>NW_026527013.1:48011273-48611273 GCF_024362965.1 Panthera pardus
CCTGAATATCAGACTTTCTCATATCCCCTTCAGCCTTCCCAATAAGCTACCAACCACATTTTTCATTTGTTTGGGGGTCTATCTCAAGAATATAGACAGATTTTTAAAATTTTTTCAACATTTATTTTTTTGAGAGAGAGAAAAAGAGAAGAGAAAGCATAAGCAGGGGAGGGGCAGAGAGAGAGAGGGAGACACAGAATCCAAAATAGGCTCCAGGGTCTGAGCTGTCATCAGAGAGCCCACTGCAGGGCTTGAACCCACAAGCCATGAGATCATGACCTGAGCCGAAGTCAGACACTTAACCAAATGAGCCAACCCAGGCACCCCAAGAATATAAACAGGTTTTTAAAAATCTTTTTATAATTTACAATTATATATACATTTCAATAGACAAGTGTTGAATGTTGAAATGTCCTAGCACCTGTTGGAAATAATCTATACAATTTTGAAAAAAATTTATACTGTGACCACCACAGAAAATATTTCAGTGGTATTCTTTGGTTGCACCAACTGTGCTTATACTTCTAAAGCTGGCTTTGTACCATAGAGCCCGAATACAGAACTAAAGAAGCTGAATCAGTCTTGTGAAAAGGTTGCACTAAAATATATTTCAGTAAACAATGATGACAAACAAAATTTATCTTGTAATCACCCTAAATAGATCTATGACTATATCTTCCTTTTGCTTCAGAATTACCATATTTTTATGCTTTGGAATCCTCTGGTCTTTCTGAAACCTGAACCCACAGAAATTATTACTTTTTCTTTATAGACATTCAGGGTTCTAGGTGGTTTTCTATGCACATAAAATTACAGAAATTGTTCGAGTTTCTGTGGTATTCCATTTTTTGGAAAAGGCATTTTTATGTGCAAGAAGAGAACATGATGTCAGTATTGTTTGAAGTTTTTTAATAAGTTCTAGAAATATTAATAGTACATTTTGTTAACCCAATTAAAGCAGTCTCTTGGAACATAATTCTGGTAATTAGTATATTTACATTTACTGGGCATCATAAATTCATTTCAGTATTAAGTGAAATTCAAATTAACTTTGTTATTTTCCCTTTGAAAAATAGTAATAATTTTATCTTTTTGGATAGTAAAACAGGATCAAGCGAATCCAATTTGATTTAGTGATTAGATTTCCCCCAAACCAGGTCTACTTTTCTTAGCATGTGTTAGCCCCCTGACTTTTCCTTTTTATAAACTGGTATTTTTCATTGTTTCTAGGAATGTCACACCATGCACATGTTTGCTTACTGTCACCAGTTTCAGCATAACATCAATGACCTGATTTGTAAGTTTGTTATTTTCACACATCTCTTCAAGCATTGTTATGGAGTATCGAATCCCTCATACATTTAAAAAAGGTGTTCCTAAGTGTTTTGTTCACAAAACCCCTTAAGACTCCTAAAAATTGAGGGCCCTAAAAAGATTTTGTTTTGTTCATATGAGTTATATCTATTGATATTTACCAATTTGAAAATTAAACATGAAAAGAAATTGGATTATTTATTCCCTAATTCGTGTAAACCAGTTACATCTTAACATTAATAGCATAGTTATATGAAAAATAAAACTATATTCTAAAGCAAACAACTAGTGAAAAAAGTGGCATATTTTTATATCTTTTTAATCTTAGCTGGACTCATATCTATTTCTGTCTTCAGTTTGTTTCAATATGTTGTTTTGGTTGAAGTAAATGAAGAAAATCTGGCCTCATACTACATAGGTACTTAGACAAGGGAAAAGAGTATGCCCTTCAGAGGTAATTGTGGATAATCATTTTAGATACTACAACAAATTATGACAAATGGTAGTTTCTTGAAGATTAATTGCAATGTGGAATTTGAAATCATATCAGTGCACCGAAATCCTATCAATGCTCTATTTCATTAATATTGCCTTTGATCTTTCTTGTATTTTGCACGGATCTTTTATCAACAAATAATGTTTTTAACATCATGCATTGATCTCAGAAGACATTGGTTTAATTCTGTTAAGTATATTGTTAAAGACAAAAATATTTTGTGACTTGGTAAAATGTTAAGGAAGAATTTAATCAGGATGATTGAAGTAGGTTTCAAAACTATTACAATAGGGGAGAGAGATCAGTCTCAATTCTGAATACAGCCAAAACAGCTGCAGATTTGTAGCCAATAAGCATAGTGAGGGAGTCAATGGATGAAAAATTAGTAACAGAAGACATCAAAGGTAGGGAGGTTCCTGCTTAATCAACTTAAGAGAACTTTTGCTGAAGTCAGGTCAAGGACTTATGCATCAAAGGTGGGGATAACACTTGATTAGATGTTGAGGTCAATCAAATTATTGAGGGATTCTTGATAAACTGACTCAGCATGATTTTTGCCAAACTGAACCATGAGACTGCAACAAGAAGGGGGCCATGACTGAGGCCTAGCTGAGAAGAGGGCTAAGAGATACCCGACTAATGATGGTTAAGGAGTATTTGTCAATATATCAAAATACTGACACATTTCATTATACATTTTCAGAAAATTACTATTGTTGCTATCATAACTACGCTCATCAGAAAAGTCTTTAAGTATTAGAAAACTGTGAAGCTGACAGTGGTGAAATTTTCCAATATTCTAACTTGCACTTTAAAGTTGAAATTCTATAACTGGCAATGAATAGTATTATTATTTCTTTCCTTGAGGTGACAAGTTATTTTTTTAGAAAATGTCTGCCAAATACCCAATGCTGAATAATCATAGTTTTTCTGTCTGTTGTTCAAGTAAAAATGGAATTTCATGAGAAAAGTGCTAGTTCAACTGGCAACCAAAAAAAGTATGCAAGAGCTCCATTTTTGAGACAACCATCACATCTCAGTATGCAGAAGACTTTTTGTGTATGTCCAGGGGTGTCATATAAATGTTAAAAAAGACCTGTACTCAAGGGTCAAGATTTAACAATTCTTACTACTTCATCAGGACAATCATAAATAAAACTGGATTTTTTTTAAGTTGTAAATGCATTTTGATGAAGAATACAATGAATTGGTTCCACTATTTTGATTTATGCTAAGGTGCCAGCAGTTTCACCCAACATTGATTTTGCTCTAATTAATGCAAATGTTAGCCAGTGAAAAAGGCAACTATTGTCTTAATATTATTAGGACAATAGTTTTGATCTTGTGGACCCCCTGAAATGATATTAGAGACTGCTAGAATCTGCAAACCATATTTTGAGAACTGCTGATTTAGATTATAAAAGTTTGTGAACTGATTTGTATCATACCACCATATGCTAATCTTTAATCTTCCAATTTACTAGGGAGTGGTTCCCTAGGTTGAGGTTTTACTGTTTTAACCTCATTAAAATGTTTTTGAATGTGTGTGTGTGTGTGTGTGTGTGTGTGTGTGTGTGAGAGAGAGAGAGAGAGAGAGAGAGAGACAGAGAGAGACAGAGAGACAGAGAGAGAGAGAGACAGAGAGACAGAGAGAAGAGACAGTAAAATCAAGTGCAAGAGAGAGAGTAAGAGAATATTTTTTAAAAGGTGGCTAATGAAGTGGGGTCCAATTCCTTTTTGGGGGCCTCATTCAGACATGCTATTTGTGTTTTGCTAGCCTTGCTCTGGAAGAAAGTTAAGGCTGAGACAAAGGCTTTCAGGCAGGTAATTTAAGTCAGGAATATGATCCTCTGGGAATATGATCCTCAGGAAAGAAGGAAAAGCCAATAATATCCATTTTTTATTTTTTTGAGATGACTCCCCACTGCTCCTTTGTAAGAGATGAGTACTCAGTCTTTCCACAACCTTCTGAAGATCTTTCAAATAATCTACCCAGGAGAAGAAAGAAGAAATTTTTATCCACTGAATCCAGTGCTTTATGGCTCAAGGATGACTATATAGGCATTTACTATATCTCATACTACTTTGTGTTTCACATGGATAACTTCAGAGTGGTATCTACCTGAATCCCAGGTTCTAGCACTAAAAAAATCAGGGGGCAGGAAGAGAGAGGTATAAGGAGAAAGCTCAAAGCCACTTAGTGGCCAGAGTCAGACATGAAACTGACATGAAGGGGTGCAAGAGGTGTTCATTATGCTGCTTTCATTCGACTTGCATGACCACAGGTCCATAGAATCACTTATTAGGATCACTATTAGGATCACCTGATGAGGCCTCTATCCCCATATACTTGGCACACCTGTCAGAACTAGGGAGCTGAAGTGGAACCTTGGGAAATAATTAATGTGAACTACTTGGCACAGAGTAAACAGTCAATGTGAGTCATGTGGGAAGTTGCACATGCCTGACATTAGAGATACCTGAACATACAGACAAGACCACTCTGACATAAATATTATAAACTTGAAAGAGGTTTAAATTTGTTTGGCTATTTATATTGTGATTTGTGATTTTGTGATTCATATGAAACAAATGAAACAATATGTATTTGATCTTCTCTCTGTTCCTGGCACAGAGCTCCTGGAACCCTTGAAATTTCCTGTGATGGGGGGGGGGGGGGATCCAGGGGAAGATGGCAGCATAGGTGGGCGCTGGGCTCAGCTCGTCCTGCTGACCACTTAGAGTCCACCCACACCTGCCTAAATAACCCAGAAAACCACCAGAAGACTAGCAGAATGGACTCTCTGGAGTCAAGTGTAGACAAGAGGCCCACAGAAGAGGGTAGGAAGGGCAGAGAGGCGGTGTGTGCTACATGGACTGACAGGAGGGGGCTGGGGTGGTAGAGGGGCAGCCCTAGCAAGGCAGAGCCCCTGAAGTCTGGCTTGCAAAAGCTGAGGGGCTGGACTCCATGAGTTCTGGAAGCCAGCGGGACTTAACATCTGGAATGTTAAAAATCAACAGCTCTGCTCAGAGAGCTGAAGGGTGAGAAGACACCAGGAGGGAGAGTTGTTGAGCCCCAGAAGACAGAGCTCAGCTTGGTGGGGAACAAAGGCGCTGGCAAGTGCCATCTCCCTCTCCCACCCCCTCTCCCATCCCCCTGTGGATCCATCCCTCCAACAGGTCTGCCTCTCTCCCGGTGCTGCAGGGCCCCTCCTGCAGGGGACCACCAACGGGAAAGCGAACTAAGCCTACCCCTCCAACCCCTGTGCACCTTGCAGATCCACCCCAGCTAATACACCAGATCCCATCAAAGCAGCACCACAAGCCTGGCAGTGTGTAAGTAGCCTGGACAGGGGCCACACCACTCCACAGTGAGTCCTGTCCCTGGGAGAGGGGAAGATAAGGTACACACCAGTCTGACTCTGGCTCCAGTGGTGGGCTGGGGACAGACATCTGGTCTGACTGCAGGACCCACCCACCAATGCAAGTTACTCCAGACAGCACAGGGGAAGTGCCCTGCAGTTCTGCGCCACCCCAGAGACTACCCAAAATGATGACACGGAAGAACTCTCCTCAAAAGAAACTCCAGGAAGTAGCAACAGCTAACGAATTGATCAAAAATGATTTAAGCAATATAACAGAATAAGAATTTAGAATAATAGTCATAAAATTAATCGCTGGGCTTGAAAAAAGTATAGAAGACAGTAGAGAATCTATTGCTACAGAGATCAAGGGACTAAGAAATAGTCATGAGGAACTAAAAAATGCTATAAATGAGGTACAGAATAAAATGGAGGCGACCACAGCTCAGACTGAAGAGGCAGAGTAGAGAATAGGTGACTTAGAAGATAAAATTATGGAAAAAGAGGAAGCTAAGCAAGAGAGAGATAAAAAAATCCAGGAGTATGAAGGGAGAATTAGAGAACTAAGTGATGCAACCAAACGGAACAATATCTGTATAATAGGAATTCCAGAAGATGAAGAGAGAGAGAAAGGGGCTGAAGGTGTACTTGAACAAATCATAGTTGAGAACTTCCCTGATCTGGGGAAGAACAAAGGCATTGAAATCCAAGAGGCACAGAGAACTCCCTTCAGATGTAACTTGAATCAATCTTCTGTATGACATGTCATAGTGAAACTGGCAAAATGCAAGGATAAAGAGAAAATTCTGAAAGCAGCTAGAGAAAAACATGCTCTAACTTATAAAGAGAGACCCATAAGACTAGTGGCAGACCTATCTACTGAAACTTAGCAGGCCAGAAAGGAATGGCAGGAAATCTTCAATGTGTGAACAGAAAAAATATGCAGCCAAGAATCCTTTATCCAGCAAGTCTGTCATTCAGAATAGAAGGAGAGATAAAGGTCTTCCCAAACAGACAAAAACTGAAGGAATGCATCACCACTAACCAGCCCTTACAAGAGATCCTAAGAGGGATTCCGTGAGTGAAATGTTGCAAGGACCACAAAGTACCAGAGACATCACTATAATCATGAAACCTACAGACATCATTATGAGTCTAAACCCGTATCTTTCTATAATAACACTGAATGTAAATGGACTAAAGGCTCCAACCAAAAGACATATGGTATCAGAATGGATAAAAAAAAAAAACAAGACCCATCTATTTCCTGTCTACAAGAGACTCATTTTAGATCTGAGGACACCTTCAGATTAAAAGTGAGGGGATGGAGAACTATCTATCATGCTACTGGAAGTCAAAAGAAAGCTGTAGTAGCCATACTTACATCAGACAAACTAGACTTTAAATTAAAGGCTGTAACAAGAGATGAAGAAGGGCATTATATAATAATTACAGGTTCTATCCATCACGAAGAGCTAACAATTATAAATGTCTATGTGCCGAATACGGGAGCCCCCAACCATATAAAACAATCACAAACATAAGCAATCTTATTTATAAGAATGTGGTAATTTCAGGGGACTTTAACACTCCACTTACAGAAATGGATAGATCATCTAGACACACGGTCAATAAAGAAACAAGGGCCCTGAATGATACATTGGATCAGATGGACTTGACAGATATATTTAGAACTCTGCATCCCAAAGCAACAGAATATACTTTCTTCTCGAGTGCACATGGAACATTCTCCAAGACAGATCACATACTGGGTCACAAAACATCCCTTCATAAATATAAAAGAATTGAGATCATACCATGCACACTTTCAGACCACAATGCTATGAAACTCGAAATCAACCACAGGAAAAAGTCTGGAAACCTCCAAAAGCATGGAGGTTGAAGAACGCCCTACTGAAGAATGAATGGGTCAACCAGGCAAGTAGAGAAGAAATTAAAAAATATGTGGAAACAAATGAAAATGAAAATACAACAATCCAAACGTTTTGTGATGTAGCCAAGGAAGTCCTGAGAGGAAAATACATTGCAATCCAGGCCTATCTCAAGAAACAAGAAAAATCCCAAACACAAAATCTAACAGCACACCTAAAGGAAATAGAAGCAGAACGCAAAGACACTCAAACCCAGCAGAAGAAGAGAAATAATAAAGACCAGAGCAGAAATAAACAATATAGAATCTAAAAAAACTGTAGAGCAGATTAATGAAACCAAGAGTTGGTTTTTTGAAAAAATAAAATTGATAAACCTCTAGCCTGGCTTCTCAAAAAGAAAAGGGAGATGACCCAAATAGATAAAATCATGAATTAAAATGGAATTATTACAACCAATCCCTCATAAATACAAGCAATTATCAGGGAATATGATGAAAAACTGTAAGCCAACAAACTGAACAACCTGGAAGAAATGGACAAATTCCTAAGCACCCATACACTTCCAAAACTCAAACAGGAAGAAATAGAAAACTTGAATAGACCCATAACCAACAATGAAATTGAATCAGTTATCAAATCTCCCAACAAATAAGAGTCTGGGACGAGATGGCTTCCCTGGGGAATTCTACCAGACATTTAAAGCAGAGATAATACCTATCCTTCTCAAGCTGTTCCAAAAAATAGAAAGGGAAGGAAAACTTCCAGACTCATTCTATGAAGCCAGCATTACTTTGATTCCTAAACCAGACAGAGACTCAGCAAAAAAAGAAAACTACAGCCAATATCCCTGATGAATATGGATGCAAAAATTTGCAACAAGATACTAGCAAATTGAATTCAACAGCCTATAAAAAGAATTATTCACCATGATCAAGTGGGATTCATTCCTGGGATGCAGGGCTGGTTCAACATTTGCAAATCAAATCATGTGATCACATTAATAAAAGAAAAGATTAGAACGATATGATCCTGTCAATCAATGCAGAAAGAATATTTGACAAAATTCAGCATCCTTTCTTAATAAAAACCCTCGAGAAAGTTGGGATAGAAGGAACATACTTAAACATCAAAAAAGTCATTTATGAAAAGCCCACAGCTAATATCATCCTCAATGGGGAAACACTGAGAGCTTTCCCCCTGAGATCAGGAACATGCCAGGGATGTCCACTCTCATAGCTGTTGTTTAACATATTGTTGGAAGTCCTAGCATCAGCAATCAGACAACAAAAGGACATCAAAGGCATAAAAATTGGCAAAGATGAAGTCAAGCTTTCACTTTTTGCAGATGACATGATATACAAGGAAAACCCAATAGACTCCACCAAAAGTCTGCTACAACTGATACATGAATTCAGCAAAGTCACAGGATAAAAAAATCAATGTACAGAAATCAGTTGCATTCTTATACACTAACAATGAAGCAACACAAAGACAAATAAAGAAACTGATCCCATTCACAATTGCACCAAGAATCATAAAATACCTAGGAATAAACCTAACCAAAGATGTAAAATATCTGTATGTGAAAACTATAGAAAGCTTATGAAGGAAATTGAAGAGGATATAAAGAAATGGAAAAATATTCCATGCTCATGGATTGGAAGAATAAGTATTGTCAAAATGTCAATACTACCCAAAGCTATCTACACATTCAATACAATCCCAATCAAAATTGCACCAGCATTCTTCTCGAAGCTAGAACAAGCAATCCTAAAATTCATATGGAACCACAAAAGGCCCCGAATAGCCAAAGTAATTTTGAAGAAGAAGACCGAAGCAGGAGGCATCACAATCCCAGACTTTAGCCTCTACTACAAAGCTGTACTCATCAAGACAGCATGGTATTGGCACAAAAAGAGACACATAGACCAATGGAATAGAATAGAAACCCCAGAATTAGACCCACAAAAGTATGGCCAACTAATATTTGACAAAGCAGGAAAGAATATCCAATGGAAAAAAGACAGTTTCTTTAACAAATGGTGGTGGGAGAGCTGGACAACAACTTGCAGAAGAATGAAACTAGACCACTTTCTTACACCATTCACAAAAATAAACTCAAAATGGATAAAGGACCTGAATGTGAGACAGGAAACCATCAAAACAGGAAACCATCAAAACCTTAGAGGAGAAAGCAGGAAACAACCTCTCTGACCTCAGCTGCAGCATTTTCTTACTTGACTCCTCCCCAAAGGCAAGGGAATTAAAAACAAAAATGAACTATTGGGACCTCATGAAGATAACAGGCTTCTGCACTGCAAAGGAAACAATCAGCAAAACTAAAAGGCAACCAATGGAATGGGAAAACATATTTACAAACGACATTTCAGACTAAGGGCTAGTATCCAAAATTTATAAAGAACTCACTAAACTCTACACCAGAAAAACAAATAATCCAGTGAAGAAATGGGCAGAAAACATGAATAGATGATTCTCTAAAGAATACATCCAGATGGCCAACAGACTCATGAAAAGATGCTCAGCTTCGCTCCTTATCAGGGAAATACAAATCAAAACCACACTCAGATTCCACCTCACGCCAGCCAGAGTGGCCAAAATGAACAAATCAGGAGACTATAGGTGCTGGAGAGGATGTGGAGAAACGGGAACCCTCTTGCACTGTTGGTGGGAATGCAAACTGGTGCAGCCGCTCTAGAAAACTGTGTGGAGGTTCCTCAAAAAATTAAAAATATGTCTACCCTATGACCCAGCAATAGCACTGCTAGGAATTGACCCAAGGGACACAGGAGTGCTGATGCATAGGGGCACTTGTACCCCAATTTTTAGAGCAGCACTTTCAACAATAGCCAAATTATGGAAAGAGCCTAAATGTCCAGCCACTGATGAATGGATAAAGAAATTGTGGTTTATATACACAATGGAATACTACATGGCAATGAGAAAGAATGAAATTTGGTCATTGGTAGCAACGTGGATGGATCTGGAGAGTGTTATGCTAAGTGAAATAAGTCATACAGAGAAAGACAGATACCATATGGTTTCACTCTTATGTGGATCCTGAGAAACTTAAGTGAAGACCATGGGGGAGGGGAAGAAAAAAAAAAAGGTTAGAGAGGGAGGGGGCCAAAACATAAGAGACTCAAAAACTGAAAACAAACTGAGGGTTGATGGGGGATTGGAGGGAGGGGAGGGTGGGTTATGGGTACTGAGGAGGGCACCTGTTGGGATGAGCACTGAGTGTTGTATGGAAACCAATTTGACAATAAATTTCATATTAAAAAAAAAGAAATTTCCTGTGATGAAAAACATAAAGAGATCTTGTATTATGTTAATAAAGTGACTTTTGTAAAGCACTTAAGTGGAACCAATAATGTGATTATAGGGTTGGAACTTTCACTCCCAACACCTCCTCCTGGGAGAGGAAAGGGACTGGAGATTGAGGTCAACTGTCAATGGCTAGTGATTTAATTAACCATGTCTATGTAATGAAGCCTCCATAAAACCTACAAGGATGGTGTTCATAGATCTTCCAGGTTGGTGAGATTCTGGGATAATGGCACAGTTGGAGAGGGAATGAAGCTCTGCACCTCTTTCCCCATACCTTGCCCTATGCATCTCTTCCATATGACTGTTCCTGGTTATATCCTTTTATAAAAAACTGATAACACAATGAGTAAAATGTTTGAATTCTGTGAGCCCCTCTAGCAAATTATTCAAGCCAATGAAACCCTTGATTTATAGCCAGTTGGTCAGAAGCCCAGGTGACAACCTGGATTTATGACTGGTGTCTTAAGTGTGATGGGACAGTCTTACAGGGACTGAGCTCTTAAACTGTGAGATATGGCACTGTCTCCAGGTAGACAGGATCAGAATTGAGTTAAATTGGAGAACTGCTTGGTATGGGTAAAAACAAATAAACAGAAAAAAAAAAAAAACACTGGAATTGGTGTGAGAATCACACTATACAAAAATAGACAACACTACCAAAGCAATGAGCAGAAACTGTCATGCTTTCTGTCATTTGGATGGGTTCATAAGGCTCTTATTTTCTAAACACAAATAGACATGGCGGCTAACACTTATGATACTTTGGGCTTGGTGTATCCACCACTGATAACTGTATGCTGCTGAGTTATCTCCAATTTACACTGATGTCACTCATCAGCTTTAACAGCTCAACTTCCTAATTTAACATACTTAAGAATGACCATGCTCTTTGAAAGAGTCCTGGCTTAGGAGTTTAAGAAATTATTCATAGATGAGTTTATATATTTATGTATGATGAAGAATTATTTTAATGTAACTCATAATCACAACAATTTGGAAACAACCCTAAATGCTCCAAAATATAGGACATTTTTTAGGTAATTTATGGTAAATGGTATCATGAGATAATTTGCAGACATTAAAATGTTGTTTTGGAAGATAAGGAAATCCTCATAATCTAAGTACCTTATAAAAATGAAAGATAGAAAATTTCATATTCAAGGTAGCAATTGTGTTGCTTACCTCAGACAGATAGCTTTATGGATATTTTGCTTTGAAACTATTTTTGCCAGTATTTTCCTTTTTTATTGTGAGTACATGATATATTGTCAGAAAAAAAGAAGTTGGTAACATATTGGAAGAAAAAGCTAAAAAGAGTGAACAGTTGACTAGCCAGTGTGATTGAGAGATCAAAAACAATTCAAGAGGTATTAAATATTTAGCATATCAGCCTACTTTTCATTGACTTCTGTCACCCATGTCAAGCTTAGACTTTGTTAGTAATTTTTCTTCTACCATAGTGCATTGTAGTAGAGCTAATCAAAGCCATCTATACCCTGAATTTCTTAGAAGGCTGCCTGTCTTGGTTTCTGCCAGTTTGGGGCAGGCTACATTACCATTTCTACACTTTGGGACTCCAGTAGCTATTTCCACCCACGTAATGGTCAAGAGGAAATTCTGGAAGAATTGGCTTTATGGCAAAAGATTTCCTTGGGCCCATCTGCTGTTGCTGCTGCAGCCAAAGGTCCCAGTGGGATACAGGATATATTACATAACGCTAAAACAAAGCTTGTAGGGGTAGTCATCAATGCCGAATTAATTTGATCTAATTTTTCCCCTATATTCATACTCTGCTCTGTGAAGTAATGCTCTGCCATCATGCTCCTTTAATAGCTACAAAGATATATGGCTCTACAGAGAAAGACAGATACCATATGTTTTCACTCTTATGTGGATCCTGAGAAACTTAACAGAAACCCATGGGGTTTCTGGGGGAGGGGAAGGAAAAAAAAAGAGGTTAGAGTGGGAGAGAGCCAAAGAATAAGAGACTCTTAAAAACTGAGAACAAACTGAGGGTTGATGGGGGGTGGGAGGGAGGGGAGGGTGGGTAATGGGTATTGAGGAGGGCACCTTTTGGGATGAGCACTGGGTGTTGTATGGAAACCAATTTGACAATAAATTTCATATATTGGAAAAAAACACAAAGATATATGGCTCAATCCATTGCTAAAGATAACTCTTTCCAGTTATTTGGATATTCAAAATACAGAATATAGCTTAAACATTTATTTACTCTTTAAGTCTGGATTCTATCCATCACATGCCTGCCTCTGTAGGAACACCTACATATCCTTCTTGCTTGACTCCTTTTCCTCTTTATTATCCTTTTTCCTTTAGACCTGGCTTCTTAATTCTACTTCCATCTTTTATAAATAAGCTAGAAAGCTCCATACTTGCAGTTGCCCCAATAAAATCAATTTGTTTTAGAGCTACACATACCTGGAGTGGTTCTGTAACATAAATTTTTCTCTTGCTACAATTGTTATAGAGTATTTCTCTGGAGTATAGTGAGGAAAAATTAGGACAATCATATACAGCACAGTTGTTTTTGAGACTTGAAAACAGCATTCCACTAAACAATCCTAAAATTCGTATGGAATGATAAAAAGACCCTAAATAGTTAAAACAATATTGAAAAAGCAGAACAAAGCTGGAGGCATTACACTCTTTGATTTTAAACTATACTACAAAGATCTAGTAATCAAAACAGAATACTGGAATAAAAACAGACACATGGATCAATGGAACAGAATAGAGCTCAGAAACAAACCCATGCATATATGGTCAATTAATTTATAACAAAGAAGCCAAGAATATACAATGAGGAAGGGACAGTCTCCTCAATAAATGCTACTGGGAAAACTGGACAACCATATGAAAAGAATAAACCTGGACCACTGTCTTATATCATACAGAAAAATTAACTCAAAATATGTTAAAAACTTAAACCTGAGAGCTGAAATTATAAAATTCTTTAAAAAAAAGTCAGTAAGTCCCTTTACATCAGTCTTGGCAATGAGTTTTTTGGGAGGTGTGGGGGGGAAGGATCTGACCCGCAAAACAAAAATAACTAAGTGGGATTACATCCAACTAAAATTTTTCTGCAAAACAAAGGAAACCATCAACAAAATGGAAGGGCAATTTAATGGATGGGAGAAAGTATTTATAAACCATATATTTGATGAGGGGTTAATATTGAAGTGCATAAAGAGCTCATGCAACTCAGTAGTCAAAAAAAGAAAAAAGAGAAAAAAAACTAACAATCTGACTTAAAAATGGCCAAATGTAAGAATATACATTTCCCCCAAAAATACATACAGGTACATGAAAAGATACTCAGTATCAGTAATAAGCAGGGAAATGTAAGTCAAAACACCTGTGAGCTATCATCTCACACCTGTTAGAACAGCTATCATCAAAAATACAAGAAATAAGTGTTGGCAAGTATGTAGAGCAAAGGGAACCCTTGTGCACTGTTGTTGAGAATATAAATTAGTGCAGCCACTGTGGAAATGAGTATGGAGTTTCCTCAAAAAACTAAAAATAGAACTACCATATAATCTAGCAAGTCCATTGCTGGGTATTTATATGAATAAAATGAAAACTCAAACTTGAAAAGATATACACACTCCCATATTCATTGCAGCATTATTTACAATAGCCAAGATACAGAAACAGGAAAGTGTCCATCAGTGGATGAATAAAGATATGATATACATATACAATGGGATATTATTCAACCATAAAAAAGAATGAAATCCTGGGGTGCCTGGGTGGCTCAGTAGGTTAAGCACCTGACTTTTGATTTCAACTCAGGTCATGATCTCATGGTTCATGAATTCAAGCCCCATGTGGGGCTCCGCACTCATGGTTGGGAGTCTGCTTGTGTTTATTCTCTCTCTCCCTCTCTCTCTGTCCTTCCCCTGCTCACTCTCTCTCTCTCAAAATAAATAAATAAACTTAAAGAAGAAACAGTGAAATCTTGCCATCTGCAACAACATGGCTGGAATTTTAGGGCAGCATGCTAAGTAAAATAATTCAGAGACAAATACTACATGATCTCAATAATATGTGTTCTCTAAAAATAAATAAATAAACAAGCAAAAAGCCAAGATCATAGAAAAGAAGAACAGATTGGTGGTTTCCAGGGTTGGGGGTTGGATGAAATAGTGAAGTGTGTCAAAATGTACAAACTTCTAGTTATAAAATAAATAATGTATGATATACAGCATGGTATACCAATGGTAAAACAGGGTATTAACAATCGTTAATAATATTGTATTTCATATTCAAAAGTTGCCAAGACAGATGTTAAAGTTTCTCAAAAAACAAAAAAATAATTTCACTTAATATGGCATCTTGGCTCCTACAATCCCTCACTATTTAATTAAACCATAATTAATGTTGCTTAAAGAAGCATAAGCAGAATTTATTAATTTGCAATGCTGGACATTTCTCTACAAATGCTGTGGGCTGTTTTTCAAAAAACAACCTTTGTATGAAAATTTGGGGTTGAAGAAAAAAAAACATACAGGCTTTTATGTATAAGTTGAGGGGCCATTTTTGAAACCAAACTTATGATGGAGATCTTATGTATACATATATTTTTTTACATTCTCCAAATGATAAAGATACAATATAAATAAAGAGAAAGCAGCAGCATCTGAAATTAGCAATAATGGTGATTTCTGTTAAAACCTTTGAATATTTTCCTCCTATGAAGGTTCAGGACATGTGGGATAATTATCCCTCAGGTATTAAAACAGTTTTAACTCATGGTGCCCAGGACAGTTTTAAGCTCCTCACATCCAACCAGAACTTGGGGACTTTTCAAGGCAGCTGGTCAGTTTAAAGAATACTGTGTAAGGTACTTTCAAACCACATCAAAAATATGTTCATCACAGTTGTGTAATTGTACAGCTACCCAGGGATTCTTACCATTCCCTAGCACCTAAATTGCTAAAGAAAGTAAATCAGTTCTTGGGACACTTCCTAGCTCTCCAACACTCAAACACATCCTAGGCCTTGCCAAAGACATCAACTATTATTATTGGACTTCCCTTTTTTAAACCTTCACATTTGTATTCCTAGATGCAATATATTGAAGATTCCAGACAAAACAGGTAAGAAGTTTTTATGCAGAAAGCATAAAAAATGTAATAACCAAAATGTGCTACACATTCTCTTGGATGCAAAATAGTGGATTCTCACAATAGTGTTATGAGGCAGTCTGGTACCAATTGTATTTGGTGAAGAAACTGAGACTCAGAGAAATTAAATAACTTGCCCAAATTTCCTTACACTGAATCTATAACACCAGAAGCTTCTGATGAGAAAAAGTAGATTTCAACTACTTCATTACATCTCCCTAAAGACTAATATAATTTTATAAATTCAGAAGTCAGAAGCCTATGTTTGTTGAGATATACATCTTATTGACTTCTCACAGTCTCATTGGATACATCCCCATGATAGGATAAAGAAGATTCCATGATGGAAAAGTCATAATTACAAAGAAATGTTACAATGAGTTGAGACAAGCTGCCTTGAAATTTCTATGTAGAGCTGCACGTTTTGCCCTTTATATATAAACAGAAAAAACTAAATCTTTTTTCTTCTGTGTATCCACACATCACAATGAAAGACAATGCTCATATGTTCATAACCTGCCTCGTATCCCACTCCAGCTGAAATTTTCTGCTCTTAAAGATTCTCAGATTATGGGGGTGTTCTCAATTTGCTATCACTGGGTTCATGTACCTCTCTATCAAACTGGAGACTTATGTGGGTGTTTTAGATATTAACAAAAATGTTCCCTATTTCCAAATTGGACAAACACCACAGTTGTTTTTTTTGACCAGTATAAAACAGCTGTGGTTGGTGAACTGTGGTTTCAGTTTGTCATACACAGCTAGTTATGCTTCCTGCCTTATATAACTATGGCAAATAGTTATATCAGGAAGAGTTGACTTCACTGTAACATCTCAACTATGGAAGAGATTTTTCCTTCCGTGGGGTATTATTTTCTCACTCTCTTAACATCTGAACACTGGATTAAATGTAAAACCAACTCTCACTAAAAAGGAGGCAGAATTTAAGAATGATAATTTTTGTAGAAAGTCAGACATTAAATTTAATCCTTACTTTGTTACTCAAAACTTCTATGACCTTGGAAAATTACATAACTTCCCTGAGCTTCCGTTTCCGTATCTACTGAGAAGAGACTCAGGGCCCAATTTGAAATCCAAAATATAACACCTAATTTATGTGGATGCTTGTGAAGATTAATTCAAATGTTTGTAGATGACACAGTAGATATCTGGCTTAGTAAATTTTTAAAAACCTGATTCCATTCTCCCCTAGTGAGGGAGAACTTGATGATAGGACTATATATCATTTCTCTATATGCACCTGCTGCCTACTATAAGCACTGACACATAAGAGTATCCTCATAAGTATATTTTCCATGAATGGTACCAGGCCTTTGCCTAAGATCTCATCTTTTAGCTCTTATAAATCCTTTTTCCAAGGGAGCTAGGATGAGGGCAGAAAGATCTTGTTTACCACTCAATACCATATGCTAAATATTCCCATTATTTAGGTCACATCTTGGAATAACAGCCTAAGAGATTATTGGAATTCATGTTCTAAATATGCATCTAGGGGCACCTGGGTGGCTCCATCAGTTAAGCATCCAACTTTGGCTCAGTACAAGACCTCACAGTTTGTGAGTTCGAGCCCCACATGGGGCTCTCTGTTGTCAGCACAGAGCCCGCTTCAGATCCTCTGTCTCCCTCTGTCTGTGCTCCTCTCTCTCTCTCTCTCTCTCTCTCTCTCTCTCTCTCTCTCTCTCAAAAATAAATAAACATTAAGAAAAATAAATATGCATCTCATTCCCTGTGGTGGAGGAAGACTGGGGGAAAACTGCTTGACAAGCAGTTGAAATTCTACATCCCTTCTCTATGTGCTAAAATTACAACTGCTATTAGTGGGTGTCAAACACATGAGATGTGCTTCTCAAGAGAGCAGACCCCACAATTCCTTCAAACATCAATGGTAGTGACATGACAGATCATAAAGTTACCTTCACTCTTTTTAAATACATGTGACAGTCACATTTATACCAAATGATTTCAACAAGATTAATGTTATTCAAGTCGGCACCGAGAAATTAATCACTTCACCATTATTTTAGTGTTAACAAGACACTTTAAAGGAATCATTTGACAAAGACTATTCACACTAACATGAGAGGAGGAGCACAGATGTCAAAAGCTAATTAGGAGTGGACAAATTATACAAAGGAGTAAGACCTAAGTCTTAGAAACAGACTCCTTGCTTTCGGAAATCTCTCTTTAGGTTACTTTATCCTGGTTGTGGCCTCTCCTCACCTCTCTAAAACCAGCCAGAAAGTCATCCACCTTGATACTCCTGTTTTAGAGAGGTAGTTTTAGAACCCAAATAAAAATTATCATCATCATTACTGATAAAGTTTACTGAACAATTGCCACATTATAGGAATTGTGCTTAAAACATTATACAGGGATAGTATTCTCCCCATTTTAAGCTAAAGAAAATAGAGAACAGGACAATCAGAGAGAAAAAATAATTTTTTTCAAGGCCAATTGATTTAAGCAGCAACTGGTTGTTGTTTTTTTTTTTTAATTTTGTTTATTTTGAAAGAGACAGAGAGAGAGAGAGAGACAGAGAGAAGGTGAGCAGGGGAGGGGTAGAGAGTGAGGGAGGGGAGAGAATCCCAACCAGGCTCTGCCACTCAACACAGAGCCCAACTCAGGGCTTGATATCACAACTGTGAGATCATGACCTGAGCCAATAGTAGGAGTCTGATGCTTAACCAACTGAGCCACCCAGCCACCCCAACTGGTTGTTTTTTTGTGTTTTTTTTTTTACACGTCAAAACTTTAACCTCAGTGCTCTTTCAGGATTATTTCTTTCCATTATGAAATGTTTCTTCTTCAGAGAAAAACTCAAGTTTCCAAGACACAGAATCTGAAGAGACACAGAATCCAAAGCAGGCTCCAGGCTCCAAGCTCTCAGCACAGAGCCCAACACAGGGCTCAAACCAACGAACAGTGAGATCATGATCTGAACCAAAGCTGGACACTTAACTGACCGAGCCACCCAGGCACCCCTCAGTTTGTTTATTCTAATCTACATTGTTTGGTGTCTGCCTTACATATATATATGGTTCAGGGGTTAGCTGGAGATTTGGGGAGGGAATCTAGGGATTCCTCTATCTTCTTTTCACGACCCCCTACCCCAACTTTCCAGAGATTATGGATTTCACAAACTCTCTCTCTCTGGTTCTTTAGACCAGGAACACTGGGTTCTCAGAAATTTAGATACTCTCTATGGCTCTGTGGACTACCATCATTTAAAGAGATAAAGAGAAGGAGAGGGGGAGAGAGAGTGGGGGTGGGGGGGAGAAAGAGAGAGAGAGAGAGAGGGAGATGGGTGGAGAATGAAGGAGGGAAGGAGGGAGAGAGAAACTTACTGAGTGCTATTCCCTTTCAGGTTTTGACTCCATCCTAAAATCTGCCTATTTTTGTCTACTCTTAGTGGCTTTAGGAAAGTGTCTTTTGTATTTTGTCCAGAGTTTACAGTTGTTGTCCATGGGAGGTTTAGTTTGATAGGCACTTACTTGGCTATACCAGAGGAATTTTCTTTTGAGAATATGAACAAGTTAGAAATTTTCCCTTAATAAACATAAATGATCATATGCAAACATATACACACACTCACAGATATGCAATGTACCAAGCAATTTTTGAGAGTTAATGCATCTCTGAAACCTATACCTATGGTAAATCTCAGTCAAAAATCCCTGATCCCAGTGCATGGTACTGAGATTACAAAATTGAGTCAGATTTAGGCATTACCCTTGCAGAGCCCTCGTTCCAGAGCAGGGATAAGTAAACTTTTTTCTTAAAGGGAAAAACAGTAAAAGTATTAACCTTATGGACCAGCCACATGATCTCTGTCAAAACTTCTCAACTCTGCCATTATAAAGCCAACGCAGTCACAGACAATATATGAATGATGAGTGGAGCTACTGTAATTTTCCAATGGAAAAGTAAGTCACAGAGCCATCGGTTGCACCTTGCTGACCTTTGTTCTAGAAGAGAGAGAGAGAATAAAGAGGAAAGTAGTAAGGGATTGGAGAATGGTTGAAGAGAAATTTCAAATAATGAAGCAGGAGAAACTATGATTGCCCGGGGAAGATGCTGACAGTGTGGCTTTGTTTAAAAAGTCAAAGAAAATAGCACAAACCTCATAAAATCGATTTCAACTCTTTACAGCAAGGATACAAACATCAAACAACAAACAACCAATCCTATCCCTGGTTTATGTGTGAGTCATCTCTTCATCAGTTCCACAAAACTCCAACAGCAAATCTAGCTTTCAATTAGTGGTCTCATCAGCTTATCACTGTTATTTAGCTATTTACAGTCTTTGTTCTCTCCAGGAATGTGAATGTATGTGGTGGGGCATCGGTTATTTATTTATTTGCTTATGTGGCCCTATATTGAGTGTGATTATTATTACATAGAACTCACTAAATATAGACATCTGAACGGATAATGGGGAAGAAATTCATTGAAATCAGTATAAAACAGTAACAGTAGCCTTTTAAGACAGGTGTACACAATGCATTGGTGTTCACAGAGGTAAAAAAAAAAATACGATCATGTCTAAATGAAAAGATCAGTAAAAATTCCACAGGGGAAAGAATATATAAGCTATTTCTTGAAGGACAGATAAATCTTTTTAATCCAACCATTAAAAACATTGTTTTTATTGTTTTTTTTTCTTTGTAACCTTTAAAATGATACATGTATACATGGGTAAGAAGACTCTTCAGCCCTCTCTCCCTAATCCAAAAACGCTTTTATTCCTTTGTTGACTTCTTCCCTCACTTCTCTTTAGGAGGAGAGAATACTAATTTGATGTACACTCATGTATTAGTGGACAGTGTCACTGTGTGGAGGGCAAAATCACTCACATTTTCCTATCTAAGTGGGAGCATAGCAACCTATTTTAGCCAAACCTAAATTCCTGTTGGGCTTTTGACTCATATTTGCAACCATTCAGGAAGTAGTAATATTTCCAGATATTAAGATAGGCATATGACGAAGCAACAGAGCCTATTTACCACTTGTATTAAATTTAATATTCCTAATCCAGCTCTTTCTGATGCCTCTACATGGTGGCCTAAGTTTTGGTCTATGAGTCTATAAATAATAATAAATACTATCTTGTTTCTCATGTAGTTACTGTTTTTCAGGTGGAAATCTTCCCCAGTTTGTCATAATACAGACCTGCAATCAGCCAATAGCAACTGATTAGAATTAGCTTGGGGACAAAGCCTTTTTTCCATTGCTCTGTGGCCATTCTGCCTAGAAGCACATATGCTCATTACCTTTATTTGGGATAAGTGGATATATATTTGTATCATTCAACTATGGGTTTTTTACTAGATCTACTCTGAAGTTGTTAGGGGTCACCGAGGAGCACTATTAAACAAATGTGTGGGAAGATGCAGTAGGAAAATTAAAACCATAAGAAAATTGTCAGGGATCATAAAGGCTAAATTCAAACTAGAACATAGTCTCAATTTACTAAAAGTTCCTTGAGAAATCACTGGTTTTATGTATGAGATTATCTTTGGAAAACATTGGCAATCACCTATTCCCTAACAGCAAATAAAGTTGTATAAAGCACAGAATCTTCTTAAAAAGTTGTCAAAGAGGTTTGGATTTTCTTGAATGCCTGGTGACTAGAGAAGTAAGTATATCAGCAAAGATGGAGAGTATTGAGAAATCAACCACTTACCTTTGGGTGAGACAACTAAGATTTTCAAGGAAACTGGGGAAAACATCAGCTTGTTATGACCTAAAATTCAAATATTCCTGAACTTTTAGCAATCTTGGTATTTAGCTACTAGGTGTTTTAAGACCTTATATCAGAGTTACTGAAGATCAGTGTTACTTCTCTCCTCTGGTCCATAAATGGTATGTATGTATGTATGTATGTATGTATGTATGTATGTATGTATATGTATGTGTATACAATTTTTTTTTCATCAGTTGCTTGAACTGCGGTCCATGAATTCTTCACACCAGGATCATCACCTGGGATATCTGTTAAAAATGCAGATATCTACTCACCATCCTAAACCTCATGAATAAAATTGCCAAAGTGGGGGCACAATGCGTGAGAATCTTACATTTTTAGCAAGCTTAACATTTTAAAACTTAGTTATGCTGGGCACAGCTGTTTAGGCCTGAGTTCAAATTTAATGTCAGTTTTGTTGCCCTACATATTCTTGACAAAACACTGGAATACAGGCTACTGTATTAAACCAAAGCAAAGACTCTTGGTGCTGCAACTAATTAGAATCTTTAAAAAAATTAGCACAAGTTTCTTCTTCCTCCTGTTTTATCTTTTTAAGTGGGTTCATTTTTCAAAGTTCTTCAAAAGAAAAAAGAGTAAAGAGAAGTAAAATAAACATCTAGTAAAGATCCAGAAAATTTAAGCTTTTTTCTTTTTCTACCCAAAGTCATGTATTGTTAGAAAAAAAAAAACCTAAAGTTTTGTTTTGTCTAAATGTAGCATAGGTCTCTTGTATAGCATGCTTGTTTTAATGTCAATTCATAGCCAAATTGAAGCCTCAAGCAAGCAGGGCCTGCAGGAACGTACAGCACAATCTGCAGGAAAATGACAGTTTAAAAAATTTAAATGTCTCACACAAAGCCATCCATCAATAACACTGTAGTGATATCATTGCTCAATGCAATGTCCATATGAATATGTTGAAGCGAATATTCTTACAGGCCTTAAACTCTCATTTGACTCTGCCTTGGCAGAATAAAATAGGATTTTACAATATCTGATATAAATGCATTTAGATTCTGATGACATATTTTTGAATATGACTGTCAAAGAATCAAATCAGGTTGCAGAAAGTGACTTTACGTTGATTATCTATAAAGGCAAATTAAAGTGAAGAGAAGTGGCAATGTTGTGAATAATTCAGGGAAGTGAGGGAAAAATATAGTTTGAGTTCTGAATTATTTATTCAGGCTTTCTAGGTTGATCCAATCCATCATGGTCACTATTCAATTTTACTGTTTCTGTGTAGCTGTAGGCTGTGGTGTGTCCCTTCTGGTGTGATTCTAGTACATTCACAGCAAGGGGTCTGAATGGTTTTCCCCAATCTTCTCAATTGTATGCAATGGTAATTATGGTCGTAGTAAACATTTATTGAACATTTATGTGCCAATCACAGCTCTAATTACTGATCATTTATCCTTTAAAACACCTCATAATATGAGGTAGATATTAATATTTCCATTTTATAGATGAAGGAACAAGACTCAGCTTAAATATCTTTGTATACCTGGCAAGCAGCAGATCCTGAAGCCAAAATGCCTAATTCTAATTCTTGCTTTTATCAACTATACTATACTGAGAGCTTTAAAAAACAAGTCTGATTCAAAGACCACCTTGGTGTTGCTTTTAGTTCCCCTTGTATTGCTTGGTTAATAGCAGCCAGAGTAGAAGAGGAAAAGGTAGATATGAAACACACAGGACTGGATGTGGGATCCAGCTTCCTGAGAGGCTGCAGAGGAATCAGCTTTAGCAGCCTGCAAGTATATATGAGGGATGACCACATTGCTCAATGCAAAGTGGGAAGTTGAAGGGACTACACAGGTTAATGTCCCCTCTTTTCTCTCTCCCCCACAGATTAAGATATGATTTTCTTTTCAGTCCTTCTAGAGAGGGTATGTGGCAAACATCATCTGCTGGTTGTCCTCTTGGTCTGTTGGGAGCTTTCTGTCAAGTGTTCCCTGGCATAGAGCTCTGCATGTCATATTACTTTGCTCTTTCCTTGCCTTGCATCTTTTTATTCTTACCTTCACTGTCCTGGGCTTACACCTTCCAAATAAAATGTCAGAACCTTAATGGGGTGCCTCAGTGTCTTCTTAGCAGTCCTGAGCTAAAACAACGGTCAATAAATACACACGTCTTACATGCGCCAGACCCCATTCACAGTATTTCAGATATACTAACTAATTTAATCCTGACAACAAACCAGTGAGGTATTATTATCATCCCCATTTCCATTTTACAGTTAAGAAAATTAGGATATAGAAAGGTTAAATCTTTCTAGGGAACAGAAAAACAATGTTTTCTGAATGTTTTTTGCACATGAATACATAAGTGAATAAATGGAAACTTGCTCAAGAGAATGAAATAATCAGAAAAATTCCACTTCTAAAATTCATGGGGTGCTGCCGCTTCTATTATTATGTTGTTTGGTGGAGGAAAAAAGGTTTCAGCTCTGGATGTAGCAAAACGCATTGCATAGAGTAGATACTCAACATTTACTAGTTAAAATAATGCATATTTAACAACATACATAAAGTATTTCTTTAAACATGCAAAGAACTAGAAGAGATTGAGTAACATTGCTGTTGTATGGTTCCAGGAGCTCAGATTATGAGGAAAGGCAACGGTGGGGAAATGAACTTGGGAGATACCTTGCCACACCTTTGCTTTATGTCAAATATAGCTAAATTCCTGGAATTCAAAGTTCCTTAGGGTTGCAAGACCAACAATAAACAAATAATAAAAGATACTGCCATGAAAACCAATATGTTGTCCAGAAAAATAAACAGCCAAGAAGAAACCATCTTTTTTTGTGCCCTATGAATTTTCCTTAGCACGAGTTGATCTTTTGTCAACGATCTTTTTTTTTCCTATTTGATATGACTGTGCGGTGCAGTGGCCCCTATTCAAGTATTGATGAAAGCTTTGAGAGACTTGTGGAAAGCTTAAAGATTTGATGAGGACTGGAAACAAGTGACTTGGAAATGCAAGTGATACAATATTGTCAACTATTAACCCAAAGACCTGAGTTTTCTTTTTATTTTTTTTTAACATTTATTTATTTTTGAGACAGAGAGAGATAGAGCATGAATGGGGTGGGTCAGAGAGAGAGGGAAACACAGAATCTAAAACAGGTTCCAGGCTCTGAGCGGTCAGTACAGAGCCCAACGCGGGGCTCGAACCCAGGAACTGTGAGATCGTGACCTGGGCTGAAGTTGGACACTTAGCGGACTGAGCCACCCAGGCGCCCCAAGACCTGAGTTTTCTAATACGGTTGGCATCTCAGGTTTTCTTGGGTATTTCTGCACTTTTTCTTTTTTTTCCAGTTACTGCACATTTTTAAAGTAGCAAACTAATTTATATATGAATCGATATTGTGTGAACAATGGAATACCATAATTTAGAGTGAAATTTGAATTCATTTTTTATTTTACTATATTCTAGATGATTTCTTAAGAATTCTTTACAACCTAAAAGCCAAGTTTTTAAAGCATATTATTTTCCATTGGACTGTTATCAAGCATCTAACCAACAAACCACTTCTATACTTATGTGTAAGGGAAGCTATGGGTGTGTTCATTTCACCTTTGGGGAATTCTCACATATACTGTTAGGTGCCAGGTGAATCTTACAATTGTAGAGCTAGAATATGAATGTTGATGGGAGTGATCTGTAAGTCTTTGCTTAAATACAACAAACCTCTTCACCCTTTTTGGTACCTTTGAGAAATTCCTTTCCTACTGATTAGGTTTCAAAGCAGTTCTATCTCTCTACACTGGCTCCTACAATATTGCCCAAGGGACCAATATGAGGTTTATCTGGGTAAATGTAATGTCCCATAGCTCTGGTAACTGATATGGAACTTGGCATACACCCAAAGCCAAAAGCAATCATAGTCCTCTTTAATATTTTTCTGCTTAAGCTAACAGGAAAGGTAGATTATTTTTATAACCATTTATCCATCCTTAGATTTAGTAATTCATTATCACAAAAAAGTTCAGATCTCCCATTTGTTTGGGCCATTAATCTTACTCATATCTTTCTATGTACTTGAATATTTTATCCAAGTTTCAAATTAATTAGCATTAAGGGCTTCAAAATATTTTATCATTTTGTAATGCCTACAGTATCTGTTGTTCTCTCTCCTTTTTCAATTCTAATGTCACTCAATCACACCTCCTTTCTTTTGTCTCCGGATCAATTTTGGCAGAGATTTGTTAACTTTATCTCTTTGCAAAGAACCATAGTTTGGTTTTGTTGAGAATATTGTACCATTACTTTATGTACCATTAATTTCTGCTCTTCATATTTTTAAAAAAATTTCTACTTTGGGATCAACTAGTTTGTTTTTTTTAATGTTTTAAATGAATGCTTAATATATTTATATATAGGCTTTTTTGTTTTCTATAGTACTTGAAGCTACAGATTTCTCTTTAAGCACAACTTGAGCTACATGACATTAGTTTTTATATGCCATTATCATTCATTAACTTTTTTTCTAATTTCAATTATGATTGCTTATTTGACTCATTATTTAGAAGCATGCTTAACTTCTAAACATATTAAGTTTCCAAGTTTTCTTTTTATTACTGATTATATGATGGTTAGAATTATAATTGTTTTTTTTTTTAGATTTGTTGATATTTGCTTTATTACTGCTATGAGACTAGGGTGTATGCATGTGTGAGTGTGCATGTTTCTGTGTTAATGACTTAATTGTTTAGTGTCCTATATGTGTGTCAATAAAACAATGATTTAATTGAGTTGTTCAAATCTTCTATATCCATCATCCAGTTTTTTTTTCTTCTGTTTTATTTTTTATTTTTTTCCCTTTTTGGCTTGCTTGTACTATTAGTTATTAATATAAATGTTAACAATCTCCCACTGTGGTGGTAGATTTATATAGTTCACTTATTAACTTTTTATCTTAAAATAATTATACATTTAGATATACAATCAAAACCAAGAAAACTGACTTTGGTGCAAAGTGTGCACATAGACTTACGTCATTTAATCACGTGTAGATCCTGTAACATTGATTCTGTTGCAATCAAAATACAAAACAATTTTATCATAATTAAGATCTCTCTCATGGCATGGCCTTTATAGTCACATCTATCCCTAACCTCTGCCAACCTCTAAGCCATTTTCCATCTATATAATTTTGCCATTTTGAGAATGTTATAGAACTTGAATATTAAAGTACCCAACTTTACGAGTGGCTTTTAAAACTCAACATAATGCCCTTATACCCATCCAAATTGGGTGTATTAACAGTTTGTTGTTTTTCGTTGCTGAGTAGCATTCTATGGTGTAGACACATCACATTTTGTTTAACCAAAACACCTATTCAGAAGCACATTTCTGGGGCCCCTGGGTGGCTCAGTCGGTTAAATGTCCAACTTCAGCTCAGGTCATGATCTCATGGTTTGTGGGTATGAGTGCCACATCAGCTCTGTGCTGACAGTTTGGAGCCCAAAGCCTGCTTTCAATTCTGTGTCTTCCTCTCTTTCTCTGCCCCTCCCCCACTCGCACTGTTTGCCTCTATCTTCCTCTCAAAAATAAATAAATATTTTTGAAAAAGAAGCACACTTCCAAATTTGGCTGTTACAAAGAGAGATGTTATAAATATTTGTGTAGAAGTTTTTCTGTGGACATGCGTTTCATTTCTTTCTGGATAAACACCCAGCAGCACAATTACTAGGTCATATGGTAAATAAATGTTTAGTTTTTTAAGAAACTCTCCAGCTATTTTCCAGAGTGGCCATGCCATTTTACACTTCATTCCACACAATGGATGACAGATCTACTTTCTCAGCACCCTCATTAGCATTTGACACTGTCCATGTTTTTTAAGCTGTTCTAACAGAATTGAGCAAGATATCGCCTCATGGTCTTCAAGTGCATTTCCCTGATGTACAGTGATGTTGAACACCTTTTCATGTACTTATCTGCCATCTGAATATTCTCTTCTGTGAAACTTCTCTTCGTGTTTAATTGTTTGTGATCTAAATAGAGTGTATTATTTTTTTACTATTGGGTTTTGAAAATTTTTTGTATATTCTAGATGAGTCATTTGTCAAATATGTGGATTACAAATATTTTCTCCCAATCTGTAACTTCTCTTTACCTTAATAGGATCTTTCACAGAACATTTTTTTATTTTGATAAAATCCATTTTACTATTTTTTTAGTAGCATTTTTTATTTTATTTTCTTTATTTATTTTATTAACTTTATGGAACATATTTTTGTTCTTATATCTAAGAACTCTTCATCAAACTCTAGGTCCCAGCAATTTTATTTATTGTTTTCCTCTAAAATTGTTATAATTTTAAGTTTTATATTTATATTTTATTTATATTTTATATCTATAATCCAGCTTAATTACCTTTTACATAAAATGTGAGTTTTAGATGAAAACTCACTTTTGCCTATAGATATTCAATTTCTTGAGTACTAACTGTTGAAAGAGTTACCTTCCTCTATTTAATTGCTTTTGCATCTTTGTGAACAGTTGGCTGTACTTGTGTTGGTCTATTTCTGTGTTTTTGTTTGATAATACTATCAATTTTTTAAAATTTATCTTGAAGTTATATTGATAGTTAATACATATTTTATGTCTTCCTCTGTATGGGGAGAGGAGTTAAGATGGCAGAGGAGAGGGGAGAACCTAAGCTTGCCTTCTCCTTCAAACACAGCTAGATAAATATCAAAACATTCTGAATACCCAAGAAATCAATCTGAGGGCTAGGAGAACAAAACTGTCAGTCTGTTAGTAGAATCGTGGAGGCTAGGAGCTATGGAAAATTGATCTGGAAGAGATAAAAACTAGTTGCTGCAGGTGCTGCAGAGGGGAGGAAGTCCTGCTTAGGGAGACTACCACAAGGTATTAAAAGAGCAGAGTGCAAAATCTGAAGTTTTTGAAGACTGCCCCCACTAGAGTTGCCCCTGGCTTAGCAGTGCTCCTGTGGTGAAGGAGGACAGAGACCCAGGAGTAGATAGTGGGGTCTGAGGATCCCCTGGGTTGCATAGGGAGAAACAGTTACCCTATTTGGAGTGCATTTAGGACTGGTGGCAAGGCCTCTCTAGGGATAGAAGAAAGTGTGGCACCAGTATGTTGCACTGCTCCCAGGCACAGAAGCAGGGATTCCAGCTGAGGGTAGTAAGTCTTGGTGCTGCCTTTCTGCTCTGCTTTGGCATATACTACCAGCTTCTGCTCGGTTGTGCAACTGCTTTCCTTGGACAGCTTTGCGAAAGTGTGGTGATACTTTACCCCAGAGGATCAGGCAGGGCCATGCCCCGCACTGTTCCAGTGCCTAAAATTTGGAATTCAGAAATCCAGCCATGCACCTGAAATAAAAAAGCTAGAACACAGGGTAAAGGCAGGGATCTGACAGAAGCCAGGGGCACAAGAGGAGTGATTATTACCTCTGTTGTGAGGTCTTCCTCAAGAGCTGGGGGTGGGGGGGAGTCCTCCACTTGCTCCCAGGACTCCCTGCTCCCTGCCCCTCCCCCCCCCACAGCCCATCAGCACTGACTGACCTCAATGAACTTTACAGGACTACCAAGTGGAAACCAGAGCTTCTGACACCAAGCCAAGATGCCCTACCCTCTTCAGGTGCATCTCTACCAGGGCAAGCCAGCTGGAAAATCACCACAACAGGCCCTTTCCCCAGAAGACCAGCACAAACATCTCAAACACATCAAGTCTACTGAACACAGAGTCTGGCAAAACTTCAGCTCTAGGGGAAATAGGATCTAGCTTCCTTTGTCCTTTCTTTTTTTTTCCTTCAGTTTTTAATTTATTTTTTAATTGTGTGTGTATCTTTTTACTTTTATTTTTTGGATCTAGTCACTTCTAAGAGCAGACCAAAACACACCTGGATAAAGATTTTTTTTTTCTGGACAATATGACTAGATGGAGGAATTCACCCCAAAAGAAAGAACAGGAAGTAGAAGTAATGGCCAGGGATTTAATCAATACAGATAGAAGATGACGTATCTAGAATTTAAAACAACAATTATACGGATACTAGCTGGGATTGAAAACCATATTGAAGACACGGAGAATCCCTTACTGCAGAGATCAAAGACCTAAAATCTACTCCAGCCAAAATTAAAAATGGTATAACTGAGATGCAAACCTGAATGGATGTCATAACAGTGTGAATGAATGAATCAGAGAAATGAATCAGTGATGTAAAAGATAAAATCATGGAAAATAACAAAGCTGAAAAGAAGAGGGAAACATGTCTAATAAGAAGTTGATGTAGCTGAGGTTATAAAGGTTGTTGCCTCATTTCTCCTCTAGGATTTTGATGGTTACCTATGTTAGCATTTAGGTCTTTCATCCTTTTTTTTTTTTTTTTAACATTTATTTATTTTTGAGACAGAGAGAGACAGACCATGAACAGGGGAGGGGCAGAGAGAGAGGGAGACACAGAATCTGAAACAGGCTCCAGGCTCTGAGCTGTCAGCACAGAGCCCGATGCAGGGCTCGAACTCACGGACCGTGAGATCATGACCTGAGTGAAGTCGGATGCTTAACCGACCAAGCCACCCAGGCGCCCCATTTTTTTTAACATTTATTTATATCCTTTTTGAGTTTATCTTGGGGTATAGTGTAAGAAAGTTGTCCAGGTTCATTCTTCTGCATCTTGCTGTCCATTTTTCTCAACATCATTGTTGAACAGACTGGTTTTTTTTCATTAGATATTCTTTCTTTCTTTGTCAAAGATTAATTGGCCATACATTTGTGGGTCCATTTCTGGGTTCTCTATTCTGTTCCATTGATCTATGTGTCTGTTTTTGTGCCAGTACCACACTCTCTTGATGATTCCAGCTTTGTAATACAGCTTAAAGTTTGGAATTGTGATGCTTCTGACTTTGGTTTTCTTTTTCAATATCACTTTGGCTATTCGGGGTCCTTTCTGGTTCCATACAAATTTTAGGATTGTTTGTTCTAGCACTGTGAAGAATGTTGGTGTTATCTTGATGGGGACTGCACTGAATGTGTAGATTGCTTTGGATAGTATTGACATTTTAACAATATTTGTTCTTCCAACCCATGAGCATAGAATGTTTTTCCATTTCTTTGTGTCTACTTCAATTTCTTTCACAATCTTTCTATAGTCTTCAGTATATAGATCTTTTACATCTTTGGTTAGGTTTATTCCTAAGTAGTTTATGCTTTCAGTGTAATTGTATATGAGATCTATTTCTTGATTTTTTTTTTGGCTGCTTCATTACAGGTGTATAGAAATGCAACTGATTTCTGTATGTTGATTATTACTAGACATGTCTCTGAAGGCAAGGGAAACAAAAGGAAAAAGGAACTATTGGGACCTCATCAGAATAAAAAGCTTCTGCACAGCAAAAGAAGCAATCAACAAAACTAAAAGGCAGCCTAGCGAATGGGAGAAGATAGTTGCAAATGACCTATCTGATAAAGGGTTAGTATCCAAAATCTATAAATAAGTTACCAAACTCAACACCCAAAAAACAAATAATCCAGTGAAGAAATGGGAAAAAGACATGAACAGACACTTCTCCAAAGAAGACATCCTGATGGCTAACAGACACATGAAAAGATCCTCAACATCACTCATCATCAGGGAAATATATATCAAAACCACTATGAGAAACCACCTCACACCTCTCAGAACGACTAAAATTAACAACTAAGGAAACAAAAGATGCTGGTTAAGCTATAAAGAAAGGGGAACACTTTTACATTGTTGGTGGGGATGCAAACTGTTACAGCCACTCTGGAGAACAAAATGTAGATTTCTCAAAAAATTAAAAATAGAGCTACCCTAAGACCCAGCAATTACACTACTAGGTATTTATCCAAAAGATCCAAATATGCTGATTTGAAGAGGCACATGCACCCCAATGTTTGTAGCAGTGCTATCAACAATAGCCAAATTATGGAAAGAGTCCAAATGACCATTGACTGATGAATGGGTAAAGAATATGTGGTGTACACACACACACACACACACACACACGAACACACAGTGGAATATTACTCAGCAATCAAAAAGAAGGAAATCTTGCCATTTGCAACAACGTGAATAGAACAAGAAGGTAATATGTTAAGCAAAATACATCAGTCAGAGGAAGACAAATACCCTAATATTTCACTCATATGTGGAATTTAAGAAACAAAACAGATGAACCTAGGGGAAGGGAATGAAAAATAAGATAAAAACAGAGAGGATGGCAAACCATAAGAGACTCTTAAGTACAGAGAACAAACTAAGGGTTGCTGGAGGGGAGGTTGGTGGGAGAATGGGCTAAATGGGTTATGGATACTAAGGAGGGCACTTGTTGGGAGCAGCACTGGGTGTTATATGTAAGTAATGAGTCACTAAATTCTACTCCTGAAACCATATTACACTCTATCTTAACTAACTTGGATTTAAATAAAATTTAATAAATAAGTACAGAAAGAAAGAAAGAAAGAAAGAAAGAAAGAAAGAAAGAAAGAAAGAAAGAGGAAACAAAGTAAGAGGGAAAGAAAGGTATTAGATCACAAAGCTATACTTAGGAAATACAGTGACTTCTTGAAACCTAATAATGTATGTATCATAATAGTCCCAGAAGATGAAGAGAGGAAAAAAAGGGAGAAGGTTTATCTGAGTAAATTATAGCAGAAAACTTCCCCAACCTGGGGAAGGACAAAGACATCAAAATCCAAGAACAACAGAGAACTCTCATTCAATGCAACAAAAGTCTGCTACCGCCTAGACATATCATAGACAAATTCACAAAAGACACAGACAAGGAAAGAATTATGAAAGCAGCAATGGAAAAAAAAGTCCTTAACCTACAAAGGAAGACAGATCAGGTTAACAGCAGATCTACTCAGAGTAACTTGGCAGGCCAGAAGTGAATGGCAAAATATATTCAATGTGCTGAATGGGAAAAATATGTAGCCACAAAAACTGTATCCATCAAGCCTGTCATTCAGAATGGAAATAGAGATAAAGAATTTCCCAAACAAAAACTCAAGGAGTTTATGACCACTAAATCAGCCTTGCAAGAAACTTTAAGGGGGCCTCTAAGTGGGGAAAAAAGACCAAAATCAACAAAGACTAGAAAGGAACAGAGAACATCACCAGAAACAGGAGCTTTACAGGTAACATAAGGGCACTAAAATCATGTCTTTTAATAATCACTTTGAATGGAAATGGAATAAATGCTCCAATCAAAAAACATAGGGTATCTGAATGGATAAAACAACAACAACAAAAACAAAACAAAACAAAAACAAGACCCATCTAAATGCTGCTCACAAGAAACTCCTTTTAGACCTAGGACATCTGTAGATTGAAAGTGAAGGGATGGAGAACCATATATAATGCTAATGGATGTCAAAAGAAATCCAGAATAGTGATACTTTATCAGAAAAACTGGATTTTAAAACAAAGGCTGTACCAAGAGATGAAGAAGGGCATTATATCATAAATAAGGGGTCTATCCATCAACAAGATCTAATAATTGTAAATATTTATGCCCCCAAATTAAGCACCCAAACATATAAACCAATAACTAACATAATGAAACTCACTGATGATAATGTAATAGGGACTTTAACACACAACTTATAGCAATGGACAGATCATCTAAGTAGAAATCAAAAGGAAACAATGGCTTTAAATGACACACTGGACAAGATGAACTTAACAGATATATTCAGAACATTTCATCTTAAAGCAACAGAATACACTTTCTTTCAGAGTACACATATAACATTTTCCAGAATATGTCACATATTGGGTCACAAACCAGCCCTCAACAAATATAAAAAGACTGGAATCATTCCATGCATATTTTCCAACCACAATGCTATGAAACTTGAAGTCATCCACAAGAAAAAATATAAGGATACAAAAAAAAGACCACAAATACATGGAGGTTAAAGAACATACTACTAAAGAATGAATGGATTAACCAGAAAATTAAAAAAGAAATGAAAAAAAGCACATGGAGGCAAATGAAAATGAAAACACGACAGCCCAAAATCTTTGGGATGCAAGAAAGGCAGTCCTAAGAGGTAAGAACACTGCAATACAGGCCTACAAGAAGTAAGAAAAGTCTCAAATATACAATCTAACCTTAAACCTACAGGAGCTAGAAAAGGAACAGCAAATAAAGCCTAAAGCCAGCAGAAGAAGGGAAATAATAAATATTAGAGCAGAAATAAACAATACAGAAACAAGCTAACTAACAAAAAAAAGTAGAACAAATCAACGAAAGAGCTGGTTCTTTGAAAAAATTAATACAATTGATCAATGCCTATCCAGACTGTCAAAAAGAGAAAGAAACCAAATAAATAAAATCATGAATGAAAGAAGATATCACAACCATCACCACAGAAACACAAATAATCATGAGAGAATATTATGAAACATATGCCAATAAATTGGGTAATTTGCAAAAAATGTACAAATTCCTAGAAACACATAAAATACCAAAACTGAAACATGAATAGAAAGAAAACTTGAACATACCCATAACCAACAAAGAAATTGAATCTGTTATCAAAAATATCCCAACTAACAAAAGTCCAGGGCCAGATGGATTCCTAGAGGAATTCTAGCAGACATTTAAAGAATAGTTAATACCAATTCTACTCAAATTTTCCCCCAAAAAACAGAAATATAAGGAAAACTTTCAAACTCCTTCTACAAGGCTAGCATTAACTTGATTCCAAATCCACACAAAGACCCCACTGAAAAGAAGAGTTACAGGCCAATATTCCTGATGAAATAGGATGCAAAAATTCTCAACAAGATACTAGCAAATTGAATCTAATAGTATATTAAAAGAATTATTCACCACGATCAAGTGGGATTTACTCCTGGGCTGCAGGGCTTGTTCAATATTTGCAAATCAACCAACATGATACATCACATTAATAAGAGAAAGTATAAAAATCGTACAATCATCTCAATAGATGAATTTTGTCAAATGCTTTTTCTGCAACATCCATTCTTGATAAAAACCTTCAACATAGTAGGCATAGGCGAAATATACCTCAACATCATCAAGGCCATACATGAAAGACCCATAGCTAATATCATCCTCAATGGGAAAAACTAAGAGCCTTTCCCCAAAATTTAGGAATGAGACAATGATGTCCACTCACCATTACTTTTAAACATAGTACTGGAAGTCTTAGCATCATCAGAAAACAAAAAGAAATAAAAACCATATAAATCAGCAAGAAAGAACTCAAACTTTCACTATTCACAGATGGCATGATATTCTATGTAGAAAACCTCAAAGACTCCTGCAACAAATTGCTAGCACTAATACAGGAATTCAGCAAGGTCAATGTGCAGAAATCTGTTGCATTTCTATATACCAATAATGAAAGAACAGAAACAGAAATCAAGAAATCAGTCCCATTTGCAATGCACCAAAAACCCTCAGATACCTAGGAATAAGCCTAACCAAAGAGGCAAGAGATCTGTACTCTGAAAACTATAGGATACTTATAAAAGAAATTGAAAAGGACACAAAGAAAAGGAAAAATATTCTATGCTCATGGATCAGAAGAAGAAACACTGTTAAAATATCTAGATGACCCAAAGCAATCTACACATTTAATGCAATCCCTATCAAAATACCACCAGCTGGGAATGAAAGCTGGTACAGCCACTCTGGAAAACAGTATGGAGGTTCCCCAAAAAACTAAAAATAGAACTACCCTACAACCCAGCAATTGCACTACTAGGAATTTATCCATGGGATAAAGGTATGCTGTTTTGAAGGGACACATGCACCCCATGTTTATAGCAGCACTATCAACAATAGCCAAAGTATGGAAAGAGCCCAAATGTCCATCGATGGATGAATGAACAAAGAAGATGTGGTATATATCTACAATGGAGTATTACTTGGCAATCAAAAAGAATGAAATCTTGCTATTTACAACTACATGGATGGAACTGGAGGGTATTATGCTAAGTGAAATCAGTCAGTCAGAGAAAGACAAAAATCATATGACTTCACTCACATGAAGACTTTAAGAGACAAAACAGAGGAACATAAGGGAAGGGAAAAAAATAATATAAAAACAGGGAGGGGGACAAAACAGAAGAGACTCAAATATGGAAAACAAACTTAGGGTTACTGGAGGGGTTGTGGGAGGGGGGATGGGCTAAATGGGTAAGGGGCATTAAGGAATCTACTCCTGAAATCATTGTTTCACTATATGCTAACTAATTTGGATGTAATTTTTTAAAAAATAAAAAATAAAATTATAAAAAAATAAAATAAACGTTAAAGAAATTAAAAAACATCCACATGGACTATAATTGGTTATAGAAGATACTGTGTTATGAAATAAGGTTAAAATCAAAGTAAAAAAAAGTTAGCCTTACAGAGGTCATGAGGGCTGGGCTAGGACCTGAATAATGAATGGAGTTTCATAGAGAATGGAGGATGAGGAGACCCTTGGGTGAAGGTGAAAAATGATGGGCAAAAGACTCAGGAGCATGCCAGCTACTATTTTTATGAATATTCTAATGAGAAGAAAAGAACAAGATTAAAGGGCCAGAAATCCAAGAAGTGTCAGGTCTGCAACATGTGTCAGTCATATAAGACTGATAAAAATCAACCATTCTTAGTTCTGTTTCTAGGGGAAAGTATCCTATACGTGGGGTCATTATGAAGGAGGGGGCTAACTGGAAAGCCTCTTCATTGGACTTCATGGCAAGACACTTTATATCCAGCAAAACCAACCCTTTCTGACTCTCTTTGGAAGCTTTTGAAATGACGCAGTGACTTTTCTCAAGGCTTCGCGTTTTCAGGGTGTGAGAATCATACTCATAGGAAAGCATATTTTCAACTCTTTCTAAGACTCCCACAGAGGCTCAGCCTTAATCACAAGGAGAAAATGATTACCCATGCATTGTGACTTCAGAGGCAGCATAATGGAAAGAGAATAGAACATAGAATATCTGAGCATTTAAAACTAGCACTGTGAATAAACTGCTTAAGTTTTCTGGAAAAAAAAATACCACCAGAATTTTTCACAGAGTTAGAAAAAACAATCCTAAAATTTGTATGGAACTAAAAAATCCCCTGAATAGCCAAAGCAATCCTGAAAAAGAAAACTCGGAGGCATCATAATGCTGGACTTCAACCTATATTACAAAGCTGTAGTTACCCAGACAGTATCATACTGGCACAAAAACAGACACATAGATCAGTGGAAAAGAAGACAAAACCCAGAAATGGACCCATAAGTATATGGTCAATTAATCTTTGACAAAGTAGAAAAGAATATCGAATGGAAAAAAGTCTCTTTGACAAATGGTGATGGGAAATATGGACAGCAACATGAATAAGAATGAAATTGGACCACTTTCTTATACCACACACAAAAACAAATTCAAAATGGGTGAAAGACCTAAATGTGAGACTTGTAACCATCAAAATTGTAGAGGAGAACACAGGCAGCAACCTCTTTAACCTGAGCTGGAGCAACGTCTTACTAGATATGTCACCAAAGGCAAGGGAACAAAAACAAAAGCAAATATGAACTACTGAAGCTTCATCAAGACAAAAAGCTTCATCAAGATAAAAAGGAACCAATCAACAAAATTAAAAGGCAGTCTACAAAACTGGAGAAGATATTTTAAAATGACATATACTAGTAACTAGTATACTAGTTAGCAAACACAACCCCAAAATACAAATCATTCAGTTAAGAAATGTTGGAAGACATTTTTTCCAAAGAAGACATGAGATGGCCAACAAATACATGAAAAGACGCTCAACATCACTCTTCATCAGGGAAATACAAATCAAAATCATGATGAGATACAACCTCACACTTCTCAGAATGGCTAAAATTAAGAACACGGCAAACAACAGATGTTGGCAAGGATGCAGAGAAAGGGGAACCCTGTTGCAGTGCTGGTGGGAATGCAAACTGTTGTAGCTACTCTGAAAACAGTATGGATGTCCCTTAAAAGGTTAAAAATAGAACTACCCTATGATACAGCAATTGCATAACTAGGTATTTACCCAAAGAATACAAAAAATACAGATTCAGAGGGGTGCATGCACCCAATGTTTATAGCAGCATTACCAATAAGAGTGAAACTATGGAAAGAGCCCAAATGTCATCGAATGATGAATGGATAAAGAAGATGTGACATACATACATACATATATATATATGTGTATATATATATATATATATATATATATATATATATATATATATATATATAAATGAAATAGTACTCAGCCACCAAAAACAATGAAATCTTGCCATTTGCAATGACGTGGATGGAGCTAGAGTACATTATGCAGAGCAAAATAAATCAGTCAGAGAAAGGCTAATACCATATGACTTCACTCATTTGTGGAATTTAATAAACAAAACAGATGAACATATGGGGGAAGGAAAGAAAAAAGAAAGAAAAATCATAATAGACTCTTAGAGAAGAAAGTGAAGGTTGATGGAGGGAGGATGGTGGAGGATGGGCTAAATGGGTGATGGGTATTAGGAGGGCACTTGTTATGATGAGTGTTGTTGTATGTAAGTGATGAATAACTGAATTCTATTTCTGAAATCAATAATGCATTTTATGTTTTATAACTAGAATTTAAATAAAAATTTGAAAAGAAAAATCATACATACTCTTTTCCTCTCTGATGCTTTTTTGCCTTAAAATCAATTTCCTTTTATACTGATATAGATATTTCAACTTTCAAAATTTTACATTTTTCAATAAATATTCCATTCTCTTATGTAATTTCAAACTTTCTCTTTTGTAATATTTTAGATTTCCTTCTTACAAACACATATGGCTAGGATTTTTATTAATTCACTTTGACAGTTTGTGCCTTTTATTTTTTTAATGTTTATTTACTTTTGAGAGAGTGTGAACAGGAGAGGAGTGGGGTGGGGGGCGGGACAGAAGATCAGAAGTGGGCTGTATGCTGACAGCAGTGAGCCTAATGTGGAGCTTGAACCTGAGTCATAAGATCATGACTGAAGCTGAAGTCATATGCTCAATCAACTAAGCCACCCAGATGCCCTGACAACTTGTCTTATTAACTAAAGCACTTAATACATTTAAAACGACTAGTATTGGGGGATTTTTTTCTATATTATTTTGTTTTTTCAACTAGTACACTATTCTATTATTTGCATTTATTTCTATTCTTTTCTTATTTGATATTTACATGAAGTTGTTTGGAAGTTAACTCTAATGTATTTTATTATATGACTCTGGCATCTTAACAACTTAACCTTAATTATGAAAACTAATCAATACCTTTGCCCTTCAAACACAAAGCTTTTTAAACACTAATCACAATAACTCTCACTCTCGATTTATACACTACTGTTGCCTATTTGTTCTTACTGTTTTAATCTTATAAAATTTTGTTATACATCATCAATGTTTGTTTAGATTGACCTACATATTACAACATTTATTACTCATGATTATTTCTTATATTTTATACCTTTCATCTGGAATCCTTTTCCTTCTGCTCATACTATATTTTTTCTGAATACAAGTCCACTTGTGGAAAACTATGTCTGTATCCATTTCAAAAGGTCTTGATTTCACTTTTGTTTTGAAAGTTATTTTTTATTAGAAATCCAACCCATAGCAATTAGGCATGAAAAATAAATGCATCCAAATTAAAAAGTAAAAAGCAAAACTGTCACTATTTGCACATGACATAGTATTAGATATAGAAAATCCTTAAGATCCCATTAAAAATCTGTTAGAATTAATAACCAAATTAAGTAAAGTTATAGGATACAAAATTGATGCACAAAAATTAGTGGTGTTTCTGTATAATAATAAACTATTAGGGGCGCCTGGGTGGCTCAGTTGGTTGAGCGGCTGACTTTGGCTCAGGTCATGATCTCACAGTCCGTGAGTTCGAGCCCCACGTCGGGCTCTGTGCTGACAGCTCAGAGCCTGGAGCCTGTTTCGGATTCTGTGTCTCCCTCTCTCTGACCCTCCCCTGTTCATGCTCTGTCTCTGTCTGTCTCAAAAATAAATAAACATTAAAAAAAAATTAAAAAAAACTATTAGAAAGAGAAATCAAGAAAACAATCCCATTTATAAATGCATCAAAATAAAATATCTAGGAATAAATTCAATCAAGGAGGTGAGAGAACAGTACAGAAATTGAAGACATATAAACAGAAAGATACTCAATGCTCATTCACTGAAAAAAATTAATATTGTTATGTGTCCATACTATCCAAAGCATCCTACAGATTCCATCAAAATTCCTATGCCATATTTCACAGAAATAGAAAAATAATCCTAAGATTTGTATGCAACCATAAAAAGTCTGAATAGCTAAAGCAATCTTAAGAAGAATAAAGCTGGAGGCATCACACTCCCTGATATCAACTTATACTAACAAACTAGAGGAGGAGGAGGAGGAGGAGGAGGAGGAGGAGGAAATAATACTAATAATAAAAGTATTGTATTGGCATAAAGACAGACACACAGATCAAGAAACAGAATAGAGAGCCCAGAAACAAACCCATATATACATGGACAAATTAATTTATGAAAAACCAGACAAGAATATAAAATGAGGAAAGGACAATCTATTCAATAAATGGTAATGGGAAAATTGGAGAGTCACATGCACAACAGTGAAACTGGACCACTATCTTAACCCATACAGAAAAATTAACTCAAAATGGTTTAAAGTCATGAATGTAAAATGTGAAACATTAAAACTCCTAGAAGAAAATGTAGATGGTAATTTTTTTTTATATTGGCATTAGAGATTGTTATTTTTTAATTTGACTCTCAAAGCAAGAAACCACAAGCAAAAATAAACAAATGGGACTACATCATACCAAAAAGCTTCTGCAAAGCATTTGAAATCATCCGCAAAATAAAAAGGCAACCTATTGAACAGGAAGAAATATTTGTACATCATATATCTGCCAAGGAAATAAATATATAAAGACCTCATATAACTCAATAGCAAAAATATAAACAACTTAATATAAAAAATTGGTGGATATCTGAATAGACTTTTTTTTTTCAAAGATGACCAACAGGCACATGAAAAGGTATCCAATATTATTAATCCTCAGGAAATGCAAATCAAAACCACAATGAGATATCATTTCACGCTGTTACAATGGCTATTATCAAAAGAATATGAAATAAGTATTGGTGAGGATGTGGAGAAAAGGGGGCCTTTGGGTCCTGTTGGTAGGAATGTAAATTGGCATACCATTATGGAAAATAGTATGGGGTTTCCTCAAACAATTAACAAGAGTGTTCCAATTCAAGATGGCAAGGTAAGGGAATCCTGTAATCTCCTCCTCACTTGAACATACCAGATCTGCAGCTACATATGGAACAATTGCCTCTAAAAAAGACTTAAAAACAGGCTGAGTGATTCGTACACATTACCTAAATGAAAGAAGGCACACATCAAAGTGATAGAAAATACTGGGACACAATCTTGCCATAATCCCCACTTCTACACGGCACGATGCCCCAAAGTCAGGAGAGAACTCAAATGCCAGAGCTTCTCCCTGAGGAGTGAAGAGTTTGACCTGTCATGCAACTAAGAGACAAACCCCCAAAACTTCTGGCCTTGAAAACAAATGGGTCCCATGTCCATGAGACCCACAAGGCTTAAACAATATGAGAAATAGCTCTTAAAGGGCTTGTGTGCTTGGATTCATCCAGCCTGGGGCCTAGCCCAGAAGCGGCTATCTAGAGGCACTCAGATTTTGTGTGGGACAACCTAATTTGTGAGTCCTGGAGCTTTGACAAGAGGGGCATTCTTCACAATCACCCTGACCTAGGTGCACTGAAATCCTCTTCTTTGGGACACTGACAGGACTTGACATGGCCTAACTACTGGGAGTCATTAAAAATAACATAGTATTCTTGGACAATCACAAAGGTTTGAGAGAAACCTAAAAGCTAGGGCAAGCTTGAATAAGGTTAATCTCTATGAAAGTCTCCTCCTTCAACACCGGCAGAGGTAGCTATTTTATTTAATGTACAGAAACCAACACGGAGTCAAGAAAAATGAATAAACCAATAAATATATTCTGAGAAAAAGAATAAAATAAAATCTCAAGAAAACACCTTAATGCAATGGAAATAAGTAATTTACCTGATGGTTATAAAGTTGCTCACCAAGCTCAAGATAAGAAAGGATGAACACAGTAAAAACTTCAACAAAGAGAGATAATGTAAGAGTAGAAGCTATGTAGTGGTCACATAGGTGAAGAATACAATAACTGAATTGAAAAATACATTAGAGGGGTCCAAGAGCAGACTAAACAAAGTAGAAAAAAGGATCAGTGAATGCAAGGAAAGGGCAGTGGAATTCACTCAATTAGAGAAGAAGAAAAAAAAGTATGATAAAGAAAGTAAAGGTGGACTAAGAGACTTATGGGATAACATCAAGTGGACTAACATTCACATTATAAGGGCCCAGAAGGAGAAGAGAGAAGAAAAGGAGCAGAAAACTTATTTATAGAAATAATGACTGACAAAGTCAGTTGAAAGTTTCAAATAAGTTGAATCCACAGATACCCACAGCAACATGTATTTGAAATGTCAAAAGTTAAAGGAAAAAAATCTTTAAAATAGCAACAGTAAAACAACTTGCTACATGCAAGGAAGCCTCCTTAAGGCTATCTGCAGAGTTTTCAGCAGAAACTTGGTAGGCCAGAAAGGAACGTCATGATTACTCATTCAGAACACATTCAGAATTGAACCAGAGAGAGTTTTCCAGATAAGCAAAACCTGTGAGAGTTCATCAACACTAGTGACTCTACAAGAAATGTTAAAAGGACTTCTTTAAGCTGACAAAAAAGAGGTACTCACTATTAACAGGAAAACACCAAAGTATAAATCTCACTGGTAGAAGAAAACATTTAATCACTTATAAAGCTAGCATCAAAGTTAAAAGACAAAAGTAGTAAAAATAACATAACTATGAAATTAGTTAAGGGATATGTAAGATAAAAAGATGTAAAATTTGACATCAAAAACAAACTGGGGTGGGGGAGAGCAGAAATGTGAAATGTAGAGCTTTTGAATGTGTTTACACTTTTGTTGGAATCAACTTAAAACAGACTGTTATAAACATAAGTTGTTAAATGTAAACCTCACAGTCATCACAAAGCATAACCTAGAGTATATACACAAAATATAAAGACAAACGAATATAAGCACTAAAGATGGTTGTCAAACCACAAAGAAAGACAGCAAGAAATGATGGAACAGACAGAAAATATTTAACAAAATGGCAATCAGCATATATCAATAATAACTTTAAATTTGAACGAATTAAATTTTCCCATGAAAACACATGGAGTAGTTGAGGGGATTAAAAGAAAAAGATCTGTCTATGTGGTCCCTAAAAGAGACTCACTTCAGATGTAACAAGACACACAGACAGAAAGTGAAGGGATGGAAAAAGATACTCCATGTAAATGGAACCAAAAGATGCTGAAGTAGCTATACATATAACAGACAAAATAGACTTAAAACAAAGACTGTAATAAGAGACAAAGAAAGCCATTATAATATGATAAAGGGCCCATCTAACAAGAGGATATAACATTTATAAATATTTATGCACCCAACTTAGGAGGAAATAAATATATATGTCAACAGACCTCAAGTGAGAAATAGACAGCCATATATTAATAGTAGGGGACTTCAATATCCCACTTATGTCAATAGATAGATTAGCCAAACAAAAAACCAATAAGGAAACATCAGTCTTAAATTATATGTTAAACCAGATGGACTTAACACATAAATACAAAACATTCCATTCAAAAGCAACAGAAGAGACATTCTTTCAAGTATACCTGGAACATTCTACAGGATAAATCATATGTTAGGCTACAAAACAAGCCTTTTAAACTGCAGAAGACTGAAATCCTATCAGGCATTTCTTACAGCCTCAATGGTATGAAACATCAATTACACAAAATTACGCATCAATTTTAAAAAATGTAAAAAGCACAAATATGTGGCGATTAAACAACATGCTACTGAACAGCCAATAGGAAAATAATAACCAAAAGATAAACAAATTTTGGAAATTCATGGAAAATTAACTTTGGAAAATTAATTCATGGAAAAATGGAAGTACATTCTAAGAGTTATGGGAAACAATAAGAGCAGTTTTAGTATAGATATTCATAGTGATAAATGCGAATCTGAAGAAACAACAAACATCTCAAGCTAACCTCACACTCAAGGAACTAGGAAAAAAAACAGCAAACAAAGCCCAACTTCAGTCATAGGGGAAAAAATAACAAAATCAAACCAGAAATAAATGAAATAGAAATTAAGAAAACAGTAGAGAAGATCAATGAAGCTAGGTCTCATTGTTTGGAAAGATAAAGTTGACAAACCTTAGGTAGGCTCACCAAGAAAAAAGCAGAGAGGACTCAAAATCCAAAATGAAAGAAGAGACATTACAACTGATACCACAAAAATATAAAGAATCATTAGCCTACTTTGAACAATTATATGTCAACAAAGTTGACAACCTAGAATAAATGGATAAATTCCTAAAAATATACAACCTACCTACCATTTTTTATATAAAGAGAGCAAATAATCCTAAAGTTTGTACAGAGCCACAGAAAATTCCAAACAGTCAAATCAAACTTGAAAAAGAAGAGTAAACCTGGATGCATCATCCTCTCTTGTTTCAAACAATATAAGAAAGTTGGTAATATAGAGTATGGTATTGGCTTAAAAAACAGACATATAGATCAATAAACAGAATAGAGAGCCCATAAATACACCCACACATGTACAGTCAATTATTTGTGGAAAGCATATCCAAGTATATATAATAAGGAATGGATAGTCTCTTCAATAAATGGTGTTGGAAAAATTGGACAGCCACATGCCAAAGAATGAAACTGAACCACCATACACAAAAATTAACTCCAAGTGGTTTAAAGATGTGAATGTAAAACTTGAAACATAAAAATCTTAGAAGAAAACACAGGTGGCAAGCTCTGTAACATTGGTCACGGAGATGATTTTTTTGATCTAATCCCAAAAGCAGGGAAAACAAAATAAAAAATAAACAAGTGGGACTGTATCAAACTAAAAAGCTTTTGTACAACACATGAAACCATACATTAAGTGAAAAGACAACCTACTGGAAGGGGGCAATCATATACAATGGTCTCTGACTTATGATGGTTGCAGCTATCCAAAGGAAACAAAAACTCTAAAAAATATATCTGTACTCACATGTTCACAGTAGCATTATTTACAACAGCCAAGATATGGAAACAACCTGTATCCACTGATGGATAATGGAGAGGACAGAATGAAATCTTGCCTTTTGCAATAACATGGGTAGACCTTTAGGGGATTATGTTAAGTGAAATAAGTCAGACAGAGAAAGATAAATACTAAATTGTATCATATATGGATCAAAACAAAACAAATAATTAAACAAACAAAAAAGCAACCCAAGCTCATGGTTGAACAGATTGGTGTTTACTAGAGTCAGGGCTTGGAGATGGGTGAAATTAGTAAAGGCATTTAATAAGTCATAGAGATATAATGGACAGAATGGGGACTGTAGCTAATAATATTGAATTGCATATTTAAAAGTTGTTAGAGATATATTTCACTCCTGGCTTCTCCTGTTGCTTTAAGATGTCAGTTGTCAGTTCAATTGTCATTCATTTGTAAGTAATGTCTTTCCCTTTATTTTAGGTTCTTCTCTCTTTGCGTCCTAAGTATTCAGTATGATGTGTACAGAAGTGGATTCTGTTTTTTATTATTTCTTTCACTTTTCTTATTGTGGAATCAAATTGTCTTCTATCTGTTATGAAAAGTTATTTGCTGTCATTTCTTCAAATATTGTGTTCTCAGGGCGCCTGAGTGGCTCAGTCAGTTAAACGTCCAACTCTTGATTTTGGTTCAGGCCCTGATCCCAGGGTTATGGGATCAAGCCCTGCATTGGGCTCCACACTGGGCATGGAGACTGCTTAAGATTCTCTCTTTCTGTCTCTCCCCCCAATTCATGATCTCTCTCTGGCTCTCTAAAATGAAAAAAATATATATTTTCTCATCATTCTACTTTTGGAACCCTGGTTAGATGTAATTGATGTATCTCTATTCCAGCTTTGGTCCTACTTTCAATTGTTATTTCTTCTATCACTGCAAGTTTTATCTGGTTCTTTTCTTTCCCTCATAACTGCTTAGTCTTTCTGAAGTCTCTTGTTCTCACATTTTTAATTTCCTTTTTCATTCAGAATGTTCATCATTTTTTTTAAATTTTTTTTAACGTTTATTTATTTTTGAGACAGAGGAGACAGAGCATGAATGGGGGAGGGTCAGAGAGAGGGAGACACAGAATCTGAAACAGGCTCCAGGCTCTGAGCTGTCAGCACAGAGCCCGACGCGGGGCTCGAACTCATGGACCGTAAGATCATGACCTGAGCCGAAGTCTGCCACTTAACCGACTGAGCCACCCAGGTGCCCCTCATCATTTTATTTTATAATCTACATTTTATAATGCTAATATATATTTTCTTTAGTGGTCTATATCTTCTGGCTTTTGCTCTGGCACCACATTTTCTTCACAGTGTGTAATTTTCCTAACTTTGTGAGAATTTTGAGGCCTCATTTATTTATTTTCCAATATATGAAATTTATTGTCAAATTGGTTTCCATACAACACCCAGTGCTCATCCCAAAAGGTGTCCTCCTCAATACCCATCACCCACCCCCCATCAACCCTCAGTTTGTTCTCAGTTTTTAGGAGTCTCTTATGGTTTGGCTCTCTCCCACTCTAACCTCTTTTTTTTCCTTCCCCTCCCCCATGGGTTTCTGTTAAGTTTCTCAGCATCCACATAAGAGTGAAAACATATGGTATCTGTCTTTCTCTATGGCTTATTTCACTTAGCATCACACTCTCCAGTTCCATCCACGTTGCTACAAAGGGCCATATTTCATTCTTTCTCATTGCCACGTAGTACTCCATTGTGTATATAAACCACAATTTCTTTATCCATTCATCAGTTGATGGACATTTAGGCTCTTTCCATAATTTGGCTATTGTTGAGAGTGCTGCTATAAACATTGGGGTACAAGTGCCCCAGTGCATCAGCACTCCTGTATCCCTTGGGTAAATTCCTAGCAGTGCTACTGCTTGGTCATAGGGTAGGTATATTTTTAATTTTTTGAGGAAACTCAACACTGTTTTACACAGTTTGAGGCCTCATATAAAAGTGAATTCTCCCAGAAAGAATTTGCATTTATTTATCCCAGGTGTGTGGGTGGCACCAGTATCCCAGGGAAACTTTAAAACAGAGTTTTAGTCTTGAGGTTTTTAGGATCAAGGAAGAGGTACAAATTGGGCTTCAAACTCACATAAGTCTAATGTGATGGTATAAACTTTCAGAGTGGATTCTTTTTCTCCTATACTATGCACTACATTTTAAGATGGGCAGTTTTCTTTGCAGACCCCTACAGAGCTACGTTTACTTTCAATTTACCCTAAAATGACTTTCAGCTCAATACAATAGGTTCCTATTAAACTCTCTTTTTCTCTGGCTACTTGCTTGGGGCTTGTTCTATCCTGTGTGACCTGAGAGGCTGGAACAACTGTAGCTCAGGTTCACCAAATTCACCAAATTCTGTCAAGTTTAAAGCCAACTTCAGTCTCCTTTTATTTAGCTTTTCGTCTTTTAGATCTTTCTTACTCTGTTTCATCTTACTTATACCTTTAAGCAGATTTATTTAAAATATTTTATTCACATACTACACAGAAACTGGAAACAACCCAAATATCTATCAACAGAGGAAGGGATAAATTGTATTGCATTCATGCAATATATTACACTGCAGCAATAAAAAAAAATGTATCTAGGAGGGAGGGAGCCAAGATGGTGGAACAGCATGGAAGTTTTTGTGTGTCTCGCTTCCATGAAATACAGCCAGACCAACACTAAACCATCCTGCACACCTAGAAAACTGACCTGAGCCACAGAATTCAGCAGGTATGCACGCAGAGAGGTGAACTTGGGGAGACAGAAGCTGTGGAGGTAAGAGAGCCAATTTTGCATGCGTAGAGAGGAGGGAGATGGGGGCAGATGGGAAAAGCACCCCTCCCCAAAAGCAGCTGGAGAGAAAGTAGAAAATTGGAAACAGCGGCAGGGACTAAACTAAAAAAGGACAAAGGACAAAGGAGAGGGTTAAATTCCATTAAGACTGTAAACAAGGGGAGCGCAAAGTCTCCAACTCCGCAGCTTGATACCTGGCAGTGCCCTGGTGGGAACGGTGAATCCCCAGGAACAGAGTAGCATCTGGGAGGTTCTTGGGCCACATGGCGAAAAGTGGTTCCACTGCTGGAAGGACATTTTGTAGAGACTGTGAGGCCACCTGGTCCCAGCAGACACCAGAGAATGGCCACATTCGCTGGTGCTGGAAAAAGGTCATCAAGGGTGAAGCCTGGCGCCACATGTGTATTGTGATTTCCCATAATCCCTGAAAATCTGCTGCTACACTATCTTGCAAACTTTTCTGGGGCAGGCTGGCACCTGGCCACAGTCTCTGGGCATCGGCCGCAGCATGGTCTTGTGAACTTTCCTGGGTGCGGCCAGCATTTGGCCATTGTATGGTGAGAGCCTCCACAGAGGGGTGGAATGGGTCAAAGCTACAGTCCCTCAGAAGTAAGGAGCCAGGGAAAACAGCCACATCTGAGACTAAACTTGGGAGAGAGGTACTACCTGGGGCTTGGTCACAGACAGTGTAAAAGCGGGGAGTGGATGAAAGCACAAGACAAAGTATGGGTGCGTGATTGCTGATTGTGGAGAACAGAGCCGATATTAGAGACTGGGTAGCTGGGTGACACCATTTTCACTGCTCCCACACATGCACATGTGCACCTACCAGCGGCCACAACAATCCACCCCAGTAGGCTAGCAATGCCATCTAGTGGAGAATGGAGCCGTTACACTAAGCCCTGCACAACTGGGCCAACCTTGCTCTTCAAGAACAGGTCTCACCACCTGCTTATTTTATGCACTAAAAAGCGCTTCATAGTCTGACATCTAGGGGAAAATGAAGTAATTTCAGTCATATTTCAGTCTGTTAGCGGGTCCATCTAATTTTCTTTTTTTCTTTTTCTTTTTCATTTCTTCTTTTTCTTGAATACAGAAAGAGAAAAAATTCAATGTTATTTTTAATTTTTGTTAAAAATATTTTTCTTAATTTTCTTTCTACTATATGCTTTACTTTTGTGTAAATTTTTTCAAATTTTATTTTACTCCCATCATCTCATTTTAGTCTACTTCGGTGTGTTCCTTTTTTCAAATCTTCAAATGATTTCTTTTTTTTCTTTTTCTTTTCTTCCCCTTTGTTTCTCTAATCTATCAAGCCACTTTCAACACCCAGACCAAAACATACCTAGGATCTAGCATCATTTATTCGATTTTTTGTGTGTGTGTTTTTAATTTTTTAATTTTAATAATTTTAAATTTTAATATCTTTTAATTTTAATCTTTTTCTACCTCATTAATTCATTTTCTCCCTACAAAATGACAAAACAAAGGAATTAACCACAAAAGAAAGAGCACGAAGAAACAACAGCCTGGGATTTAACCAACATAGATCCAAACAAGATGTCTGAACCTGAATTTATAATCACGATAATAAGAATAGTAGCTGGAGTCGAAAATAGATTATAATCCCTCTCTTCAGAGATAAAAGAAGTAAAAAATAGAATGAAATTAAAAGTGCTATAACTGAGCTGCAATCACTGATGGAGGCAGCGGCAGCAAGGATGGATGAAGCAGAACAGAGAATCAGCGATATAGAGGAAAAACTTATAGACAATAATGAAGCAGAAAAAAAAAGAGGGAGATTAAGGCAAGAGAGCACAATTTAAGAATTAGAGAAATCAGTGACTCATTAAAAAGGAACAACATCAGAATTATAGGGGTCCCAGAAGAGGAAGAAACAGAAATAAGGGTAGAAGTGTTATGTGAGCAAATCATAGCAGAAAACTTTCCTAACCTGAGGAAAGACACGGACATCAAAATCCAGGAAGCACAGAGGACCCCCATTAGATGGTCAAACCGACCATCAACAAGGCATATCATAGTCAAATCCACAAAATACTCAGGCAAGGAGAAAATCATGAAAGCAGCAAGGGGAAAAACGTCCCTAACCTACAAGGGAAGACAGATCAAGTTTGCAGCAGACCTATCCACAGAAACTTGGCAGGCCAGAAAGGAGTAGCAGGATATATTCAGTGTGCTGAATCAGAAAAATATGCAGCCAAGAATTCTTTATCCAGCAAGGCTGTCATTCAAAATAGAAAGTGAGATAACAAGTTTCCCAGAGAAACAAAAATTAAAGGAGTTTGTGACCACTAAACCAGCTCTGCAAGACATTTTAAGGGGGACTTTCTGAGGGGAGAAAAGATGAAAATCTATATATATATATATTGAAATTTTCATTATATATAATGAAAAAATGAACACACCGAAGTAGACTAAAATGAGATGATGGGAGTAAAATAAAATTTGAAAAAAATTACACAAAACTAAATGTGTGTGTATATACACACATATATATATATGTGTATATATATATGTATATATATGTATATACACACATATATATATATGTATATATACCAAAAGTAACAAAAGATTAGAAAGGACCAGAGGATATCACCAGAAACTCCAACTCTACAAGCATCATAATAGCATTAAATTCCTATCTTTCAGTACTCACTCTAAACGTCAATGGGCTCAATGCTCCAATCAAAAGACATAGTGTAACAGAATGGATAAGACAACAAGATCCATCTATATGCTGTTTACAAGAGACCCACTTTAGACATAAAGACACCTTCAGATTGAAAATAAGGGGATGGAGAACCATCTATCATGCTGATGGTCAACAAAAGAAAGCTGGAGTAGCTATACTTATATCAGACAATCTAGACTTTAAAATAAAGACTGTACCAAGGGATGCAGAAGGGCATTAGATCATAATCAAGGGGTCTATCCACCAAGAAGACCTAACAATTGTAAACATTTATGCACCAAATATGGAAGAACCCAAATATATAAATCAGTTAATCATAAACATAAAGAAACTCATCGATAGTAATACCTTAATAGTAGGAGACTTCAACACCCCACTCACAGCAATGGACAAATCATCTAATCAGAAAATCAACAAGGAAACAATGGCTTTGAATGACACACTGGACCAGATGGACTTAACAGATATATTCAAAACATTTCATCCTAAAGCAGCGGAATATACATTCTTCTCCAGTGTACATGGAACATTCTCCAGAATAGACCACATTCTGGGACACAAATCAGCCCTCACCAAGTACAAAAAGATCAAGATCATACCATGCATATTTTCAGACCACAATGCTATGAAACTCAAAATCAACCATAAGAAAAAATTTGGAAAGGTAACAAATACTTGGAGACTGAAGAACATCCTACTAAAGAAGGAATGGGCTAACCAAGAAGTTAAAGAGGAAATTTAAAAGTATATGGAAGCCAATGAAAATGAAAACACCACAACTCAAAACCCTGGGACACAGCAAAGGCAGTCATAAGAGGAAAGTATATAGCAATCCAGGCCTTCCCAAAGAAGGAAGAAAGATCTGATACACAACCTAACCTTATGACTTAAAGAGCTGGAAAAAGAACAGCAAATAGAACCCAAAAGCAGCAGAGGACAGGAAATAATAAAGATTAGAATAGAAATTAATGCTATCAAAACCAAAAAAACAGTAGAACAGATCAATGAAACCAGAAACTGCTTCTTTGCAAGAATTAACAAAATGGATAAACTACTAGCCAGTTTGATCAAAAAGAAGAAGGAAAGGACCCAAACAAATAAAATCCAGAAATAAAGTGGAGAGATCACAACCAACACAGCAGAAATAAAAACAATAAGAGAATATTATGAGTAATTATATGCCAATAAAATGGGAAATCTGGAAGAAATGGACAAATTCCTAGAAACATATACACTACCAAAACTAAAACAGGAAAAAACAGAAAATTTGAACAGACCCATAACCAGTAAGGAAATCAAATTAGTAATCAAAAATCTGCCAAAAAAACAAAACTTTCAAACTCATTCTATGGAGCCAGCAGTACCTTGCTTCCAAACCAGAGACCCCACTAAAAAGGAGAACTATAGACTAATTTCCCTGATGAACATGGATGCAAAAATCCTCAACAAAATATTAGCCAACCGGATCCAGCAATACATTAAAAAAAATGTTCACCATGACCAAGTGGGATTTATACCTGGGATGCAGGGCTGGTTCAATATCTGCAAAACAATTAACGTGATTCATCACATCAATAAAAGAAAGGACAAGAACCATACGATCCTCTCAATAGATGCAGAGAAAGCATTTGACAAAATACAGCATCCTTTCTTGATAAAAACCCACAAGAAAGTAGGGATAGAAGGAGCATACCTCGAGATCATAAAAGCCATATATGAACGACCCAATGCTAATATCATCTTCAATGGGAAAACGGAGAGCTCTCCCCCTAAGGTCAGGAACAAGACAGGGATGTCCACTCTCACCACTGTTATTCAACATAGTATAGGAAGTCTTAGCCTCTGCAATCAGACAACACAAAGAAATAAAAGGCATCCAAATCGGCCAGGAGGAGGTCAAACTTTCACTCTTTGCAGATGACATGATACTCTATATGGAAAACCCTAAATATTCCACCAAAAAACTGCTAAAATTGATTCATGAATTCAACAGTTTCAGGATATAAAATCAACTCACAGAAATCAGTTGCATTCCTACACACCAACAATGAAGTGACAGAAAGAGAAATCAAGGAATCGATCCCATTTACAATTGCCCACAAAACCTTAAAATACCTAGGAATAATCTAACCAAAGAGGTGAAAAATCTATACATTGCAAACTGTACAAATCTTACGAAAGAAATTAAAGAAGACACACACAAAAAATGGAAAAAGTTTCCATGCTCCTGGATAAGAAGAACAAATATTGTTAAAATGTTGATACTACCCAAAGCAATCTACATATTCGATGTGATCTCTATCAAAATAACACTAGCATTCTTCACAGAGCTAGAACAAACAATCCTAAAATTTGTATGGAACCAGAAAAGACCCCAAATAGCCAAAGAAATCTTGAAAATGAAAACCAAAGCAGGAGGCATCACAATCCCAGACTTCAAGCTATACTAAAAGCTGTAATCAAGACAGGATGGTACTGGCATAAGAACAGACACTCAGATCAACGGAACAGAATAGAGAACCCAGAAATGAACCCACAAACGTATGGCCAACTAATCTTTGACAAAGCAGGAAAGAATATCCAATGGAATAAAGACAGTCTCTTCAGCAAGTGGTGTTGGGAAAACTGGACAGTGACATACAGCAGAATGAACCTGGACCACTTTCTTACACCATACACAAAAATAAACTCAAATTGGATGAAAGACCTCAATGTAAGACAGGAAGCCATCAAAATCCTCAAGGAGAAAGCAGGCAAAATCCTCTTTGATCTTGGCCGCAGCAACTTCTTACTCAACACGTCTCCAGAGGCAAGGGAAACAAAAACAAAAATGAACTAGCGGGACCTTATCAAAATCAAAAGCTTCTGCACAGTGAAGGAAACAATCAGCAAAACTAAAAGACAACCGACAGAATGGGAGAAGATATTTGCCAACGACATATCAGATAAAGGGTTAGTATCCAAAATCTATAAAGAACTTATCAAACTCAACACCCAAAAACAAATAATCCAGTGAAGAAATGATAAAAAGGCATGAATAGATACTTCTCAAAGGAAGATATCCAGATGGCCAACTGACACATGAAAAAATGCTCCACATCACTCATCATCAGGGAAATACAAATCAAAACCACAATGAGATACCACCTCACACCTGTCAGAATGGCTAACATTAACAACTCAGGCAACAACAGATGTTGGCAAGGATCTGGAGATAGAGGATCTCTTTTGCACTGTTGGTGGGAATGCAAGCTGGTGCAGCCACTCTGGAAAACAGTATGGAGGTTCCTCAAAAAACTAAAAATAGAAGTACCCTACGACCTAGCATCCGACATCAGCTCAGGTCATGATCTTATGGTTCGTGGGTTCAAGCTCCACGTCAGGCTCTGTGCTGACAGATCAGAGTGGAGCCTGCTTTGGATTCTCTCCCCCTCTCTCTACCCCTCCCTGGCTTGCACTCTGTTTCTCATTCTCAAAAATAAATAAACATTAAAAAACTAAAAAATATAAAAAATATGTATCTACACACACCAACAGATTGCACAATATAGATAAATCTCACATTTTGCTGAGTGAAAAAAATGGACACAAGACAATTCATGCTGCATAATTCCACTTATATGACATCCAAGAAGAGGTAAAAGCAAGCAGGGTTAGTAGAAGCCACATTAGTAGTTACTATAACTTGGTGGTTGGGGGGGTGGGGTTGTTGGTTACTGATTAGGGAGGGCCATGAAGGAAATTTCTGGGGCTCTGGAGATGTTCCAGATCTTGATCTGGTGTTGGTTACAGAGGCATAAAAACTCAGCTAGCCATATACTCAGCATTAGTGCACTTTACATGCTTTAATGTATATATGTTATACCTCAATAAAGTCAAAGAAAAATTACCTCCAATTTTAGTTTGTTTGGCCACAGTACCTCCTGTGCCTTACTACTGCAAATAAAAAGCCAAGTGGTTTACAAATATAAGGGATTTATATTCATTACCTACATTGCCACTATAAAGTAGAAGATTGGACAGTTATTTAGAGAAAGCAATGAGAATATAAAATTACCACTTCTCCCTTTTTGGCAATAGAATTTTAATTTTTTTTATCATAACAACTCCACATTTCATTTTGCCTTTATACTCAGTATCTAAATGAGGGGAAACATCTCATTGAGAAAATGTATTAAAATAAACTATTAATATAATTGCAGATATAATTCCTAAAGGTAGAGTAAAGCTATCATTTTTGTAACAAAAGTCTTGAAAATGAATGTACTTTTAATTCTTTAATAAATGCTACCATGAAGACCACAGGCAGTTAGATCTGAAGGAATGTGATTAATTTTTCTAATGTTTCATTTCTAGATACCTTCTACCACTGCATAGGCATGGCACTTTTTTCATATCTAAGTGCATGCAACTCATCTATAAACTAAATCTTGTGTATAGCAGTTTATTAATAGAGAAGAAATACTTTATTAGCACAAGGAAAGGAGTAGTTAAATCTGTATATTTACTTATTTAATAGCCATTGTTTACACATTTGCTAACAGGATCATTAATTGTTTTTGCAAATGAAGAGCATGAAGTGGGTAACAAATTGTAGATGATGCGAGATGCTTATCCTTAGTATAGTGAAGCTTGCAACTAATGTGTTACAGGTAGAATGAACCATCCATCTTATAGATCCTTATCTCCCTTGGTAGGTTTACCTGACATATGATTGGATCTCAGTAATGTTTCCCAAGTAAATAAGCAATAATGATAGCCTACCCTTCCTTTTAAATCATATATATATATATATATATATATATATATATATATATATATATATATATATATATAAATTATGTCCCCAAACTTTAATGACTCTCAAGTAAGTTTCACAGTAGTATAATGGGAAAAGAACAATATTATAACCATTATTTTTATGGGTAAATAAAGGCATGTGATGTTACCATTTTTTCAATGTTCATTTATTTATTTTGAGAGACTGAGAGAGATCAAGAGCAGGGGAAGCGCCAAAAGAGATGGTGAGAGAGAATTCCAAGCAGGTTCTGTACTGTCAGCACAGAGCCTGATGTGGTACTCAAGCTCACAAATTTCAAGATCATGACCTCAGCAAAAATCAAGACTTGGATGCTCAACCAATTGAGCCACCCATGCACCCCTTAATTACCATTTTTTTAAAGCAAAATGCCTCAGATAAAAGAAGAATACTTAGGTCAATGGAAACCAGTGGTTAACCACTTGATTCCTAAGCATTAAAAATTGAAATCAACAAGCATTCACTAAGGATAATTTTTATAAGGCATTCATCTGGATGTGAGGATACTTAAGATGTCACTTCAGTCTATTTGGGAGGTGGGCCCCTTGCTACTAAGTGGTTTCAAATATAGTTTTGGTATGATGCTGTAAAGAGATCCTAGGACATAAAATTGGTCTCTTTAACAACAGAATGACTATGACAGTTGCCAAGGAATTCTACAAAGCTGTTAGGGTATGGGTAGTTAGTAGCTAGTATTTTGGGGTCACGTGTTTGCTATTATTTGATTCTTTCTTCACATTACTACAAGAAAGCAGGCCCATCATTTGTTCATATTCCTTTGCTCTTCTTGAAGCCAAAGATGGATATGATGCCTGCCAGTTGAAATTTACAAGCTCTACTTTTGCTGTCCTATAGGGACCAATTCTGCTTGAGGAGACCACATTGAATAACCACATTGAATGACCTTTTCTAAGGCGTAATTTCTATACGCCTTGTTTTTCATCAACATAATAAATGGGATGACATTATTGATCTCACAGAGTGGTTACCAGTTCTAATTGAACAAGATTATAGTCTATTTCAAGCGCCTTGTACTTTGCCTAGAACATAAAAAAAATGTTCACTAAACATTAGCTATCATCAATTTTCACTTCTTCATTATCTTTTATATTATTAAGGAGTGGCTATGAGTCTGGACCTTTGGAGTCATACCTGAGATCTTGCCCTGGATCTTTCAGTTGAGAGATACACAACCTTGAAAAATGACTTCCCATCTCTCATCCTCAGTTTTGCTATCTTCATATTGGGAATAAAAAACAGTGCTTGATGCATTTAGTTGCTATAGTAATTAACTGAGATGATACATGTCACAACTTTAGAGCAGTGCATATATCACATAGTAAATGCTCAAGCAATGCACATGATTATGATAATGCCATCTGTCTATTAGACAGTAAATAGTTCAAAAGCAGATTGTTCATCACTATTGTATGGTTCATCTCTGAATGCACAGGGTCAGGCATTGAAGAAGAGATACAGAGGAGGGATGCAATGTCAGAGAGACTTGCACATCATGGGGGCATTTACAGATCAAGAAAACAAGGGGAGAAGAGGAGAGGAAGAAATTGATTTGATTCAAAGGAACTTGTAGGGGATAATTTACTACAACTCTTTCTAGTACAAGAAAGTCTTGCTCTGTCCTTTACAGAGGAGGTTAACCAAATCAGCCAGGCTTAGAAAACATTAATGACGGAGGGATTTAATTACAACAACTCCTTAGAAAAACACACGTATTAATCAAAATATTTATCATGTAATTTTAGGTCTACAGCTAGCCTTGGTGGAATTACCTGGATATTTGCATGGGTATCTAATTTTAAATGCCCTCATTCTTAATGATGCCCCTGTGAACTGGCTAAGGTTAAGTGTTTAGAGCTACCAATATGGTGGCAATGAGGCCTCTGCCAAAAGGTAGCCAAAACCCACCAGGAAACAGTGACTTAAATTTGTGGATTAGTTTTGTTTTGTCTTCCTGCCAGCCCCAGGCTTTCATTGTCATAGTAAAGGGCAATTTACAGAACTTACTGGTTGCCCTTTTTGCTTACATTCTTAGCTTGGAAATATTTCGTAACAACAAATGTCTCTGGGTCTTTGTCTTGATGACAAAAGGCTTTCTTAGGGTCTTTATCACTCTCCTGTCTCCTATTCCTCCAAATCCTCCTTAATCTTAAACTTACTCCACTTACCTCGTTCAATAGCAAATGGCCTCTGGACAACTTCAAATGGTCATGACTACCAGATAACCTCTGCCTTCCATCAAAACATGCAAGAATAAACTCTATCAGATGATGAGAAACAAGAGGAGAGATTTACTGTTGGAGGGCTGAATTATCTCTTCAACAGCTTACCCTGATTTAGAGGATTCTCCCCCTCTTGCTATCACTTACATACTCTCATGTCACTAAGGCAAATCTGGAAAAAGACACACTAACTAGGGCTTCTCACTATCCTGTGTAGCTGGTGTTATTGAGTAAATTAAATCACCTGGAAAATGAGTGGAGAGGGACAGTAGTCATTGTGCAACTTCTGAAAGCATTGTTCATCCTAGACATCTTGTTGTGGAAGGGAAAAGGTTATACAAATTAAAGAAGTAAAACACTTTTTTTTTTCTTTTTACTACTTGACTGCTGAATGCTTTACAGCTTTGAAATTTGCAAAGAGTGGTCCAACTCCTTTTGTGCCTGACTTTATCATGCTATATAATTACATCTGTTAAAGCCCAGCATCTATTTTGCTTTTCGTGCTTGCATACAGTCCATCATCACAAGTGACATTTCTTTTAGATGTTGCTGGTTGCTTAGCACTTCCATTTTATACTTTTTCCCTTATTAGTGCCAATCACAGTAATCAGTTTTACAAGGCATCTTTTTATTGTGACTTGCCTTACTTCCATAAAGAAATGATGATTGCAAAAGATACATTATAAAGTCTGTGTACAGAGCTTTCAAACCAACTGTTTATTTTTCTTCCTTTCTTCCTGCCTCCTCCCCTCCACCCTCCCATCCTATCTGATTTCTTTTGTCTCCTAAGTGTCAGTACATTTTATACATATTAAATCTGAATTAGTGGCCCAAACATTGAAACTGGGAGTTTCATTTGGAGTTGAGTGGAAATGGTTCTTTAGATTGGGGTGCTGGGGCAAACAGGGCCTAAGACTCCATTTTGAATAGTTCCTATCTTTCCCTACAGGCTCCCTGACATCTTGCTTGGTTAATTTATACTCCCTGCCAGAACTGTGAGGGCAGTTGGAGTCATGATCCTTATTATATCTTGAAGCGAGAGTTGCCATTCCTTCATTTTTGCTTCAAGATGAAGAACCTTCATACATGCTAGCTGTCCCCAAAGAGTTAAACCCTTCTGACAAGCTTTTTCCTTCCTTAACACCTTTCGACACCTATGTTGAAACCAAGGCACTCCTGCTCTGTGACCTGGAGGGTGAATTTTTGGACCACGAGGGTGGCACTTTTTGAAGACAATATATTATTATAGAGTTACAACCCTAACTGTGTTTGGTCTCATTGGTACAAGTACCCTGCTCCTGGGAATGTAAAGCCTGATTTAAAAACACAAACATATCAGTAGAAGGATATTTTTTGTGATGTCTATAACAGCCAGGAAAGCTTTAAAATGTTAATTAGTAAGACTGTTAAAACATGAAGAACATGTGAAGGGAAAAAGGGCAAATACAAAACGGTACACACACTATTATAAGAACTAAGCCTCTAGGGATATATGAAAATATAGAATGGCCTGGTTAAACTTCAGGAAGTGTTGTTTGTTTGTTTTTTCTCGTTCTTCCCCTCAAGAAATGTAAACTACTATGGGTAAATGAAATCACTCAATAAGTATCAAGCCTACAAATGTCTTCTCCCTTTGAACTTGAAGATGCAGTTGGCTTTCATCAAGAAAAACAGGTCTGGAAACGTAAATGTAACAAATGCCCCAAGGGAATTGAAAACATCAAAGATGGGAAGAAGTGAAAGCTCTCTCAATCTTAATCACCAAATCCAAACAAGCAGATTGGTGAGTGTAGGTTCTCTTACCCAGTAAGTCTTGGCCTATCTTAAGAAATTGTGTGGACTGCCATTTTTGAATTGTGAATGTACTCCCTTAAGACTCCAAAAAAAGAAAAAGAAAAAATACAATTTCATATGATCATCTCAATAAAGGTAGACAAAGCATTTTACAAAACTCAACGTCCATTCATGATAGAACCTCTTATAAAATTAAATACACAAGGAACATACCTCAACATAATGAAGTCCATATGTGAAAAGTCCACAACTAACATCATACCCAATGATGACAGGTTGAGAAGTTTTCATCTAAGATCAGGAAAAAGACATGGATGCCCACACTTATCATTTCTATTTAACATAATACTGGAAATACTAGCCAGAGCAATCAGGAGAGAAGAAGAAGTAAAAGACATCATAATTGGAAGGATGACGTAATCTCTATTCACAGAAGACATAATTTTATATATAGAAAATCCTCAAGAGTCCACCAAAAAACTCTTAGAACTACCAATTCAGTAAAGTTCGAGATACAAAATTAACATACAAAAATTAGTAGCTTTTGATATACCAACAACTAAGTACCTGAAAAATAAACTTAAAAAATTAAAAAAAAAAAAAACAATCCCATTTACAGTAGTATAAAAACCAATAAAATACTAGGGCTCCTGGGTGGCTCGGTCAGTTGAGCATCTGACTCTTGATTTTCGCTCAGGTCATGATCTCACTTTCATGGGTTTAAGCCCCACATCAGGCTCTGCGCCGGCAGTGTGGAGCTTGCTTGGGATCCTCTCTCAACCACTCTCTCTGCCCCTACACTGCTTGCATTCATTCATTCATTCATTGATTCTCTCTCTGTCTCTCTCTCAAAATAAATAAATAAACTTAAAAAAAATTTTTAAACATACTTAGGAATAAATTTAGCCAATGAAGTAAAATGTCTTTACAATGAAAACTACAATATATTGATTAAAAAATCAGAGACACAAATACAAATATATCTGTGTTGATGGATTGCAAAAATTAATATTGTTAAAATGTCCATGATACAAAAAGCCACCTATAGATTCAAGACAATTCTATTAAGATTCCAATGGCATTTATTTTACAGAAGTAATATGTACTTGGAACCATGAAAAAAACCTCAAACACCCTAAGCAATGCTGAGAAAGAACAAAGCAGGAAGCATTACACTTCCTGATTTCAAACTCTATTATAAAGCTATGCTAATAAAAATAGTATGGTACTGGCATAAAAACAGACACATAGACCAACTGAATATAATTGGGAGCCAAAAAATAAATCCATTCATACATGATCAAATAATATTTGACAAAAGAAAAAAGAATAATTAATGGAGAAAAGACAGTCTCTTCAATAAACGATGCTGGGGAAATTGTATATTCACATATAAAAGAAGGAAACTGGACCCCTATCTAACACCACTCACAAAAATTAACTCAAAAGCAATTAAAGAATTAAATCTAAGAATGGAAACCACAAAACTTCTAGAAGAAGACCTAGGAAAAATGATCCTTGGCCTGGATCTTGGCAATGACTTTTTGGATATTATACCTAAAATATGAGCAACAAAATAAATAAGTAGGGTTATATCAAACTAAAAAGCTTCTGCACAGCAAAATAAATGACAAACATAATGAAATACAATTTACAGAATGGGAAAAACATATTTGCAAATCAAAAATCTGATATGGTATTAATATCCAAAATATACAGTAAATTTACACAACTCAATACCAAAACAACAAATAATCCAATTAAAAATGGGCAAAGTCCCTGAATGGACATTTTTTCCAAAGGAGATCTACAAATGGCTAATGCATGGGATGTAAAAAGGGGCTCAAAATCACAAACATTAGGGGAATGAAAATCAAAACCACATGGAACTATTACCTTATGCCTATTACAATGGCCATATCAAAAAGTCAAGACATAACAAATGCTGTTGATGATATGCAGAAAAGGAAACCTTTGTGCACTGTTGGTGGGAATGTAAACTGGTGGAGCCACTGTGGAAAATGGTATGGAGTTTCTTCAGAAAATTAAAAATAGAACTACCATATGATCCAACAATTTCACTTCTGGGAATATAGCTAAAAACAATTAAAACACTATGTTTTAAGAGAAATCTTTACCCTCATGCTTACAGCACCATTATTTACAATGGCCAAGACATGGCAACAACCTATGTGTCCATCAACGGTTAAATGCATAAGGAAGTTGAAGTGTGTATGTACACACGCGCGCACACACACACACACACACACACACACACATAGAAATGGTACTCAGATATTGAAAACAAAGAAATCTTGTTATTTGAGACAATATGAAAGGACCTTACCAAACTCATAGAGAAAAGAGATTAGATTTACGGTTACCAGAGGTGGGGGGTGGGTAGGGTAAATTGGATGAAGATGGTCAAAAGGTACAAGCTTTCAGTTAAAAGATAAATAACTACTATAGATGTAATATACTACATGATGACTATTGTTAATACCACCATATGGTATAATTGAAGGTTGTTAAGAAACTAGATACTAAGAGTATTCATCACAAGGAAATTTTTTTTCCTTTTCTTTTTTTAAATATACATAGAGATGATGGATATTAACTGGACTTACTGTGGTAATCATTTCACAATATATTTAGGTCAAATAATTGTACTGTATACCTTAAACTCATATAGTGCTATATATTAATTATATTCCAATAAAACTGATAAAAGAAATCCAGCTCCACATAGTAGCTCATAACACACACTGCTATTCTTGGCTTTTAAGATAGTAATACAAACTTACTTTTAGCATTTTGTAGGTTTTTTTTTTAAGATGCTTAAACATATGTTCATTTTAGCAAGTTTCCATGAGTCCGCAGAAATGCTTACCATGCAACTATCTTGGGTTTTCTCACTGATTCTGAATTCTGGTTTTCATACATGGAGTCAAAATCTTTAAAATTATTATTGTTTAAAATTTCATTTCTATGCAATGTACCATTTTTGATAATGAACTATAAACTTAAAAAGAGAGAGAATACTTGAGAAAAGTCAGATCTCAGAAAGAAAAAAAGTGACATGTTGGTTTATAAGTAAGCAGTAGGTATCTATATTCTTTATCAGTAGAACTGAATTTAAATATGAATTGAAATTATCACAAGGAGATTACTTGGCCTATATATAGCAAAGTATTTAAAATTAAAGTCAGTTTAATGAAACAAATACAGTATAATTATTAAGTGTGTGCTATACCTTGGAAGTCCAAGAATATTTGTCTACAAAAACATATTAACTAAGACATTTTTTTTCTTGGTTCTCTAGTAGGGGAAGAAGAAACCAAACTACCAAAAACCCACTCTTCCTGATTCTGTTGCCATTTTCTTTTGTGAAACTATTCTCCATTATTAATCTATCTGAGGTAGTGGGAATATTGCAATGGCTTTGCCCATCACAAAGTCCCAACCTCCTGACAACCATGAAATGGCCCAAATGTACTGGAACAGAGGAATGCCAGGAATTTGTTGGGCTTTAAAGAAAATAAGGGAGTTCTTCCCACTGGGATAACAGAATTTTGTAGAAATGCTACTATGGATATAAGAACTTTGACATGGAAGATTATATAGAAGAAACATGAGTCCAGAGATGAGAAGAGAGCCCTTAGTTTCAGCCAGGCCTAAAACAAACCAACCTTGTATATTTTAGCTCAGTTCGCCTTCTGATTTGATCCAGTTTGAGCTCAATTTTTTATTTTGCCAGAAAAAGGCCTGATTTATATAGTATTTCATGTAACTATCAAACTAAAGGGAAGCTCAGAAACAGACCCTGTTAATCTACTTTTTCTGCTCAGAGAATTTAAATCTAATTATGCTTATTAAATAAAGGAGGGAACATTATTTTCCAATAGAAAACAACTGATAATACATGCACCTTCTTTTTTGGTAATGTTTGAATTACCAAGTATGAAATAAACTGAAGAGCATTGAGTAATTTTCAAGACACTTAGATGTATCTGCAAATCCCTTGGTCTCAAAAGGGTCTCATCTAAATGTTTCTTTTAAAATCAGGTACCATTTATAGGTAATATTTTATATCTACTTGTTACTGGGAATGGTTTTAATTTCCCAAGACCAAAATGCACTATGGGAAGAGGAGGAGTTCTTCCCATATAACCAAAATAAATTAAATTATTTTTCCTGATTCTCTTGTAGAAACCTCTTTTAAACAAAACAGGTGGAATCTTGTTTGTTAAGTCCTGGGTAGCAAGTGGGAAGAAGCTTCAAATCTCAACATTTGATGCTTATGTGGATAGTGAAAATTGATAGTGTGAAAAGGAAAAGGGCAAACAAAAATGAGAATAGTTTACAAATTATCTTTGCTAGCTTCCTGAAATTTAGTAAGTTTCTGGGGGAAAAGAAGAGCTTTATAATTTATTTTTATGTTGGTATCTAGAAGTATTAAGAGATGGGCTAAGTCTACTGAGATAATACGAAGTATAGCATTGAGAGTTATTCAGATGATTAATTCCAAAAGAAATTGATTATGGAAAAGGAATATAAATTTTGGAGAGAATTAAACTAGCAATGCAAATTTATTAAATCATCTGTATAACTTAATCATTTCTTTACCACTTTGCCAGAAAGAGCTCCTGGTTTGTAAATCTTCCAACAGAGCCCATTACAGTACAGACTTAATAGCTGGTGGCCATTGTCATTATTACTATTGTTGATATGTCAAGCAGGTGAGAAGAAAAGCTATATCCCCTTTATATTTATCATATATAGCATATATTATATGTAGGTAGCATATATTATATATATATAACATATAATATCATATATATATGATTTCCAGAGAATATACATAACATATATATAATTTATGTACATATATATTACATATTTTATTTTTATATACTGTGCATATATACATATAATATGTATGTCCATATTATACACAAATGTGTGTATATTATATATATGCATTATAATTCCCAGGTTAGATTTACATAGTTATATCTCACAGGTTAATGCATATGGCAGTAAAAACTGGAGAAGTTGGTAGTTGGGGGCAGAGGGTTCAAGCAGAGATGAAAATGTCTGGAGCAACTATCATGGAATGTTTGCTATTTGGGTATGTATGTACCAGCCTGTGTCAGCTACATCTCTTGGTGATGTGCATGGAGTCTCTGCCCAGAGATCTTTCTCCTGTGTCCAGGGTCCATTACTTGGTGCTAATCAGTCTCCAAGGAAAACAATCATTTATCCTTTTTGCATTTATTTATCCTTCACACTACAATAAGTTAGTGTCATATTACCCCATCCCCTTTTAGGGCACTTCTGTAGATTCCCTCCCTCAGGCTTACATATCTGGTTCATTGTCAAAGAACACTTCTGTTATCTGCTCAACAGTAATCCTCATTTAAGAGGCCTGCAATAAGGGCTACAGATGTTTCTGCATCTTTAGGGTATTCTTATTTATATAATAGTTTCAAGAATACTTCATTTTTTTCTTTATTTGCCTATTTTTTGTCTTTTCCTACTTCATTGGTTATTTTCTCTCTGTCTCATTTGCTGATTTTCTGATCAACTTAGGATTGGTCTCTTCCTAAGTAAAGTCATCATGTCACAGGGCTATAATGCCATCATAGGCCAACTGCCTATTTTATTACTCTAGTCTTGACTGCTCACCATCTCAGGGCTCAACTGTCCAACTGACATTGGCACTTCACTAATATGCATCATATATATGTATGTGTGTGTATGTCATATATATGTGTGTGTATATTTGTGTGTGTATTATATGTATATCATATATATAAGGTAGAACCGATTCCCATGATCCCTAATTCCCCATCTATTTCTTCTTCAGAATTCTTCATCTTAGAAAACAACACCACCTGTCAAAACACAAGGAGTGTTGATTCTTTTATTTAACCCTTTCATCCTTTTAAATTCATTGGGAAGTTCTACTGATTCAATTTCTAAAATATATTCCAAACACAGTGCTTCGCTTCATTTATACTGTTATCATTCTAACTAGAGCCATTAGCACTTAATGAAAAGCTTGAATGAAAGTACCTCCTAACTGGTCTTACTTTCTGACTCATGCCCTTGATACAATGTTGTGAGTAATCAATAGCTTCTTAAAATGTTCATAATATCAAATAATTCTCCTATATAAAACCTTCCATTGACCTTCTACCACTACTAGAATAAAACAATGACTCCTTCTATTTCCAGTAAACAAGTCATCTAGCTCAACCTTCAACTACAGCCTCCCTTATTTCTATTCTCTATTTCTAGTGGCTCTACCTTCTTTCTCTGCCTCAATCATAACACCTTTACTCCTATGTCAGGGCCTTTGCACTTGTTATTTCCCCTCCTGCAATGATCTACACTTCTTCCCATTTCTGTGTTCTCCTGTTTGAGATCTTGATTAATAGTTAGAGAGGCTTTCTCTGTGATTCCACCTAAGGTACAAATACAGTGAAGTTCTATCCACATTACCCTATTTTGTTTTGATTAATTTCATTAATATCAGTTTAACTGCAAGAAGTAACTTTTCTGTGGTTGTTTAGAAATGATTTGCTAATTATTCAGCCCAATACTATTGAATATATTCTCATTTGTTAAGAGCAGAGACCTTGTTTGTCATACATCGTGTTCCCAATGCCACAATCTATGCCCAATACATAGGAGTTCAAAAAATATATTCCCTGAAATTAATAATGAATGAATGAGTAAATGAATGAATGTTTACACACTTTTATAAATCAACATTTGGGGGATTTGGCCCAGTCAGAAAAGTCAGGAGGGCTTCCAAGTTGAATGACATTTTAGTAGATGTTTGATGACACTGTAAACTTGATAGTTTTGTTTCTGATAGCACTGGGAGGATCAGGAAGTTGGGAAGTTGAACATTTCTGGCAAGAGTGATGGCATATGCAAAGATTCAGTGGTAAGAGGAAGCGTGGTGTACTGGAGGAACAAACAAAACATGTGGGCATGAAACTAAGTGGGCAAGGCAACTGGTGGTACGGTGCAAACTTTGTTAGAAGCAAAACTGTATGTGGAGTTCTAATACATTCCCAAAGTTCACCAACAGTTCCTGTCCCTTTTGTTCTTTAAGGACAAAAGGGGACATATATATATTTCACCAATTAAAAATTGACAATTTGGGAAGATATAAATTCCCAGCAGAGAAGACTGACTTCCTGTGATTTGCTTATTGGACTACACTCTTCTGGAAGGAGCTTCCTACTTCCTGTACAATGCCAAGCCCAGGCCTGCCATACTAGGAATTTGGTACTAGAATGTTCTTGGGGAGCTATGGTGGCAGCCCTTGGTTGTGTGTTGAAATACATGGACTTTCATCCCAGGATTGCTGTGTAAGATCAAGACCCTTATGCTTCAATGTTAAAGCATGCTGCTACCCATTGGTCTCATCTATTTCTAGGGCTCATGCGTACCCTACCTTTCAGAGTTCCAACTTTCGGTGTGGGGGGCGGGAGGGGAGAAGGGATTAAGGGGCAGGGAAGGCAGAATATAGAACCCATATTTAATTCCAGAGGAAGAAAAACCGGAAATTGAATCCTAGCTCTATCAGTTATTACCAAAATGACCATGAGTGAAGTATCTCACCTCTCCGGTGTTTCAGAATTAAATAAAATAATGTAGTCCCAGTCCTGAAAAAGTGATTGATAAACAGTGATAGCATAAGTGAAATGAATGATATTAATCATTGTGGTTATTAATCTTACCCTTCTGTAAATTTTTTTCTAATTAAGACTTAATTCTGTGGCCACTCTGTAACAGTGATTCTCAACTGGGGACAATTTTGTTGCCCAGGGCACATTTGGCAAAGTCTATGGACATTTTTTTTGTAATAACTCGGTGGGTACTACTGGCATGTAGTTCGTAGAGATCATAGATGTTGCAAGAAATTATAATGAACAGGATAGTCTCTTGCCTCACCCAACACAGAAGTATCTGACACAAAATGTCAATCGTGCTGCAAATGAGACACCCTACCCTATAATATCAGTCACTGTAACTCTCCCAGGGGAGCAGAAAGCTTGGGAAATGTTCTTCCTTTCCAAGTTTACTTACCTTCCCTAGCTCCCACTGACTCAAGCAATTACATTTTGCCCAAACACAGTAGGAAGTAAATAACATTTTGATTAATTGAATGCAGGAAAAGGAGTGGTCTGTCTCCCCCTACCCAACTCAGTTAATTTTTGAAAGAAATATTTGGTAAACTGAGAGTACATCTGTAGTTAGAATTCAGATTACAAGGTTTCATAATTTAATTAAATTGGCCTTTCAGTCTCTATCCCTTAATTTACTAAGTGTTTAGAAGCAGGAGTAAATTTTAATAACTGCAAGCCTCTTAGGCAAAAATTTATCTCTAGAGCATGCCATCAATTTAGCTACAGGGTTAAATTGTTTTACTTTATTTGTTCTGTTCAGATCCCTGCAAGACAGACACATTTGGAAGAGACTTTCTGCTTGAAAGACTGTTGCAAAAGTGGCCTGTCATACTCTTTCTTGAAAGGGAGGATGCTGACTTAAGGGAAATGACAATTTCATGTACCCTATCTAAGGTTTAAGAAACGACCTAAAGTCAAAAAAGAAGCCTATTTTCAAGAGGCAGAGAGGAGCACTTAGGATAAAATGGACTGAAGTTTGTGCTTCTCAATGCTGGCTGCATATAAGAATCACCTGGGAAGATTAAAAGCATACAAATGCCTAGGCCACCACCACCCCCACTCCCACCTGCGTGATTTTAAGCAAAATCTCTGAATGGAGACTAGGTAGCAAAAGGTTACAAATATCCCCATCTGCTTTGTAGATACTGCCAGGGTTGAGAACCCTGGCTTAAGTGAAGAAATAAATGTCTATTACATTAACGTTTGAGCGATTTTGGAGAGCTATACTAGGCAATATTGCTGGGTTGTTTTTAATTTACAACAATAATAGATGTCTTGCTATACAGGGAACCAACAAATCTTACACATCATTAGTAATATTGCCTTACATTTCTATTTTCATTGTCAATTTTAGAAGACCCATGCATACTTAATTCTCAAAGAGTAATTGGAAAACACATTTCATTTTTTTTTTAGATGGAAAAAAAATGAGCTCAGAAAGCCCACTGGACTTACCCAAATTCAAGTTGGTTGGTTCCTTCTTTCCTCCATTCGTTTATTTCTTCAATAACATATATTGAGTGTCTGTGTGATGGAGACTCATGAGTTAATACTTCAGGACTTACAGAAGCAGGACCCCGAATTTCAGGCGAGAGAAGGCTCCAGAGCAAAAGGAATGTGGTATCATAAAGCAAATGAAAATAGGTTTCCTGTGAAAAGTTTTCTGTCATAGGGTAATGTGGCAGAGATCTTACAATTTTTAATCCATTGGAATTGGTATTGCCTTCTCTTCACATCTCAGCTCCTTTTCTTCAGCATTTATGATCTCTTCTCTCCAATCCAGGCACTTAATCTCAGTTTTCAACACAAAGTCCTCTTTGTCAGACTTTTCTCATCCCATTGTGGTGCTGAATATCCTCCACATGTTCCTCTGCTCCAACGGTCAGTGTTCTCTCACCTCCCACCCACTATATTGACCACGTGACCGCGGGCTAGCCAATCAGGTTTCTCTGTTCATGGTGATTGGTCTAAATGTGAGTATGTGTTTCCAGCGTGGCCAATCATAGCTCTTCACTTGAGGATACAAGGAGACAGTATATCTAATTTGTGGCTCTTGAGCTGCGAGATGCCTTGTCTGTTTTGTCTCTTGAAGAGATAGTTGTCTGTGGCATGAGACACTAAGGTCAGCTAAAAGAGGAGGCACGACAAGCAGAATCAGGTGATGGAGAGAGTGGGAACTCGAACTATATGGGGCTGTGCCCTGGATCCACCTGTGCCTTCGACTTCCCAATTATATAAGCTAATAAATTTCTCTTGAAGTATGAAGGGAGAATGAGTTGTATTTGTCAGTCTTGTAACAAAATAACCTGATTATTGTACCCAGTGTCTTAAAGACTTGGGGCATTTGAATATAGTTTTGCTTAACCAGTTTCAGCTCATAATGGTGCTGTCATACATAATTGAAAATCTTAAAGACAATCCTCCAATCATAGCCTTTGGCCTTGGCTACAAAGGATATTCCTCTAAGGATCATGGAGTATGAAGCTTTTTAGTGCAGTCATTCTCCAAGTGCTGTACTGGACCAGCAGCATCAGCCTCACATTTGTTGTTGTTGTTGTTGTTGTTGTTGTTGTTGTTGTTGTTGTTGTTGTTAGAAAAGCAAATTCTCAGGCCCCTCCCAGGATTTACTGAATTGGAAACTCTAGGTGGAGCTCAGCAATCTGTGGTTTAAGAACCTCTCCAAGTGATCTTAATGCATGCTAAAAGTAAAGACGTAATGTTGTAAAATCAAAACATGCCCACCCCCTTTTTATGAGAGGTATTTAAAGCTCATTTTGGGTGAAAATATTTAAAATGCTTGTCACACACACACACACACACACACACACGCACACATCTTATTTGTCTAGATAGTTTTCCAGACCTAGACAACCTGGAAATGTCTTAAATTACTTTCAATAATGACAACAAATAGTAAAAGTCATAGCTCAACTTCACTGAATGCCTATTATATACCAGGGATCACGCCACTTCCTTTACATGTATTATTTCCTTTTTGAAAGTTGGGACAGTGGAATTTTTTTGGATTCACTGTCTCGCTGAAATGAGTTCTCAATACCTTGGCAATAATCCCTGGATTAATGACTACATAGGTACATTTCTTCTATGTATGGGATGCATTTTTGAGGCCCCTCTTATTTTCTCAGAAGAGATACCATCATTCGAAACAACCAATGAAAAATTCTTGATGTGAATAGGAGAAGCTTTTGTGAGGAAATTAAGATTGGAAATTTCTTGCAAATAATTCAGTATTTTCCTGTTATTACATAAGCATGTGTGACCCAGGTGGAATCATGGCACAATTTACAAGCCATCTGTTAGAAATATGGTAACTTGAAGCTAATAATAATAATAATATGATACTGTGGAGAGGGAATTATACCTTATGTATCTGGCTGTTGTCATTTTCAATGCTGATCCATACCAGCCAGCTGAGCATCTTAATAATTACCTAACGGCTAGTGGAAGGTATACTTTTCTGACTCTGAATCAGATGATCTAAATGGAGCCCAGGAATCCATACTATATGAAAAGGGACCAAGGACATTCAGTTAGACCAGAACCTTTCTAAATGAAGATTATTGGTTTATAGACTGTTCACTGATTGTTTGGGGAAATCATCATAAAGGCTATGGGAAGTCTGTAAATGACTGCCACTTTAATCTGTTTTCTAGTCTGAATTCTGGTGTGAAGTTTTATTTAAAGAAAGAGGTACTGCAATTATTTTTTTAAATCACTATTTTGGTTTATCCTTTTGTTTAGGTTTATAGGATTGGGACTGGAAAACAGGACTTCTGACTCCTGTTACAGTGTTCTGCCTGCACCAGAGAGCCAATAAGGATCAAATACCATTGTGGGAAAGAGTTTTCTCGGCATTTTCTAGCTTTCCAACTATAAGGCGGGTTTAGAGATATGATAATTTGGTCAGGTTCTGTGTGACTTCTAACTTGGGATATCATTTAAAGTCTTAACCTTTCTGAACTTTGCTTGTTCATTCACAGAAATCTACTGAGAGGTTATACAGCTGCTGTGTGCACACACCCATGCCTTTTCGGTGATAGCTGGAGGAAAAATAAAGGTGTATTAAGTTTAGGGTTTAGAAGCAGAGAAACTTGCACTTTCCTTTCTTCCTTTTTCTGAGGTCTCCTCTTTGATTTGAAAGTGCATCTTCTTGAGGAGATATACTAGAACACAGTTTTAAGATTCCTATCCCGGGGCGGGGGGTGGGGGGGGGGGATGGAGAAAGAAACCTTATTTTATAAAACTTTGAAATGGCCAGTTTCTGATTATGAGATCTCAACCTGGTTTTGGAGAAGACTGAAAATTAGTCACTGACAGACATAGGTATAAAGATATTTAAGGCAGAGGTTCATAAAATAGGGTCCATGGAAAATCAGGGAAGAGATTTGCACATATAATCTGTGTAGGACCCTCATCCTCCTAAACCATCCCCCCACACACATATATTCTGTCTCAGAGAGGATGTTTCTAAGTTTCCTTTGTAAAAATGAGACAAGCAACAGAAAAATAATCATTATGGCCCCTCTTACTAACTGGGATACCTTCTGTTGGTGGCTACATATGTCCATCTAGTAATCCACAAAGGGCTGGTTTTGTGCTCAACAGATGACTACAGGGCCGTATGAAATTCCTTTCCTTATACAGCATTGCTAGTTTTATTTTTTGTTTTGCTTTAGTGAAAAGAAAAGATATGTTAACCTGAAGTAAAAATGTAAAGTAATTTTACCAAAGGAATGTCCAAGTCAGGGTGTTAAAACCTGTGCCTCTTGTTTAGATAACATGTCCCATTGTTTTATCCAAATGAAAGGGGTAATAACTCAGAATTCTTCAGAGAAGCAGAATCAATGGGATGTGCATCCACAGAAAGAGATTTATTACAAGAAATTGGCTTACATGTGTATGGAGGTGGGCAAGTTCCAAGATCTGCAGGGTGAGTCGGCAAGTTGGAGACTATGGCGAGTCAATGGTGTAGCTCCTGTGAAATCCAGGTGCCTGAAAGAGAGAAGAAAGTGGGTCTTTTATGGGCATTCAGCTACATAGAAAAATGATCAGAACATCACATGTGGGCAGACTCAAAGGTTAAGTGAAATTGTTGAAAGTGTTCTAAATTATACTGTGTTTCTTCAAATCCTAGTGTTAGGAAATTAAAGTCGCACTAGTATTTAAACTATTTACTGTGTACTTTAACCATTGGCATTCATAAGTTTGCCCTTAAGTAGTTTCATACAACTTTTCAAATAACTTTACGGAATCAAAAGAAATCACGTTTGCCTATAAATTATCCCAGAGCAAAGAGAGATGATGATGGAGGGGACTTGTTTTCATCATAGTACAGTAATTTAATTTTACTTAGACCTGTAATATATTGTTCCCCTAATGGCCTCCCAGCCCCAACTCCCAGTATGGAGCCCAGTATGTAGTTGGGAAGCCTATGACTGAAGAAATTCTCTGTTGGCCCAGGAGATTATTTCTAAACACCTTTATTCTTTTGTTCCTGTTCCATAAATCCTTATACCAGCACACTTTGAATGTGGTGTAAGTATCAACCCCCAAATAAGAAAGTAGATTCTGACAGAGCTATATAATCAAAAGTAATTTTCCTTTTGCGACTATTCCACAAAGAAAAAAAGAACACTTGAAGTTGTTCAGCTACTTCCATTGTCTTACATTAGTATTCTTTTTTGAGAGTTGTCAGATAAAGCTAGGGCAAAGCTGAAATAATAATATCCTGTATCATTTTATTTTTTATTTTTGTATTTCTCCTCTAACTTACTGCCTGTCTCTTTTCAGTGTTTCCTACCATCCTTTTATATTGCCTGCTGGGCCAATCTTTTCTCAAATCAAACAGTTGAATTTTCTTATTATGTTTCAAATATCTTAAAGATGCTCCTGTGTTTCCAGGACTCCTTGCAGCTAGGCAACAGTCCTATGAGCTCTAGCCCACATGGGGAGAAAAGAGGGTGTGTAGCTTGGAAGGCTTGGAAAAGGAAGCAAAGGCTTGAGTTCTAGGATCCTCTATGTGCTGATTTTACTTTGGAGGTGAGTGAGCACAAGATTAAGATAAAGGCAGGTCACAGTAGAGGCATCTGGAGTTTTTCAGAGAATATGGTGCAAATTTGTCTTCCAATAAAAACAAATGAAAAAAAGAAACATAAGTTTTAAATATTAAATCTTCAGAGAGGACATTTCTCACCCCAAATCAGGGCACAGCAAATTCTAAGCTCAGAGATACAGATGCAAGTGTGATGCTGTTTAAAGTTGGTGGAGAGAGGTGATAAACCAGGGAAGCACTGACAGTCAGGGATTCACCTGGTTCAGAATGTGGGTGCCATTACTACTGGAAAGTTGAGGAGGAAAGCCTAGGACATATTTCATGCATTGAGAGTCCAAAGGGCCACTGAGGAAGAGGGATTTGCCTTATGACCTAGATCATATATTCTTTATACTGCTGCCAAAACTCCTTGACTTGGGAATGATGTGGCTGTAAGTATAGATGCAATCTGCCTTCATGACTTTGGAAATAGCTGATGGAAAGAGCTCCCTTGTGCTATTCACCTTCCAACATAACTAGAAATAATAATAACAAAAGACAACCTACATGGCACACTTAATATTTGTCAGGCACATTGATAAGTGCTTTGCATACATGATCTCACTGAATCTTCCCAGTAATACAATGAGCTATCACTATTACCACTTCAAACATGAGGAGATGAAGTTGAACAATATGAAGTACATTGTCCATTCAGCTAGAGAGTGCAGGAAAAGGAATATGATTCCAGCAGCACAAGATACATAATTTGCAGGATCCTTTGTTAGAAAATATTTTTATCTTTACATTTAAAGCAGCTTTGTTGAGGTATATTTGATAATAAAAACTGCATATACCCAATGTACACAATTTGATGTGTTTGGAAATATGCATACACTGTGAAATTGTCACCAGTCAAGGTAATAGATATATACATCACCACCAGAAGTTCCTTGTGTCTTCTTGGTTTTGTTTTGTTTGTTATTTTGTTTGTGGGTGTGTGTATTTGTATATGTTTGTGGTAAGAACACTTAACATGGGATCTACCCTCTTAACAAATTTTTAAGTGATCAATGCAGTATGGATACAGATATTGATATTGATAGTAATATAGGTACTGTTGTACAACAGATCTATAGAACTTATTCATCTTGTATACCTAAAACTTCATATTCATTGAACAACAACTCATTTTTCTCTCTCCTCCCAGCTACTGGAAACCACCATTCTCTTTTTTCTTCTATGAGTCTGCCTATTTTAGCTACTTCCTAATTGGAATCATGAAATAGATGTTCTATGACTGACTTATTTCACTTAATACAATGTCCTTCAGGTCACTACATGATATCACAAATGGCAGGATTGTTTTCTTTGTTGAAGCTGGGTAGTATTCTGTTGTGGATTATATCATATTTTCTTTATCCATTCAACTGTTAATGGACATTTGGATTGTTTCCCTATTTTGGCTAATGTGAATAATGCTGGTGCAGATATCTCTTTGGTGGTGGTGCAGATATCTCTTTGACGTAATAATTTCAATTATTTTGGATATAGCCCCAGAAGCGGGATTTCTGGATAATATGGAGTTATAATTTTAATCTTTTGAGGAATCTCCATACTGTTTCCCAATAGCAGCTTGCAACATTTTACTTTCCCATACAGTAGTATACAAGGGCTCCAATTTCTCTACATCCTCACCATTGTTTTTTATCTTTTAGATTTTTTTTGTTTTGATAATAGCTAATATAACAGGTGAAGTCATATATCACTGTGGTTTTGATTCGTATTTCCATGATGATTAGTTATATTGAGCAATTTTTCATATACCAGTTGGCAATTTTTATGTCTTCTTTGGAGAAGTGTCTATTCAAGTCCTTTGCCTATTTTTAATTAATTAATTTATTAATTGCTCTTGAGTTGTAGGAATTGGTTGTATATTTTGGATATCAGACCCTTATTATATATATAGTGTGCAAATTTTTCTCCTATTTTTTAGGTTGCCTTTTCATTTTGTTGTTTTCTTTACTGGGCAGAAGCTTTTTAGTTTGATGTTATCCCACTTGTCTATTTTTGCTTTTGTTGCCTGTGTTATTGGTATCATATGCAAGAAATCATTGCTAAGACCGAAGTTAAGATTTCTCCCTATTTTTTCATCTAAGAGCTTTACAATTTTAGTTCTTACATTTAAGTGTTTCATCCATTTTGAGTTTAATTATTTTCTACGATGTAAGATAGGGGTCCAACTTCATTCTTTTGTATATCACTATCCAATTTTTCCAATACCTATCCTATTGAAGAAACTATCCTCTCCCCATTGTGTATTCTTGGCATCTTTGTGGAAGATCAATTGACCATATATGTGTAGATTTATATGGGGGCTCTCTTTCTATTCTATTGGTCTATATGTCTGCCTTTATGCCATTGCATATTGTTTTCATTACTGTAGCTTTATAATATTTTTTTCAAATCAAGAAGTTGGTGGCCCCACCTCGGTATTTGTTTCTCAAGGTTACTTTTCTATTTGGAGTCTTTGTGGTTCTATACGATATTTAGGATTTTTTTTCTATTTCTGTGAATAATGCCATTGAAATTTTGATTGGGATAACATTGCATCTTTCGTGATAGCACAGATATTTTAATAATAATTTATTCAATTCATGAACATGGAGTGTCTTCTCATTTGTGTTTTCTTTAATTTCTTTCATCAATGTTTTATCATTTTCAGTGTACATATCTTTCATCTTCTTGGTTAAATTTGTTCCTAAGTATTTTTTTATTTTAGATGCTACTATAAATTAAGCATTTTCTTAATTGCCTTTTTGGATAGTTTATTCTTAGCATATAGACATGAAACTGATTTTTATATGTTGATTTTGTAACCTGCAAATTTACTGGTTTATCTTAATAATTTTTTTTATTTGTTGTTGTGGAGACCTTTTTCTTGCCTAATTACACTGGCTAGGAATTCCAGGACTATGTTGAAAAGAATTAGCAAGCATGGGAATCAAGATTTTGTTTCAGATCTTAGAGAAAAATATTTGAGTGGTTTACCATTGATTGTAATGTTAGTTGTGGGTTTTTCTTATATGGCCTTTATAATGTGGAGGTAAATTCCACCTAAACATAGTCTGTTGAGTGTATGATAAAACTGTGTTCGATTTTGTTGAATGCTTTTTCTGCATCTATTGAGGTGACTATATGATTTTTATCCTTTGTTATGTTAGTATGTTAAATATCACTTATTAATTTGCATATGTCAAACCATCCTTGCATCCTAAAAATAAATCCCACTTGATCATGGTGTATGATTCTTTTAATGTGCTGTTGAATTTGGTGCACTAGTATTTTATTGAGGATTTTTCTGTCCATCAAGGATTTTGGTCTGTAATGTTATTTTCTTATAGTGTCTTTATCTGGCTTTGAAATGAGGATAATGCTGACTTAGTAAAATGACTTTGGGAGTATACCTTCCTCTTCAATTTTTAAAGAATATTTTGAGAAGGATTATTATTAATTCTTCTTTAATTATTTGATAGAATTCACCAGGGAGACCATCTGGTCCTACTATTTTTTGATGTTGTTGGAAGGCTTTTATTACTGTTTCATTGTTCATACTTGTTATTGATATGTTCAGATTTTCTATTTAAAATTTTTTTTAATGTTTATTCATTTTTTGAGAGACAGAGAGAGACAGAACATGAGTGGGGAAGGGGCTGAGAGAGAGGGAGGCAGAGAATATGAAGCAGGCCCCAGGGTCTGAGCTGTCAGCACAGAGCCCAATGTAGGGCTAGAACCCGTGAACTGGGAAATCATGACCTAAGCCAAGGTCAGATGTTTAACTGACTGAGCCACCCAGGCACCCCAGATTTTCTCTTTCTTCATGATTCACTCTTGATAGGTTGAATATCACCAGGAATGTATTGATTGCTTCTAGGTTATCACATTTTTTGGTCTCTTATAATCCTTTCTATTTCTGTGGCGTCAGTTGTAATGTCTTTTTTTAATTTATTATTTCTTTTATTATAGTTTTCTTTTTTCTTAGTCTAACAAAGATTTGTTAATTGTATTTAACTTTTAAAAACAACTTTTTGTTTCCTTGATTGTTTTGTTTTGCTTTTATAGTCTGCATTTCACTTATTTCTTCTTTGATCTTTACTGTTTCCTTCCTCTCCTAAGTTAAGATTTAGTCTGTTCTTCTTTTTCTAGTTCCTTGTGGTGTAAAGTTAGGTTGTTAATTTGAGAGCTTTCTTATTTTTAAATGTAAATAAAGTGCATTCTTCAAGTTGAAACTAAGGGACACCAAACAGCCACATGAAAGCATGTAAAAGTATAAAACTCATTGGTGGGGTGCCTGGGTGGCTCAGTTGGTTAAGTGTCCAACTCTTGATTTCAGCTTAGGTCATGATCTGACGTTTCATGAGCTTAAGCCCTGCACTGGGTTCTGAACTGACAATGTGGAGTCTGCTTGGGTTTCTCTCCCTCTCTTTCTTCCCCTCCCTCCTTTCAAAATAAATAAACTTTAAAAAGTAATGGACACCTGTGAAACTTTTCTAGTTTTATCCTATTCTTCCTTCTTTTAAGAAGGAAACCTACCTAACAAAAAGGCTTAGAAAAAGACTTTTTTGATGCCAGTTTCTCAAGGGAATCTTGTGTCCTCAAATCTGCCATGATTTAAAATTTCTTTAATTAAAAAAAATTAATGTTTACTTACTTTTGAGAGAGAGAGAGAGACAGAGAGAGAGAAAGGGGGATGGAGGGCAGAGAGAGAGGGAGATATAGAACCTGAAACAGGCTCCTGTCTCTAAACTGTTAGCAGAGCCCAAAGCAGGGCTCAAACTCACAAACCATGAGATCATGACCTGAAATGAAGTTGGTCACTTAACCAACTGAGCCACCCAGGTGCTCCAATCTGCCATTATTTTAAACCTTTAAAATAGACTATGCCATATTCTGGAACTCCCTGTATCCAAATACTAAAATTAAAGGTTACTAGTACTTTCTGTACAAGTCCTGTCTTTTCTAACTACACTCTCAGGAATAGGGGTCTGTAACTGGCCCCAAACACAATATAGCACTTCTCAGGACACAATAAGAAGTCAGACTTGGAACTATCTGGTCATTCACAGCTATTCCTCATTATGGAGATAATAACAGGGCTATTAGAAAATAAAATCATGGTGGATTTGGAAACTATTTAGCTTTCTAAATTCACTCCAATGTAACTAATTAATTGTCTACAACATATCCTTTCATTCTTCTCTGACTTTTCCCTTCTGTTTATGCCTAACCCAACAGTCTCTTCTCTCTTGCCTATCTACTCTTTACTTCTATATGTCAACCTCATCTCTTATAAAGTCCATTATTGTCCTCTCTTTTTCTCCCCCTCCTTCCTCTGAGTGATTTCTTCTTCCTCTACCAGTCTGTAGTCCTGGAAATTCATTTACCACCCTCCAAGCCTCTGAGAAGATAGTCACTTCCAATAAGATATCAGTGTTTTACATTTGGAGCATTTTATTCTGGCAATGATGTGACTTTCCAGTGTAAACATGGTAAGATCCAACAAGATATATTAAAGTGCACATGCCCTCTGAGGCACTGTGTAAATCGAATCAAGTATTTCCATTATCACAACTTGAGTAGCAGCAACCAGCAGTAGTCTACCCTTGAAGTGTTTATTCTCATCTAGGCCTGATCATGCATTTATGGGTTAGTATTTAAATACTCTAAGACTTGTTTTTTAGTATATTTTAAAGTAGTAATGTGATGGTGATTTTATCTTTCTATTTCTATTACAGGGGACCACAGGTGGTATCTGCCGTGGCCCAGACATGCATATTACTGCAAAATGTCCGCTATTTTTATAGCTGTGGCTTGGAGCTCTCATACATTGCCGATGAGATGAAGTGCTATGCTCTTGGTTTCTGTAGTGATTTTCTTATCAGTTGTGGTGTTTAAAATACCTCCAGGAAGACCTCAGAGAACAGTTGTTCCAAGCGGCTTAGTCTTTTTTCCTCTCCTTTCATTTTCCTTCATTTTTTATTTATTAATTTACTTATTTTGAGTCTCAATGGGTAAAAATATCTTATTGGGGCTAGTTTTGCTCCAAGAAAGGTAAGACTATTGAAAAGAACTATAGCCATCAAATTTCATGGAGGGAAGGGGGAAAAGAATAGGAAGGTTACAATGAAAAGGACCCTGATTTTTACAGAAATAGACAACAGATAAAAAAGATTTCAGAAAATACAAGGGATATATCAATCAGTTTTCTCTCTCTTTGAAAAGCATAGCAATATGATTTTATGTCTGTCAAATAGATTCTAAAAGGGTATCTTCTAAGTTAAAATTTTGAACCATATATTTTTACTCATATGTGCATACTGAGAAACTTAACAGAAGACCATGCGGGAGGGGAAGGGGGAAAAAAAGTTACAGAGAGGGAAGGAGGCAAACCATAAGAGACTCTTAAATACTGAGAACAAACTGATAGTTGATGGGGGTAGGGGAGAGGAGAAAGTGGGTGATGGGCATTGAGGAGGGCACCTGTTGGAATGAGCACTGGCTGTTGTATGGAAACCAAATTGATAATAAATTATATTTAATATAAAAAAAAGAGAACCACTCAAAAATAAATAAATAAAATAAAAAATAAATTAAAAATTTGAAAAAAAAAAGAGAGAGAGAAAGAGAGAAAGAAACAAACTTTTGCATTAAGTACACCTGAGCAATGAAGTAACTCTGGGTGGGAAGAAAAGGGCAGAGGAGCAGATTTTTAAAAAGTAATAATCTTAGTTTTGTTTTATAGTTGAACCATGAGTCAACATTTTCAATTTGGTCACTAGTTGTTGTTGTTGTTGTTTTTTTTAAGATTTTTGAAAGTGAAAGGAATCTATTACTGGCTTTACTACCATGATCAAATATTCTAGGCATTCTTATGCCTGCAATTTCAATTTTACACACGGCACTTTCAACTGCAGCTGCTGGAAAATACTAGTTTATGAGATGTGAGCGAATTCAATTTGAAAAAAATTTTGTAGAGCTTTTAGTCTGTGTATAGCACTGAACATCATGGAGTGTATGAAAGAAGACATCATGATGTAGCATATGACCAGCAATGTGGAAAAATTCCAGGGCAATATGAAACAGCTGGTGGTGGGGCTCAAATGTGGCAACACTGTAATTACTTGGAGGGAGCCAAGGAGGGAGGGATTGTGTCAGGTAGAGTGAGGCTTAAAGAAATGTCTAAAAGGGGGGTGCCCTGGGTGGCTGATTCGGTTAAGGATCTGTTAAAAGTTCAGGTCATGATCTCATGGTTTGAGTTCTGCCCCGCGTCAGGCTCTGTGTTGACACTGCAGCGCCTGGAGCCTGCTTCAGATTCTCTGTCTCCCTCTCTTTCTGCCCCACCCCTCTTCATGCTCTCTCTCTCTCTCTCTCTCTCTCAAAAATAAACATTAAAAAAATTTTTTTAAAGAAATGTTAAAAAGGTTTCCAGGCACCTAGGTGGCTCAGTTGGTTAAGCATCTGACTGGATTTTGGTTTAGGTCATGATATCATGGTTCATAAGATGGAGCCCTATGTCAAGCTCTGCACTGGTGGCATGGAGACTGCTTGAGATTCTCTCTCTCTCTCTCTCTCTCTCTCTCTCTCTCTCTCCCTCCCTCCCACATGTGCTCTCTCTCTCTCCCCCTCCCACTTGTGCTCTCTTTCTCTCTCAACAATAAATAAAATAAACTCCATTATAAAAAGGATATGAAGGTTTCAACTTGGTAAACAAAGAGCCCTAGAGGTGTGGGAAACAGCTTCGAACCAGCCTGGAGGTGGGTAAACTCCACCTGTAAGAGGCATGGTAAGAGCTGCTGCCTCATGTCTCAGATGCTATGAGGAAGTGAGTTCAAGTCAACAATCACAAAATTCTTATAATATATACAGTAATAGAGGTTTTAACATCTCCTAGTGGCAATAGGAAAGGGGATCATCTAGGTGGTGATTTCTAGAAATAAGTATTGTTTCTTTTTCATTATAGTGTTCAGATCAGAAAAACTGGATTCAGCTACTTTTGTATGGATGTTATGGGCATGACCCTAAATAGCAAAGATTGATTTGTTCTTCCTACACATCGTGTTCTAGTGTGTTCTGACTCAAAAGCAACGGTCCTTTCATCTGGCCCACTCAGCCTTAGCATTGCTGCTGACAGTAGCGTCGGGTGGGGGGGGGGGGTGTGGTTGATAAACTTAGGAAGGAAAAAAAAAAAGAGACCTGAAATCAAAGAATGTTTTCGACTCTTAGGATGCATTTATAATAGCACACACCCTCTTAGAGCAACATAAGCTCTGCAGACTCAGGCTTCTGTAGTTTGAAAGCCAATTGGATTGTTTCAGGGAATGTGGTTTCTGCTGATAATTGGAAGAAGGATAAGAAGGTTATAACAAACAATAAGCTGAAAAGTAAACAACATTTAGAGAACAATTTTATTCAGTATCTCTATTTCTTATAATTAACTCTCAGCTTGGTAATTTGTTTGGAACTCAATTTCCAATAATTTTTTGCAAGTCATAGGATGCTAGGTCTACGGATACACTAACTGTGTTAAGCTAACTACTGAAGTTAAGATTGAAGAATGAAAGGTGGTGAAGTTTTAACAATTGCACACTATCTATATTGGGCAATTGTCACATGGAGAGGAGGGAAATAGGTCATTGTATTTGTTGGCATTACCAAAAGATCAGCATTCATTCATTCATTCATTCACTCACTCATTCATTTATTCACACATTCTCTAATATTTATTATCTTTCATTAGCCAGGCATTGTGTGAGTCTTTTTTAAGATTTTAGGATCAGGCAAGTTTTGTCCTTGAAATCCAGTTACACAATTCGCAGTAGTGTATTGTAGTAATGATAATGCTCACTAACATTTATTGTACATTTACTATGTGCCAGCCACTTTTCTTAGTATCAACTCATTTAATAATAGTACACATTTTATGAGCTATTATTATTATCATCTGTTTATAATTGAGGCAACTGAAACTGAGGAGGAGTAAGAAACTTCCCAAGGCCACACAGCCAGACAGTATTCCAATCCAGGCAACCTGACTTCAGAATCTGGGCTTTTAAAAACCTTGATAAATGGAGTCCACATCTTTTTAATCAACCAACAAGAGTGTACTGAATTTATCCACTTTGTGAATCTTTCAAGATCAGAGACCATTTCTATATTATCCCATTATGCTTAGCACCTAGTATGGAGACCCATAATAGATATCTAATAAGTGTTATTGAATAAATACTTCAAAAAATACTCAAAATATAGAAGATAAGATTTCTATTTGAAGCTATTTATAGCCTAATTACCACTGTAGCTATACCTTATATTTGTTAAGGAAAAACTTTTGCAGCTTAGATATAAAGCAAAATTATTTACAATATGTCCACTGAAAGTCATGCTACTGCACTGTTTGATAGACCCATCCAAGAACTATTAATAATAATTATATTAATTATTTACTAATTCATCAGACCTAGACACTATAAACATAAATGTTTACTTGTGGATTTCTGTATGGTAGAAAAGATAAATCAAAATGTTACACTTTTATTGCCCTCTAGGGCAGTAACCACTTTTCCTAGCAATCTAACATTAATTTTTTTAACACTTATAAATAAATACTCAGTTCCTTACATGATCTTAGGCTTAGATTTACCGTCTTACTGATTCCTTCATAAATAAATCACTATCATATAATCATCCTATATTTGTAAAGAAGTAATGTCTTGTAAGTTTTAAATTTATATTTTGATCCCTTCTTCATCAGGATTTAATGCAAAATATAGATGATATAATCTAAACATTTGTTTATACAGTGATAATAATCGTAGCTGACAATTATTAAGGCACTATTCTAAATGAATTCTATGGATTATCTGATTAAATCCTTAAAACAATCTTGTGAAGAAAGTGCTACTTTTAACCCCCTTTTGATGTTGGGGAAGAAAGAAAGTGACCTGCTTAACTGATACTGTTCTAGTCTGGAGGGATTTGAAGTCAAACAGCCTAATTGCAAGACTATCCTATAAACCACTATGCAAAACCTTTATGAACATTTGATCCCTAACATCCTATTACATTAATTACGTTAAAGGTCATTAATAAATGAGCATACAGACAAAGAGCTAAATAGTGAGTGATAACTATCTCTTGTTGAATGTTTACCATGTTCAACAATGTGCCAGGGATTTACATATAATAACATTTAATCCTCACAGAACGTTCTGATGTAACTATTATTCTCATTCCAATTTGACCAAAGACGAAACTAGAGAAATTAGAAATCTAATCTAAGTCCACACTGCAGGTGTTCTGATATTCTGATATTCTGATCTGGTCTTCATCTTCTTAAACCCTTTTTTTGATTCTCAGGACATTATATACAGCTTAAATATCTTTTAAAATCCCTCATATTGTTAGAGCTGGTTCCAGCAGGAGAGGCCATTCAGGTAAACCTTCTTCACATTAGCAGAGCATGAGTTAGAGCCATTAAAGTTGTTCACATTCTTACCTAAGCTTATCACATAATCTAGATAAATGAGAATACCAATAGTTATTGTCAAACTAGAATTTTAGCCATTCAATATACAAGAGAAACAAACATTTGGAAATGTGTTTGTGTGCGTGCGTGTGTGTGTGTGTGTGTGTATGCAAACATTTGGAAATCATTCACAAACAATGACAAAGATACTAGAAACAAGAATCATTTTTATGTAATAAACAAGGATATTTTATAAGTTAGGGCCAGAAAATTGAAGATAAACATGCATTGTGTAAAAGACACTGGACACTTAAGCTGTATGATTTATCTCAGTCACAGAGAATCTGTCTGTCTGGCCCTGCCACATACACACACACACACACACATTCACTCCTGGAAGAACTTACATTGTCTAATCACTACATTGTTTTCCTCTCTACTTCTTGTAATCCCCTGGAACATCTTTGTAACCTCCATTGTACCTTCCACTTATTGAAATCCTACTCACTCGTCCAGACTTGACTAAAAAGCCATATGTTCCATGCAGACTTCCCTGGAAACTCCAGTCTTCAATCATGCCGACTCCTTCACATTCCTATGGCAGAGATTCTCAAATTGTTTAAAAACCCTTCTGGGCATTTATTAAAATTCAGACTGCTTGGCTCTTCCCCCAGAGTTTTTAATCAATAGGACTGAGGTGGGATTTTAAACCAAGAAATCTGAGAGTCTGTAATTTTAACTGGCCCTCCAGGTAATATTGATCTAGGTGATCTGAAAACCAGGTTTTTAACAAATACTGTTCTGAGCTTTTAGGATTCAGAGATGAGATGGAAATGCATTTATCTGATCAAAGTGTGAGCATCTCCAGAATTTCTTTTCTTGCTCTCTTCTGTATTTGCCTGCCCATTTCCCTGATTTTTTTTTATTAAACTGAATCAGGAGACTAGGTAGATAGAGAGAAATGAGATTAGAAGGGCAAGAGAAAAAGACAAGTTTCTGTGCCTAAAGCTCAAAGAAAACCAGAGAAAGGTAAGAAATAGGAAGGATACTAAAGCAATTACAGAAATAGAAATAGAGGAAAAGATGGGAGAGAGAAAGGCTAGAAAGAGAGAATATAGAGAAAGGGACAAATTAGGAGGGAAGTGTTTTTGGCACTAGAGCAGGGGTGAGATGTGAGATCCTTGGGATGGAAGGAGAGAGACTTGGAGAAGGCTTGCTGTGGCTTATGAACAGGCCCCCTTGGATGGTCTTGGGAAGACACAACAAAGAATGAGATTTCTTTTCAGCTATTTTTTTGCTCTTAGACTACTAAGATTTTCTCAAATGCATTTCTGTACAAGACTGAGCCACGTGAGGACTGTAAAATTTATTAAAGTTATAGAAAAAAAAGTAGACTATTCTCAAGATACTCACTGGTTGTGTACATAAGACATGAGTGCAAGTCCCAAAGAATACAAACACACTAATTTGAAGGGATACATGCACCCTTATGTTCATTGCAGCATTATTTATAATAGTCAAATTATGGAAGTCGCCCAAGTGTATATCAATAGGTGAATGGAAAAAGAAGATGTGACACACACACAATGAAATATTATTTAGCCATAAAATAGAATGAAATCTTAACATTTGCAACAACATAGATCACGAATGGACCTAGAGGGTATAATGCTAAGTGAAATAAGTCAGTCAGAGAAAGACAAATACCATATTATTTCATTAATAGGTAGAATTTAAGAAACAAAATAAACAAAGTAAAAAGGAGACAAACCAAGAAACAGACTATTAAGTATTGAAAACAAACATATGGTACCAGAGGGATGATGGGTGGAGGCATGGGTGAAATTGGTGATGGGGATTAAGGGTACATTTATCTTGATGAGCACTGAATAATATTTGGAATTGTTGAATCACTATATTATGCACCTGAAATAAATATACCTCTGTGTGCTAACTACATTGGTATTTAAAAAAAAAGAAACTTGAAAAAAGATGAGTCCAAGTGTACCCAAAGTATGGGAACTGGCCTCACAGCCTGGCCCTGGTGTACAAGCTGGGAAGTAAGGAAAAACAAGTCTTCAGAAGGTTACTAGTCTCACATTCTTTGACCTACATAGCTCTTGCCAGGGGATTGTGGTCGGATTTATCAAGCTGTACTACACTTGCTTTTGAGCATAGGGACCATGTCTTACTCATCTTTGTATCCCTATGGCCCAAGAGTGCCTCCATGTCTACACTTCCAGGAAATGATTTCCCAATCATTATCCCAATCAAGGCTAAGTTGAGTTTCCTGTGAACCCATTCACCCTTGTTTTGCTCTTCTCACAAAACAGAAGAAAACATGGAACTGTTTTTATATAGTGACTGTAAGCTTTCTAATGTCATAAAGAATTAGAGGTACTTCTATTATCTGTTAAAATAGCCATAGGATGCATGAAAAGGCAGAAGGAAAGATTATACTGAGTGGAATCCAGACTCCATAACTGTACCCTTGAAAGTGATATTTCTCTGTTTCATATTTTTTTGACAAATAAAATGAACATCACCGACACTGTGTAAGTTTAATGACACCTTCATCATTGCAATTAAGAAAGAAAATTCTTAAAGAAGCATGAGACAGAGAGGGAGAGAGAGAGAGAGAGAGAGAGGAGAATATGAAGAGATAAAAACGTTCCCCAAGATTAATTCTTATCCAGGGCACATAGTATATGCAGCCTCTGAATCGCCTTAATTCATCTCTGTCTGTTACTCTGATTCAGATGATAGAGTGGCTCGGTTAAATTGAAATTGAGTTAACTTGACAGCAAAAGAGTGGCATTGTTACTGGCTGAAAATCATTAATTTTGATGTGATAAATTCCTTTCTAATGGAGGCATTTTTATTATCTGGTGTTTTTGTTTTGGTGACTGTTTCCAATAATGTCAATATTTCAAGTAAGCCAGAGGAAAAACAAAACAGTCTTCCACTCCTTTCTCCATTATTATTATACTTTAAAAACTACTTGCTGCTCTAGACTGCTTAAAGTGAAATGAAAAATTAACAGGATCAAGAACACAACAAAATTGTCATTGTAATGTACTGATTAATTCTGAGGTTTTATCAACATATAAACATGGAAGCAAATGTGAGATATTCTACATCTGGAGATGGGTTGAAAGATTAAACCAACTGGGAATAAAACCCAGTCATCTGGCAATGCCTTAATCAGCAAATGTCCCGCTTTGGGAGCCTGCTGTATAATTAGTGTCTTTGTGCACAGAAATCTGAGGATGCATTACTTATTTAGGTACAAGGGGTTACAACCTTGGCTGCATACATTGTCTCCAGAACTTTAAAAAAACATGTTGCTTCCTAGTGATTTATATTTAATTGGTCTGTGATACAGTTGGGCAACAGGATTTTTTAAAGATCCCCATGTGATTTTCTAAGAAGACCAATACACTAAATGAATGGGGACTTGTCTTTAGTGATTCCGTTGTCACCTCAAAGTTTAGGGTCAAAAGCTTTAATTGAGAAATTCTTCACACCAACCTGATGGAAAGTAGATCTCTTCTTGCATAGTAGCTTGGTAGATTAGTAATGGCTACCTGGAGTACCATATTGAAAAGAGAATTAAAGCCACACATGGCTTCAAAAAGACATGGCACTAAGGAAGAGAAGAATGAGTGGTGCTGTAAATACCACATTTTGCCCACTCCTGAATTTTCAAATATACGAGTGTTTAAATTACATTTAATTTAGGTGGAATTTACACTTAAGACATGATCTTAATTCACCAAGGAATCAGCACAGTCTTAACCCAGGTTTTCTACGGCAAAAATTCTCTCTGTCCTGATTCCTTTTTGCTTCCTCTGTCTCTATTTCTCAATTGCAGCTTTGAGTAGGTGCTGATAGAAAATATTGGTTAAAGGGGTCATAATACTCCCTTTGCACTATGAGCTTCTGGAAGTAAGGAATTGTGTTTTATAATCTTTGTATCCCCAACACCTAAAACAAGGTTTGGCATGTGGATGCTAATATAATTAGTACATTCAAGTGACTTCCCTGAAGCCCACTTTCTGAAGTACAGGTCTTCCTACCTTTAATAACCACTTTTGCTTTTTAAACTAGCCTTCTATCTTTTTCCCTTTGTGTTTGCTGGCATTGTCCTGGCATTGCTGGATAGGAAGTTACTTTGGTTAGGAAAACCTTTATTTTTAATCTGGTGATCCCCCTATACTGTTCTCGTTTCTCATGTGTCCTACTGCCCTGTTTTCTGGTGATTGCTTGACGGTGAGGCAGGGTTGTCTTTGCGGAAGATGGTGGCCATATTGTCTCCCACTTCTCATGTTCCTCTGCAGTGTGGCCTGGCCACTCCTCCTCCAGGAGGAATCTAGGCAGCTTCTGTTACTTCTTTGACTTATAGATATGGGGGAAGTGATGCTATGGCTGTTTTGAACATAGCCCTGAGCTATCCTGGAAGTTTCATATGTCTCCTCCTTGGAAGCCAGCAACCTTACAAGAATTGTGTCTGTCCTGAGATGCCCATGCTATGAGAGCCATAAACTAGTGTGGAAATGCAATGTAGTGAGAGAGAGAGAGAGAGAGAGAGAGGCCAAAAGAGTGCCAGGGTGCCAGATATGTGCATACAGATACCTTCACAGTGAGTTCTCCACCCGAGCCAGAAGATGATGCCACATGGTTCAAATTCAAACTGCCTAAGTGAGTCCTTCCTGAATTTCTTGCCCACAAGATTCTGAGCAAAATAAAAATTAATAAATTATTCTTTAAGTCCCTAAGTGTTAGGGTAGTTTGTTATGTAGTAATAGCTAGCAGGGACAGATTCTAATCAATTCTTGTCATGTGTTCTCTCCACAACACTGTGCTTTCTCCCTAAAGATCTCTACTTGAGGACATTTCAGATCACCATTGAGGACTGCATGGTCAAAATATTCTCGAGCCACAGAGATCTCTTTGACTCCCAGGAGTACTTTATACTAGGCATGTGACTTTGGCATCATTTTCCTTTCCTGAAACCCAATCTTCTTGTTTTGTAAAATGCAGTGAATGATAAATGATAATCATATTGAGGTTTAAGTAATGTACTGCATATGAAGCTCTAATCACAGTCCTTAGCTCATTTTAAGTGCCTAGTAAATGGGAATTATTAAAAACTGCAAAATGATTGCAGTTTTCTACTTGTTTGTTGTTGTTTTTGTTCTGCTGATTATTGGCCAAATGGAGCAGCTGTGCCTCATGTATTGTCATAACTTCATCCTAGTTACCCTGGGCCATTCACATTCTCAAAATTTGGAAATCTCATGTTCTCTTTGGAACTTTAGCCTATGATAGTTCCTTCATGCCCACTCAGCATGGATTCCTGTCCCCATCCTTTCAAGGTAATAAGGAAGAGCTTCCGAAGTAAGTTGCTTTTGGGTAAGTGTTCCCTAAATAAGCAGCAGATTCTCTCCTCTATGATTTCTCTTCTTATTCCATAGAATGTCCCTTTCTCTCACTGACGTGGGATAAGAGAGGAAATGGTTGTGTTTAATATGCAAAAATTATGGCTGGCACGTAAGTTTATAATTACCGTTGTGTATAGAAGCCATAGGGACAAAACAACGGCATTCAAAGACAACTGTTTGCTGAACTCTTTATCCTGTATTGTTGGCTGTTATATTAAGCATCTTATTTCCTTAACAGCCTGTGAGCTCCATAAACTCAAAGACAATACTGTTTACTTGTGTCTATAGATGGCATTTTCACAATTCAAAGTACATTAAACATTTATTTGAATAAAAGATATACTCAAATGAATAGAGCAGAAATGTCTAGTGACAGCCAATTTTGTCTTAAGCCTTCACATGTTATCTTATTTAAAGTACAGACTCTAAAGTACCATCTTAATTAAGACAGGCAGGACTACTATAATAAGTAGATGCTGAGTCTATAATTGTTCATTCTAAAGCAGTGTTTCTGGTTGGTGGGTGGTGAATGAAATACTCAGGCTCTTTCCACTTTGCGGATCCATCAATTTTAAGGTTTTGTCTATATAGGCAGTATAGCAGAAGATCCACCCACCTACTTTCTTAAAATTGCTAACCAATAAGCAGCACATTTCACTTCTCACTTTCTGCTGGGTAGAACTTAGTCATATAATCTCATCTAAATCCAAAGAGCAACATTCAAGGAGGCAAATGGGTGTGGATAGTTCTTTATGTAGTGGGTTTCCTGTAGGATATTTAGCATCATACTTGGCTTCTACCCACTGATGCCAGTGGCAGCCTCTTCTCCTGTTTCTCTTCCTTACACCACCCTCAACACCACCACATAGTTGTGACTCCAGAAAACATCCCCAGATGTTGCCAAATCTGGTTGAAAACCTCTAGATATGTTTCATGTGCTGTGGTGGAAGAGTGATAAGATGGTCACAAAAACACTCCCATTTAAAAAGAGAAGGATGCATGAAAGTCATTAGTCTGATCCATTGGCAGATGGGATCCTGGGGACAGGCATTATGAAGTCCCCTGGCAGTGAAGGAAGTTCCTTGATTGAAGTCATCAGACCATCCCTCTGATCTCCAGGAGAAACACCCACTGGGTTGCTCTGTCTTGTTTATTTCTCCTCTGGCCACATCTCAGATGCACATAATTGCCCATTTGGAGCTTTTGTAGCCTGCTTGCTACTGATGCAAGTTTTGAGCCCTTGGGATGTTTTATGACTTGAACAGTTAAAAGCTTCTTTAGGCCCAGCTTGTGTTTTTGCATTGGCAATAAAACCCTCTTAAAAACTTAGTGGACTTTAGATCTATTTACTTCTAGGGTGTTCTAGGTAGCAGGAACCACATCTTAAGTTTTTGCCTGGATGTATCCTCCACATTTCTTTTCTCCCTTGTCCCACACCTCTTTTTCTCAAATTAATGGCGCGTTCCCTGAGGCTCTCTGAAACAAAAGGCTTGGGTAGAAATATAACAACTTTAATCTATCTTTGCCACAAGGCTGAGTTTTTGTTTTTTTGTTTAACTGAGAAGTCTTAATGGGACTTTTTTAAGATTGTCTCCTATTCTTTGCAATCTGTAAGAAATTGGTTTCTTCAACCCTGTAAATTCTTTAATTTCAACTTGCAAACCTTTGCTTGTAATTACTTACTGTAAGCAGCAAAAAAAACCCCACCAATATGCAAATGATATTCTAACACATTCCATCTGTGCCTTTCAGAGCAACAGGCTTAGTGTGCACATGATCTCCTTTTTAAGTGATTGTAGGTGACAGTTTCACCACACTTGTCCCCATCTTTCTAGACTGTTAAATCTATTTCTGCACCACCTGTTGCGGTCCAACAAGTTCAACACTACAAATTTTATCAGTTTCTGTTAGAGCAGTACTTCACTTAAAGATACTAATTCCTGTATTAGATGGGATAGATTGAATTGCCTTAACACACAGGTAGTATGTATTAAATATTTTGATATCTATATTAAAAGCTAACACCACTTTATTATATATATTACATAATATATACTATATGTATATATATAATATATATTATATGTATAATTTATATAATATATATTTATATATAAAATAGTTCAAATGCATGAGGAACTTATTTCTTGGCCACATAACTATTCAAGGAAGGCAATTTATGAGTGGCTTTATATATTTATATTAATATTTATTAATACAAATGTGTTAGGGGCGCCTGGGTGGTTCAGTCGGTTAAACGTCTGACTTCGGCTCAGGTCATGATCTAGCGGTTCCTGAGTTCCAGCCCCGCATGTTGCTCTGTGCTGACAGCTTGGAGACTGGAGTCTGCTTTGGATTCTGTGTCTCTCTCTTTCTCTGTCCCTCCCCACTCTCTCAAAAATACATAAACATTTTTTTTAAAAATTTAGAAAAATACAAATGTATTAATATATCTAAATATATATTTATTTATTTATATATACCTAAAATATAAAATGGCTCAAACACAAAGCAGTTTATTTCTTGATCCCATAACTGTTCAAAGCGGGCATAACTTGTAGGTGCCTTTGCTCCTTAGAGTGATTACAAGACACTGGTCCATGCTATTGTATGGTACATTATGTCTGGAGCCTCTGGAAGGGGAAGGAAGCAGAAGAGTCACGTTAACATTTCCATTCAAACTACACAGACTAGACCTTAGTCATAGGATTATTATCCAGCTCAAAGGCTGGCTGGAATAGGTAGTCTAGCTGTGTGGACAGGCATAGAAAATGACAAGGATCTGGACCCAGACAGCTGCTCCTCCATGCCCTCTATATTCAGGTAAGCCCTGAGGCTACCCTGAGTAGCTGATTTCTACACATGGATGTTTCACATTCAACTTAAAAGTAGCAGAATATGCCAGCTCAAAATATAACTATAGGAATTCAAGAAATGCCACCTCAAAATATGCCACTTCGGTATATTGTTTATTTTGAGGCACTTGCAAAATAACAAATGCACAGAAGGGTTTTCTCTGAACTTCCCCATCTGCCTAAAGATAGATCTTCCAAAAGGAACTCAGTTGTTATGTATTCCCTCTCCAAGAGTTTTGTCAATAGAGAGGATTGACCCATCACAGCAGAAGAGACTAAGTCAACACCACATACCCAGACAGACTTTGTCATAGATTGGTATACTTGCGATCTATTCTTCTAAGGGCACATTTATCTTTCCTAAAAATTACTCACTCTCCCCTTAAGAGGGCTACATTCCCTTTCCCTATTAAGATGGTACTTAATCCTGAAGTCTAAGCCCCCTGGGCAGTTACTTATTTTCCCCTGGGTATCTCTCAAGTATACAAGAGGTGTACATGTTAGTAAATTTCTGTTTGTTTTCTCTTGTGAATCTATCTTTTATCACAGTGTTCTCAGTTAAAACATCAGAAGGGCAGAGAGAATTTTTTTTTCCTCCCCAACAAACTCAAAACAAAATCATGTCTTTTTCACCTCAGCAAATGGCATGATCATCAGCTTACTTGCTCAAGCCAAAAACCTTATAATCCTTCCCCTCACTTTACCATCCAGTCCATTTACAATTCCTGTCTTTTATTTGTTCATTTTAAACACAGCTAAGCAGAATGAGATTAATCATAATCCTCAATTTATGACACTCTCTGTGACTTTCCCTATTCTGTGTCCCTACAACCCCGTCTGAAGTAACCACTATCTCTAATCTTTTTTTTTGTTTTTTCTTATGATATTTCATAATATACATATGCATTCCTAAAAGCATATTGTTTAGTTTATTTTAACATTTACAAAAAAAAGAAAGGCTGCTTGTAATCCACTGGGACTTTACTTTTTGCTCATCATTGCAATGTTAATATTTCTCCATATTTTTGCATGTACCTATAGCTTAAAAAATATTGACTGTTGCATAATACCCTAAATATATCACTCTTTATTTATACTCATCTCATTGGGTATTTGGGTAGCTGTTAAAACATTATAATTTTGTATAATTGTGTATAATTGTATGTATAAGAGACTCTCCTGAGTATGTACCTTGAGAATTCCTTGATTGTAGGATAGGAAAATGTTCAACATTACATAATTATTCTAAATTGTCTTCAAAGCAGTCATTTCAATTTACACTCTTACCAGAAAAATTTAAGAAATCTCGATGAATCCTCAAAAAATTAAAATCCTAAATACCATATACTCCAATACTCTACTTCAGAGAAAATGGAAACACTAACTTAAAAGATATATGTACTTCTATGTTTATTGGAGCATTATTTACAATAGCCAAGATATGGAAGCAACATAAGAGTCCCTCGATAAATGAATGGATAAAATGGGTAAAGAAGATGTGGTATATATAATGAATTATTACTCAGCCATTACAAAGAATGAGATCTTGCCATTTGTGACAATATGGATGGACCTAAAGGGTGCTAAGTTAAATAAGTCAGAGAAAGACAAATACCATATGATTTCATTTATACGTGGAGTCTAAAAAACAAAACAAATAATAAAAAAAGAAGAAACAGACCCATAGACACAGAGAATAAACTGGTGATTGTCAGAAGGGAGGGGAATAGGAGGTATAGAGCTTCAGTTATGAATAAGTCATGGGGATGAAAGGTACAGCATAGAGAATACAGTCAATTGGATTGTAATAGTGTTGTATGGTGACAGACAGTAGCTACACTTGTAGTGAGCATGGCATAACATATAGAGCTCTTGAGCCACTGTGTTGTACATCTAAAACTAATGTAACATTGTATCTCAACAATACTTAAATTAAAAAAAAAATCTTGATCATTTATAGTCTTTCCAATACTTCCAATATTGTTAGACTTCTGAATTTTTACTCATGGAATTTGTATAAAATTATTCCTTACTATAGTTTGGTTTGCATTCCCCAATTACTATTTAGTTGAACATCTACTCATATGTCTGTTTTTCTGTGGAATCTTTATGGAGATTCTTTGATTTTTCCATGAAGACTAATATATCACATGCAAATAGTAAAAGAATTACTTCTTTTCTAATTCCTATAACTGAAATGCCTTTTTCCTGTTTTGTTTTGCTGGCTAGGATATCCAGGACAAAGCTGAATTGAATAGTATGAATTCCTTTTTAAGTTACAATTTTAAAGAAAGTGCTTCAAATATTTTCTTATTTAGGATGCTATTTGTTATAGCATTGTTAAAAATAAATAAACCCTTTATCAGGTTAGGGTATTTTATTCTTTTTTAAATTTAATAGGATTTTTTAAATCATAAAGTTTCTGAATGATATCAACTGATATTTCTGCATATTTTGAGATAACATTATAGATCCAAAAATGTATAATATACATTTTAGGCCATCAGAGAAATTAGAGTTAACTGGAGGAAGAAAATACACAAAAGCACATGTTAATGTGCATACACAATATTCTTGAACAAATGAATTTAGTAATTATTCATCTTTCAAAAAATTTTCCTCTGAGAAAGTATCTGGTAGAAAGTGGCCTTTGAGATGTCTTTTTTTTACATTTACTTATTTATTTATTTTGAGAGAGAGACGGAGGGTCAGAGAAAAGGAGAGAGAGAATCCTAAGCAGGCTCTGCACTGCCAGCCCAGAGCCCAATGCAGGGCTTGAACTCATGAACCATGAGATCATGACCCAAGCTGAAATTAAGAGTCAGACACTTAACCAATTGATCCACCTGGGTGCCCCTAATATGGGTTTTGAAGGATGGATAAATTTTGAAAGATAGTTATGGGACACAATGAGGAGAAAGAAGGAAGATATACTGATATTGGTTGAAAGGTCTCTTAAAAGCTATGGTGTGGGGAAAACAAAGGATGTTAATTAACTATTTGATTTAATCAACGTGTGCAAAGGAAATATTATCAGATAAACCTGTTGGTATTATATTTTGAAAAACAATACATTTCAGAATGATAATTCTAGAAGTTAGCTTTACTGAAACTGCAATTTAGAAGGTAAATATTTTAGGTAGATAAATCTAGCAACATTCTTCTCTGTGTTCCAAAAGGCACTGGTCCTCTCATAAAGGGATTCCATTATCAATAGTTTGGTAAACACTGCATCTTCTATCCCACAATCTACATTATGATATTAAAAGCTCAAAGAATTCCTTGGGAACGCAAGTGGGTACAGTATGAAGGAAAACAGTATGGAGGTTCCCCAAAAAACTAAAAATAGAACTACCCTACGACCCAGCAATTGCACTACTAGGTATTTATCCAAGGGATACAGGTGTGCTGTTTTGAAGGGACACATGCACCCCAATGTTTATAGCAGCACTATCAACAATAGCCAAAGTTTGGAAAGAGCCCAAATGTCCATCGATGGATGAATGGATAAAGATGTGGTATATATATATACAATGGAGTATTACTCGGCAATCAAAAAGAATGAAATCTTGTCATTTGCAACTACATGGATGGAACTGGAGGGTATTATGCTAAGTGAAATTAGTCAGAGAGAGACAAAAATCATATGACTTCACTCATATGAGGACTTTAAGAGACAAACAGATGAACATAAGGGAAGGGAAACAAAAATAATATAAAAACAGGGAGGGGGACAAAACATAAGAGACTGATAAATATGGAAAACAGAGAGGTACTGGAGGGGGGATGGGCTAAATGGGTAGGGGGCATTAAGGGATCTACTCCTGAAATCATTGTTGTAGTATATGCTAACTCATTTGGATGTACACTTAAAAAAAAATGAAATTAAAAAAAAACTCGAAGAATTTCTGAAGTATCGTGTTAAGTCTACATTTGTCAAACACTACCTGATATTCAAAATCTTTTATCATGTAACACATATTAACATACATGGAAAAGACTTGGATTAGAACAAGGAGAGGTTGAATGTGGGGAGGTAGACTAAAAAGCAAATTTAAAAAACCCTGGGAAATGTATTGAAGGACTTGCTTTTGAAAATAAGTAGTACTGGGCAGCAAATTCATTTATTAGGGAAGAAAGAAAAACAGGGAGGAAAGGAAGATTCAGAGATGAGATTAGGTTTTAGAATGTGATAAATGGAAAACTGGAGCCATGAAGCAAAAATAGGAAAGAAGGTGAAGTTTAATTCAGTTGCAGCTGCTCCACATTTGAGGTGCTTGTGAGAATTTAGTTGATTTCCAGAATCAGCAGTTATATATGTATGTCTGTACCTGAGAAATAGAATAGAGATTTGTGAATCGCTCATATAAACCTAATTGATGAAATGAAAGTGAGTATAAATTACCAATGAGAGGGGTGCCTGTGTGGCTCAGTCGGTTGAGCGTCCGACTTCGACTCAGGTCATGATATCACACTCATGGGTTATCAAACTCATGGGTTTGAGCCTCGTGTCGGGCTCTGTGCTGACAGCCTAGAGCCTGGAGCCTTGCTTCGGATTCTGTGTATCCCTCTCCCTCTGCCCCTCCCCCACTCGCACTCTGCCTCTGTCAAAATAAATAAACATAATAATAAAAAATTTTTTAATAAAAATAAAAATAAATAAATAAATTACCAATGAGAAAATGAGAAATCAAACTTCCAGTTCAAAAAAAGGTTCCTGAAGAAGAGCCATATTTACAGGGAGAGAAGAAGAAAAGTAGTGAGTAAAGTAGAAAAACAAAATAAAACAAACAACAACAAACAAACAGAAAACTTAGCCAGCCAAGGAGGAAAATCTATAGTTCAGCCTCGGGAAAAGCTCAAGGAAGGTGATAGGAAATGTGGAGGAATAGTTGAGAATGATGAATACTGTCTTTATCACTTAAAAAAAAAAGAATTCCATTTTCATTTTCTTTTGAAAAGCTGTACTTTTCTCTTCAGAATACTCTGTTCTTGTTGGGTTTGGGTTTTGAACTACATTTTATTCTGAAGACCTCTGTCACATTGTGGATTATGAGTTACCTCAGGGCAATCATGGTGCCGATAGCTTATCTGCTTCTGTGACCCAACTGTGTAAAATATGGAAGGGGATGAAGTGTACATTTACAGATGGAAGCTCTTCAATTTATTGTCACAGGGGAGTTCTGCACCATCTTGATACACATGCAGCTAAGCCCCAGGACCTAATTTGGATTGGAGGGTTGAACAGTAATGATCTCTCCTAGCTCAGAGAGCATGAAAAGCATTAGTTTATCATCATCCACACCATGTCTCACAGCTTCCCAAATGAGAGGAGGAATCATGGATGCATCCCAGGTGCAAAGAATACGTTTTATGAATAACTGTTGGTCAGGGCAGCCCAGTAAACAGTTGAATAATTGAAACTGAACTCATCACTGCCCAATAAACTCTCCATTCTCATTAGTGATACATCTCATGAATTTCTTGCCGGCATCCAATTTGGAGCTCACAACCTCACTGCAACTTACATGGACCACAGAAGTGCTATGGTGAGCATTGACAAAGTCAGCCAATGAGGGACTCTCTAGGATATTGTCAACACCACAGGCTGTGTCAAATGATCCATTGGGGCCAATTTTATGAGAACAGCCCCCAAACTCAAGCATCATCAGCAGAGCAAGTAATGCATTGTCAAAACCTTCCAACTCCCCAGGATCTAGGTGATTTATCTCCTGGGAAACTTTTATAAATGGACCATATTTTTCCCATACAATGAAGAAAAATGAAAGGCACCCTTATGCTGACAACTATATCTTCAGAGGAAAAATAATGATGGAGGGGCTTACTTATGAGGAAAGATTAAAAGAGCTTAGGGACAAATACGGGGGGAAATAATGATAGCCTGTGAATATTTGAAAGAAATAAAAACAGATGAGAGTGGAATTACAGTATTTAGAATGGCCCAATAGGGGATAACTAGAAGTAATGGGATGAAAATAATGGAAACATTTAGGCTTACTCTCAGCAACATCTTGCTGGCAGTGTTGGATGATAGACTCATCTCCTGAGGCAAATGACAGAACAGCTGTCACCTGGGGAATTTGAATCTGGAGTGGAAAAATACATAGATTTGGTGGCAGACAGCAACTCTGCAGTAGCAGAGACATGGGGTCAGGCTCATTTGTTCTCGATTTTGATTTTTTTCTATCTTGATATGTTGTGATTCTTGAAGACAAAGTATGCTCAATGATTGTCCTTGATCATCTCAGCATCTGTGTGTGATCATTTATAAAGCTTCATGTGTTTCCTCAGAGAATGATTTCACTGATTTATGCTCTTGTATAGGATCATTTTTTCTATGAGCAACACGTCTTCATTCTGGTTATTGGTCCTTTGAGTCATTCTGACATATGAATCTCATGCTTTTGATTGTTAACGTGAATCCTCAGATATGTGGAAATGTACTCGAGAGTGACACCACCTAAATGATGGGGAGGGAGTGACAGAGTCCACATTGAGAGGCAGAATGCCACTAGTTTCAAAGACATGTAGTACACAGAAGGGATTGTCATCTGGTGCCATTGGGTAAACTTCATAGGTCCCATGAACCCCCTCAAGCAGTGTGAAATATTTTGTATGAGTACAGGCTCTTTTTCCTTGGGAAAGTATCTGTAGTGTTCTTTAGCTTCTAAAGAGGATAATGCACCCACAAATGTAAGTAACAAAAAAGTGAAGCTGAATATTTGAAGCAGATAGTTATTGAAATTCCATTTCTGTACATTTTGATGATGATGTGAGAAAATATGCAAATATCTTGACTTTGTTTATTTAAAGAGCTAAAGACTTTTTGTATTATTATCTAATTCTCCTTGGAATAATCTCTGATTGCAACTGTAGAAAAAGGAAATGAGATATTTGTATGCCTCATCTCAGGATTTGGACAACACACTACCTGATTAAATTTTTTTAAATAAATTTATTATTTTTGTGAGACTGGTACATGCTCTCATTAAGGAATTAAAGGAATGTAGAAATCCACATGCAGAGAATTTAAAAATCAGCAAAAACCAATCCTACTCTCCAGAAATAGCTCCTACTACCATTAGGTGAGTGCAATTCCAAACATCTGTGTATATATGAAGAGAGATATATCATTACAAAACCAGAAAAACTCTGTAAAAATGATATCATTACATAAGTACTAATTAACACAATTTTTAATTTAATTTCATGTAAATGTTGACTTTGAAATAAAAATAAATTTAAAAAACTCAAATAGAAGGAATTGAATATCAAAAAAAATTTACTATACAAAGTGTTGTTTTTCTCAGTAATCCCTCTACAGTTAAAAAAAACAGTACTTTGAAAACATTGAGAAATTAATATCGATATTGTTTTAAAATAGTATTGCAGGGGTGCCTGGGTGGCTCGGTCGGTTAAGCGTCCGACTTCAACTCAGGTCACGATCTTGCGGTCCGTGAGTTCGAGCCCCGCGTCAGGCTCTGGGCTGACGGCTCGGAGCCTGGAGCCTGCTTCCGATTCTGTGTCTCCCTCTCTCTCAGCCCCTCCCCCATTCATGCTCTGCCTCTCTCTGTCTCAAAAATAAATAAACGTTAAAAAAAAATTAAAAAAAAATAAAATAGTATTGCAGTTTTATGTCTTAACTTCCTTATTAAAAATATTAGAAAACTAGCATTCTTATACTTTCTCCAACCACCACTCTCCAATTTTGTAATATAGTTTTTTTCCTAAATTTGTTTTAGCTCTGAAGCTTTTTATTTCTTCCTCTTTTTTTTTAAAATATTTTGTCTTGGAGCTCTTGTTTTATTTTAGTTAGTTAATAAAGATCTTCTCTAGTTCAAAACATTTGTGGGATGTTTTCTTCTGATTCTTTGGTTATTTTTTATTCTAGATTGGCTTCATCAGCTATTATTACTACATCTCTCTATTGGAGAATGTTGTCAGTCTACTTGTTGTGCTATTTATTTTGACCTTGATTATGTGTAGTGTGGGCTGCTCTGTTTAGAATTTGCACCTACTCTGTTGTAGTGTGGGGTAACTTCTCCTTGATTTGCTTCCTAATGTGTCTGAGGCTATTTCCCAGCATGAGCTATATATGAGGGCTATATATTCATGTTTTAGGTACTTTTCTTTAGCCCAACGGTATGAAATACAATGGGAAGAACAGAGCTGAAGCTTTGTATAGTTTTTGTTGGGATATTATGCCTTTTCTCTTTTATTATATAGTTAAATCTTCAGTACCAGTGTTTACTTAACTCAGTACAAGAGTGTGCAGCTGGCATCTGAGTCTGCAATGTTAGCAATCAGATTTAGGAACAGAATCCACTCTGGCCTTCAGTCTTCTTCATTGCCTTCTCGTGAGGAAGAATCTCTGGATCCTTCTACAGCACAGCTACTCAGTTCATTTGTTTCTATTTTGCAAATAACCTTCCATTTTGAAATTCTCTTCTCAATTTTATTACTTCGATTTACCTGCAATTTTCAATTTCTTGCTGCATTATATTACCTTGCTATTTACATACTTTCTTGTTTCTGCATTTTTCCCTCCTGTTTCACTTCCCGTGGATTTTTCTCTATCTGTAATACAAACCACCATAAGAGAAGATCTGATTGATGTAATTGACCATTACTATTCTTAACGGAGAAGATGCTCTCCAGCCAGATTCTCATTTGTCACTTACCATTCTGCTTTTTGTTCTTGTAGTTCAAACAGTCGTGTTCAGGGGTTGGGATTACAGGATCAAAATTATGATCCTTTTTGCTCAAGGGACTCTCTAGGAACATTTTTCCCTAAATATACCATAGATGGGTACTGTTAGAATGGGGTAATTGGTATGATCTGCATATTGTCTAGTATCATTGCCCTTGATAAGATGCAGAAAAGAGTTAAAATATTTAATTAGCATAAATTTTTGTTTTTGAAAGAAAGACCTTGTTTTGCAACTGACATGAGAAAGCTCTATACCATTCACAACGTGATTTACAAAATATCTGGTTAATTGAATTCAGACCAAATAACCAGGTTTATGTTCATTCAAAAATAAAATGATTAATTATATTCAACTTTTAATACATCTAAATAATTTAAACATAGAGAAATAATAACTCATATTGTGATCTAAAAAATCAGTGGCAACTGGGTGGCTCGATTAGTTAAATATCTGACTCTTGATTTCAGCTCAAGTCATGATCTCATGGTTTGTGAGATTGAGTCCCCACAAGACTCTGTGCTGACAGTGCAGAGCCTGCTTTGGATTCTCTCTCTCTCTCACTCTCTCTCTCTCTCCCCTCTCTCTGCCCCTATCCAGGTGTGTTCTCTCTCTCTCTCTCAAAATAAATTTATAAAAACTTTAAAAAAAGAAATGAACATTTTTAACTTTATTGAGGAATAATTGACAGACATAATTGTATATATTTAAAGTGTAAAATGTGATGATTTGATATACATACACATACACATATACATAATGGACATTTTGATTAATAAAAGGTGCTGTTGACTGCTTGAGACAAAGTTTTTTTCATCCTTTAGTTACGCCAGCATAAAGTGTATTTTCATTTTTCATCATTAGGATATCGAATTCATTACACAGGAAACTATTCAAACTTCCACTTCTACCTCACTCACCTACACAGATAGCATGAGAAATGCACAAGATGATAATTAGCAGCCAATTGAATGAAATCTACACAAAAACTTGGTCTTCCAATCTGAAAGGAGTCATGAAACCTCAGAGCTTCAGCCTGGAAAACAGTTTACACAAGTCTTTATTACTCCAATGAGGACACAGAGACTCAAAGAAGAAAGGAATTTGCAGAACCTGGCTCTTTTTGCTCCTGATCTAGAATGTTTTCCACTTTGCCACACAGCTTGCAGCTCAGCTCAATGTTTTCTCTAATACAGGACACCCAAGAGGCTTTTGGACCCTTGCAGGGGAAATGAGTTTGTGAATGGGTGATTTATAGCTGCAATAATGCTTAGCCTCAAAGTGCCCAAGGAAAGATAACGGACTGTGGTAGGTACTGCATGAATGAAACCCAAGGCCTATTTATACCTACACATTGTGGCTCCTTCATCAGAATTGAGAGGATAGGACTGAAGAATAATTTAGAAAATATGTAAGAGATTACTGAGAGCATTTTAAAATATTGATATTGCGAATTTTTATTGTTTGGTAGAAATAGAAAACAAAAGAAACTCTCAGCCAGCCTAGAAAGGCATTGATTTTAGGCATGACTGGGAGCAAATAGGTGGAACAATTTTTCTAGCAGGTTGATTATATTTAAATCAACTTAAAACTTTGTGGTTAAAAAGTAATCAATCTATGTTAAGGAATAATACATAGTAAAAAATGAATAATCATAAGATATAGATGTTGAAAGTTTTGTAATACATAGTACTTGATGGAAAGAACCAAGATGCAGAATAGTATGTATATATGATGCCATTTATATTTAAAACTCCATATATAAATCTCTCTTTATTTCAATATATGCAGGAAGTGTTATATATTAATCATGGTAAAAAGTCTCAAATGACATACCCTAGATAATAGTACTAAACCAGAACCCATATTGCCCTCCAGGGGACATTTGACAATGTCTAGGGACATTTTTGGTTGTCACAGCTTAGGGGAGGAAATGTGCTGTTGTTGTAGAGGAGAGAAGCCAGGGGTGATAGTAATCATCCTTCAGTCCAACCTCATGACAAAGAATTGTCTTATCCTCAATGTCGATAGTGCTGACATTCAGAAACCCTGCTCTAAACTGATAACGATGGTTTTGTCTGGTGGGTCAAGTAGAACCTGAGTTTGGAGAGCCAAAGCAGAACCGTGACTTTATTCGTAGTATTTGTACTTGCACTAATGAGAATGTATCACTAGACTACTAATATTTTTTAATGAAGTCTAAAATATAACAGATGCCCAAATTTGGATTTCTCCTTAAGTCCATTAACATGAGAAACATGAACAATTTGGTGATAATTGGTATTTAATGGCACAGTCTGGTGTGCTGAGAGCAATACAAGCAAAATTCTGCTTCTCTGGGGTAAGTGGCAATTTATAGAATGTAACTGGGAAAAACTTCTAATTTCATTCATATGCTACAGTTTCATTTTGTGAAGGAGGCTGACTATACAAAGTAAATCAGGGGAAATTCTTATTTCTATTTGTAGGATCTGTTGGTTGGGAAAGACTTTCCAAATCCTGCTGACACTTTTGCAGTCTCTAATATAGAGGGTCTCTTTAGAGTCTCTATACTTGATAAATAAGACCTTTTCATATCACCACTCTTAAGTGTGACTGTGTGTATTTAAAAACATTCTTTATTTTTTATTTAAAAACATTTTTAAATAAATTTATTTATTTATTTATTTTTTGAAAGAGAGAGAGAGAGAGCAGGGACAGGGCAGAGAGAGAGAGAGAGAGAGAGCAGGGACAAGGCAGAGAGAGAGAGAGAGAGAGAGAGAGAGAGAGAGAGAGAGAGAATTCTAAGCAGGCTCCAGACTCAGCTGTCAGCACAGAGACTGATGCAGGGCTCAGTCCCGTGAACCATGAGATCATGACCTGACCCCAATTCCGACAATCAAACAACCAAGCCACCGAGGCACCCCTGTGTGTGTGTATTTTTTTAAGCGTATACTTGAGTATTTTTAGTGATGAAACATCTCACAAGCCAGCTTCTTATATTTTTACTATGAAATATTGCCAGCAGATGGAAGGTTCAAGAAAATACTAGAATAAACATCTATGTAGATACTTGCTAGGATGAAGAAATGTTAATAATTTGCCATAATGGATTCAGATTGCACTTCCCCTCTCAACTGTCCCTTCTCTGTTTAGAAAATGCAGCATTACAGCTAAAGTAAAGACCCATTTATTCTTTCACCTTCCAGACCAAGAAGTAATCCGTGTTCTGAATTTCATGTATAGTCCTTCCCATGTATGTGTTTATTTTTCTACAGATACATTTATGTATCTGATACACATGCTTAAATTTGATTTGCTTTAGAAGTTTAGGTGAATTATGTCCTTCTGCATTTTTTCTTTCATTAAGTAATTATATCAATCCATGTGGACACAAAAAGTTCTAGTTGATTCATTTGAAATGCTACATGAATCATATTCCTTCATGTGAACATATCATAGTTTATTTATCCATCAGCCATTTATTTTCCTTCCTTTAAAAAAACTATTATAAATAATGTTGCAATGAATATCACTGTTCATGCTTCCATGGTTATATGAAGGGAAGTTCCTCCAGGCAAATATTTCCGGAAATGAAATTGCTGAATCGTAAGATGTGAACGTCTTCAATGTTACTAGATAGCAGATAAATATTCTGCTCTGCAGAATGTTTCAACTTACTTATAGTCTCACCAAAAGGGGCTATAAAAATCCTGTGTCTCCATATACTTGCAAACACCCAGTTCATTAAGATTTTTGACAAAAATGACTCTGAAAGCTATAAAATAGTATTTCACTTTTATTTTTAATTTTTCTGATTATTAGTGATTAAACACCTTTAACTTTTTCAGCCATGGTGTATATTCTGGCTGCTAATCTTTCGTCTATGATATGTGTATAAATTCATTGATTTTTCTTTCTATGAATTGTGCCTTTGTTGTCAAGTCTAAGAATTCTTTGCTCAGTCTTAGATACCAAATATTTTCTAAAAGTTTTAGAATTTTGGGCTTTACATTTAAGTTAGTGATCCATTTTGTGTTAATTATTATATAACATGTGAGACTGAAGTAAAAGGCTCATTAAGGGAAAAAAAAAAGAAAAAAACTGGCCACTCAGTTTGCCAGAACCACTTATTATCTCGTTTTCTGTGTTTTGTTTTTTTTTTTTTTTTTGGTTTTGTTTTATTTTGTTTTGAATTTGAGAGAGAGAGAGCACAAGCAGGGGAGAAGGGCACAGAGAGACAGAGAATCTTAAGCAGGCTCCACACTCAGCACAAAGCCCAACATGGGTTTGATCCCACAAAATGACCTGAGCCAAAATCAAGAGTTGGAAGCTCAACCAACTGAACCATCCAGGCACCCCTCTTGTCCTGTTTTATAATAATCATTCTAACAGTTTGTCAATTTGTTTTTTATTTTTTCAAAAAACAATTCTTAGTTTTAATGATTTTTATATATTTTTTTCTATTGTTTATTTGATTTTCTGTTGATATATATTTGTGGGCACTTGAAAATAATACGTATTCTGCTATTGTTTGCTGGAGCATTCTATAAAAGTTGATCAGATCCTATTGGTTTATCACACTGTTGACTTCTCCACTGATTTTCTTTCTAGTTTTCCTATCCATTTTTTAGAGAGGCATATTTAAATTTTCATAAACATTTGTGGATATTGTATTTCTCCTTTCAGTTTTATCCATTTTTGCTTTCTATATTTTCATTTTTGTCATTTGGTACATAAACATTTAGATTATTATATCTTCTTGGTGGATTGATCTTTTATTGCTATATAATTCCCTCACTGCATGACATTTTATTACCCTATAATCTACATTATCTGATATTAATGCAGTCATTCCTGCTTTTTAATTAATTTACATTATGTATATTTTTCCATCTTTTTACTGACAAGCTGTTTATGCTATTATATTTGAAATGAGTTTCTTATAGACAGTATAGAGTGGAGTCATGTGTTTTTTTTTAAGTAACTGTGTCAGGCTTAGTCTTTATATTTGTGTATTTAGACCTTTTATATTTAATGTAATTATCAATATGTTAAGTGTCAAATCTGTCATTTTTGTTTTTGTTATCTCTGTGCTTTCTCTTATTTCTTTTTTCTGCTTTTCTTTAGATTATTTTATGATACCATTTTGATATATCTATGGTGTATTGATGTATCTATATTGTCTTTCTATAGATTTGGGTGTTTGCTTAATATATTGTATTATATAAACACACCTTATCACAGACTATTGGTGTCTTCATTTGACAACTGGAGTGCAGTATTAAAACCTTTCCTATTTTTTGTTCCCTTACCCTTCCTTGTGTATAACTTAATTGCATTAAATATTTCCTGTATATACTTTAGAACCATATCAGTGTTAATTTTTTCTTTTGCTCCTACTGTCAAACATAATTTAGAAATTCTGGAAGAGAAAGAAAGTCTACTATATTTGCCAATTTTTAACTGCATTAAAAAATTTTTTTCCTGATGTTCCAAGGTTCTTTCTTTTATCCTTTTCTTTCTGTTTAGGGAATTTTCTTAAATTATTCTTTTACAATAGGTCTGCTACTGAAAAACTCTCTTAATTTGCCTTCATCTGAGAATGTTTTTGAATTTTAAATCTTAGTTCTCAAGAGGATTAACCTGTAATTTGTCTTGTATATAATAAATTTCCTTATTGGCCTGTGGAAGAGTTAATGTTGCCCTCATAAAACAAGTTAAGAATAGAACACTTCTACTTTTTTCTGGAATATTTTGTTCATATTGAGATTTTTTTTTTTTAGATTTTTGAGGAGAGTTACTAATGAAGCCCTCAGTACCAGGAATGTTCTTATGGAGTCAATCTCTTTCATACTTATGGAATTATTCAGATGTTTTTTTTTTTTTTCTGTATTGGTTTTGGTAGGTTGTGCTTTTCTCCCCCAATTTCTTCCATATTTTAACTTTTTAATTTACTTTTATTTATGTTATTTTATTTGCATAAGCTTATCAATAATAACCTCTCATATCCTTGTAATTCCTGTATGATCGGAGTAATCTCTCTTCAGTTTTCTTTTGATAATTTATAATTTCTTTTTATTCTTGATTAGTTCATTATATTATTTTCTCAAAAAACAAACTTTTAGTTTTTTATTTTCTGTATTTAAATTGTTATTGCTTTCTATTTTACCTTTATTATATATTTCATTCTATTTTCTTGGGATTTAATTTGGTGTTATTTTCTTTCAGCGAATATTCTGTACATAAATTTTAGGCTGTTTATTACTCTAATATATGTATTTAAAGCTATAAATATCACTGTAACTTTACAAATTTCCCACAAATCATAGTGGTTTATTTTTATTATTATTAAGCTTAATCTTAGTAATTTCTACAGTCTAATTTCCACTCAGATTTCTTCTTTGACTCAAATTATTTTGAGATTCATCATTTATTTTCCACATGGTTGGGTTTTTCTAGATTTCTTCTGGGTACCAAATTCTGGCTTAATTCTACTGTGATCAGAAAACATGTTCTGAATAGTTTCATTTTTATTTCATTTTATGTTTTTCAAACTTGTTGAGACTGGACTTCCGGTTTAGCATAATGTAAATCTTTGTAAATGTCTGATAGGTAAAGAAAGAAATATGCACTCTTTCATCATTGAATGTAACTTTCTACATTGTTAATTGGTTGATATTATCCACACATAGTTTGTCTTTACTTTTGTTTATGTAATCTAAAATTACCAAAAAATATGAAAAAAAAGTCTTCTACTCTGATTATAGCTCAATCTCTTCTCCTTCATTTTCTTTATTTTTGCTCTACTTATTTTTAGGCTATACACATTTTTAAGCACATTTTTAGGTGCCCACAAATGACATTTAAGTTTTTATGATTTTGTTTTGTTCTCTTTACCAATGGGAAATGCTTTTTGTAATCTCAAGAAATACTTTTTTGACTTAAAGTCTAATTTGTTTGATTTTAATCAAACCTGACAACTATCTTTAGGGTAGTATTTGTCTGATAAATCTTTTTCTATTCTCTTACTTTTTATCTTTTGTATCCTATATTTAAGGTGTGTCTCCTTTAGGTTAGAGTTTTAGCTTTTTATCTACATTGGCCATCTTTATCTCTTTTTTCCTCTGGAATGGTTTATCTATTATATTTGAGGTAATATGGTTTAAGTAAATTTAACTCTACAATTTTACTCTTTATATTTTTTTCCTATTTTACATTCTTTTTTTCCTTTTTCTAAGTTGTCTTATTTTACCTAATGAGAAAAAAAATTAATATTTCATTTTCTTCTCTGTGTTTGTTAGTTACAAAGTCCTTTTACTCTTATATTAGTGGGTATCCCATAGATTACAACCTGTGTCTTTGATTTAATAGAGTAGAAACTATAATAAGAGTTTTACCAATTTCTAGACAATTCTCACATGTTTGGACTATTTAATTCTTTTCATTTGTCTTGTTCTTTGTGTTATTTTTGTCTTGTATTTTGATTCTGTACATAGTTTAGTCACTATAAGACACATTTTATATTATATATTACAATAAGGATCCCCTTATTTAGCCACATATTTATCTTGTTCAGTAATTTTCATCTCTTCCTTTTTATCTGTGCTTCTGTATGGGATCATTTTATTTCTGTCCGAAGTATTCTCTTTAGTATTTCTTTAGTGAAATTATTCTGTTGACGAATAACTTTTGTTTGGCTGGAAACATATTTAGCTTGCATTCCTTTTGGAGAGATATTCCTTAGTTCTTAAGACTGTATTGGAAGTCAGGCAATTATTTTCTCTCAGCAAATTAAAAATGCCCTATCACTGTCTTCCAGCTTACACCACTTCTGTTGAGAAGGCAACCATCAGACCTGTTGCTTTGTTAAAAGCAACGTTTCCTTTTCTTTTGCTGCTTTTAAAATCTTTTTGTCTGTAGCAAATTGTGGCTTCCATACCAAATCTGGCCCACTGACTGGTTTCATAAAGTTTTATTGGAACATAGCCATGCCCATTTGTTTACATGTTACTTGTGGCTGCTTACAACAGAATTGAATTGTTGCAAAAGGGATAGTATGGCCCTCAAAGACTAAGATATTTTCTATCTGCCCCTTTATAGAAATAGCCTGTCTACCCCTATTAATTTTCAGCAACTGGAGTTATAATATGCCTAGCTGTGCTTATACATCTTTTTAAAATCCTGTGTAAGGTTTGTATAACCTCTTGAATCTTTAGCTTGATATTTTTCATAAGTTTGGGGAAATTTTCAAAAACTGTTTCTGTACCATTCTTTCTCTATTCCTTTTGGGACTTCCATCACCTTTATGTTAGACATTTTCAGCATTTCCTATATGTCTCTTAACACTCATTTCTCTATTTCCTATCTTTTATTCTACTCGTTCAGAGTGGATATTTTATTATTGACAAATTATAGTTAATAAATCCTTTCCTCTGCTGTGATATGTTCTTATACATTTCTATTTCATTCTTCATATCAACTATTATGTTTTTGTGTTCCATAATTTCTATTTAATTTTATTTCATGATTTCTATTTTTCTGGTGAAATTCTCCATCTATTTCACCAAATACATTAATGTAATTTTTATTTTATTTTATTTTATTTTATTTTATTTTATTTTATTTTTTAGTATAATTTATTGTCAAGTTAGCTAACATACAGTGTATACAGTATGCTCTTGGTTTTCGGGGGTAGATTCCCATGATTCATCACTCACATACAACACCCGGTGCTAATCCCAACAAGTGCCCTCCTCAATGCTCGTCACCCATTTTCCCCGTCCCCCCTCCCCGTCAACCCTCAGTTTGTTCTCTGTATTTAAGAGTCTCTTATGGTTTGCCTCCCTCTCTGTCTGAAACTATTTTTTCCCCTTCCCTTCCCCCATGGTCTTCTGTTAAGTTTCTCAAGTTCCACATATGAGTGAAAACATATGATATGTGCCTTTCTCTGACTGACTTATTTCACTTAGCATAATACTCTTCAGTTTCATCCATGTTGTTGCAAGGATTTCTTAATGTCAATACTGTAATCTAAAGATGTTTCTATTATCTGTTTTTTTCCCCCTTGTTTTTGGTATTATTTGTCTCTTGTCAGGGCTAATAACTTTGGACTGAATGCCAGGTATTGCATGTAAAAAAAAAAAATGTGATGGTCTGAATGGACTTGTTTGAATGGAATTTCAGTCTTCATGTTAACTAATATAATTTACTTGTTCACTCCTACTTCTATGAAATGGCCTCTTTAGGGTTCTAATTAAAAGTCTAGATCCTTGCCAGACTCCTCCCTCTTGCTTGGCCCTGAATTCCAATTCTTGTTATCCTAGTCTTTTGAGACTCTAGAAATCTCTGCTCTGTTTTCTGGATCATTTTCTACTGCCTTTTACCCTGCTTCTTAGGATCTCAGCTCTGTGTCACTTACCTACTGGTAAATGCCTTGAAGGAAGAAAACTTGTCACAAATCTACTGACTGAGTGCCTTCTGTGTGTGATGTGAAGTCCTGAAGTCCTGGTATATTCCTAGCTCTCCCAATAGTTTCAGCACATTCAAAACCAGTTTTGGATAAATTTTTCAGTAGTTAGTTAATAAGAGAACTGATATGCAATAAATTACTCCACCATCAGTAATAGTGGGAATCCTTTACTATACCCTAACTTTAACTTTTATTTAGAGTTTAGGCCTAGAAACTTTATTTCCTTTTTTTCTATTTAATAAACTTTAAAATTTGCATTTCCAAAATCTGGAGCACGTGGTTTGTTTCTAATTAGAGTACCTTCTAAATGATCAGGGACCCTTTTCTGTCTGCTAGAAAACTTTCAATAATTTGTTACATAGACTCCATCCATGGTGCTTTGTGTTAAATTATGCAAAACTCCTTTCTATTGCTGTGAGTCCAGATCATTAGGTAATTACAATTGATAATCAGAATTTGTGATCTGCATGAATGATAAACATATAGGACTTCAGAGTTCTAAACACTTATTCGAGCACTTCTGCCTGATGCTTGAAACCATTTGGAATATTTGGAATAATCCTCAGTATATTCTTGCAAACATGCTTAGTGGTGCAAATCTTTTTTTCTTGGAGGTTAGAATTAATTTGTAAAATAGCCTATAGTCATCCAGGCAACATCTTGCTAATAATATAGGGGATCAAATCTGTAAAGTTTGGAAGTAAAATCTATAAGAGTGGTGCCTGGGTGGCTCAGTTGATTAAGCATCCAACTTCGGCTCAGGTCATGATCTCATGGTTCGTGGGTTCGAGCCTCGCATCAGGCTCTGTGCTGCCAGCTCAGAGCCTGGAGCCTGCTTTGGATTCTGTGTCTCCCTCTCTCTCTGCTCCTCCCCCACTCTTTCTCTCTCTCTCTCTCTCTTAAAAATAAATAAAAATTAAGAAACATTTTTTAATCTACTAAAAGAAGTATAAAATTTGTTTCTATTTTTTAAGGTCTAATTCATCAACTTATTTTAAAGTTAGGATTTACTGAGTGCCAAGTGCTATCTCAGAAAGAAGAGTGTAATACAAGTAATGGTTTGAATAACTGATTACCACTTCACACAGTAAATTTTCAGCATGTATCGAGGTTATACATACATATCATACTATATATAGTTGTACTTATATATGCCTGCTTGCATGTATGTATGCATACAGTTGACCCTGGAACAATGTAGGGGCACTGGCATCAGCTGCTCCCATCCCCACTACCATATAGTTGAATATCCGTGTATAACTTTGGAGTTCCCAAAAACTTTACTACTAGCCTATCACTGACCAGAAACCTTACCCATTACATAAAATTAACACATATTTTGTATGCTGTATGTATTATACACTATACTCTCACAATAAAGTAAGCTAGAGAAAACAAAATTTTATTAAGAAAATCATAAGGAAGGGAAAATATATTTACAGGACTGCACTGTATCTATCAAAAAAAAAAAAAAAGTCACATGTAAGTGGACCCTCACAGTTCAAACCCATGTAGTTCAAGGGTCAACTGTATAGAACTACCATATGTTCTCAGGCATATTTCATGTTGGTTTGTTAAGCATGCCCCATTAGTTAGACTATCAACTTTTCAAGAAAGTTTTGTATCTCCTGACAGTATCTTTCTGGTATTTTACATATACTAAGAACTTGATTAGTGTTGACTAAATGATTATAAGTCAGCACTTTTGCCATAAGCACAGGAGTTGTTTTGTTACAATATTTCTTGTTGACAGTTGGCTTCTTATTATAATCTATGAGCAAAATATTTACTGTGAGTTGCAATGCCTTCACAGAAATTATGACAAAACTCTGATAGATGGAGCCCAGGCAACAACAGGGAAAAGAACTAGTATATGATTCATAAAAAACTGCATGAATCAAAGTACATGGGAATATTTGTTACAGTGAGTACTGACTGACTCTGACCCTACAGAGTTCACTTCCATATGGGCTACTTTTCTTCAGGAGAGGGCAAGTTAAAACACGCACACACTTGGCACATGAGTCATCCTGTATATTCATATTTTAAAGTACTTAGGTTTCTTTAGGGCACTCAAGCATGTTTTTTTAAAAAAACATACACTGCTTTTCTTACCACTTTACTCTTAAAAACAACAAAAAAAGACAAAATGGAAATGTAAAATGATACTCTAGAAACAATGAGTGGTTAGGGTTAGACTGTAATAAATTACATGCATCAGTTGTAAGCAACCAAAATAATACTGTATTTTTGCTTTCTGATATGTTTCTATGTTTACTTTTCTAATATACTAACTTAGTTGGCATTGAACACTGAGATATGAATGTGTGTTTCAGAAACAATTTCTATAATCATACATTAGCCTACTTTTTGTGATTTTAGGTGCCACTTCAGTTAGGGAATAAGCCTAAATCCTTAATTATTCTACTGAATACATCACTCTTCCTTTGCATACATCTCCTAGACCATGAAATAAAGAAGGAGCATTTTCAGACACTGACATAACTCCCAAAACAAAGTATTTGCTTCCTTTTTGACAAGGCTGATTATAGCCTGAATACAATTGGGATAAAGTTGTTTTGTTTCAAAATGTAATAAGATAAAGAAAGTGTATTTATAAAAACTATTTGATACTCAATTTTTTAGAATAAATATTTGAAGCTGAATTAAATGTCATCATGCTAGGGGTACATTAATAAGAAGAAAATCAGATGGGTTGCAAATGGGAATAAAGTCTTCAAGGAACCTAGGAAATTAAAAATGATTTATGAATAACTGAGGCAGTATGTTTCAAGCATCTTGTGGGAGACAGGTAGATCAGTGAGTCTGTAAATTTCTATTTAACTGAGTATAGAGTATTATGTATCTGTCAGGACAGTCTAGTTTGCTTCATTAATAAATGATCCCCAATCTCAGTAGCTTATGAAAGCAAATCTTTATTTCTCACTTGTGTTTCATATACTAGTTATTTCTCACTAGTGTGGTTCAGGTGTAACTCTGCTCCACATCATCTTCCTACTGGGTCCCAAAATAACAGAAATCCCCTACCCGGTATTATGTATCTTTGTGAAAGAGGAAAAAGAGTGCATACATTCTGGCTCTTCAAGCTTCTACCTAGAAGTGACACCTATCAATTTGTTTACATTTTATTGGCCATGAAAATCATACGGTCATGCCATAGTTGAAAAGGTGGGATATATAGTCTTCCTTTATAGAAGGGTATTGGATATTGGTGAACAACGATACTGTACTAGGCTACTACATGGTGATGGAGACTATCATATTATATTTCAGAATGATAAAACATAAATACTTAGAGAAGGGTGCAGGGTAATTGAATAAGAGAAGTTAACTGGATGGTAGAATAGGAGATAAATGGAAAGAAAGAATAGTTGCAGTTTCAGGACAAATTGTGGCAGACTCTGAATGTGTAACCAAGAGATTTGGCTAGTAATGTTATTCTGTAGAAACAATATGTTTATCTGGGAGGGGATCCCAGGAGACAAAAGAGCCAGAGCAGGAAAGACAAGGAAGGAAGAGTAGCCAATAGCAGGTGCATTATTGAACTGGTTACTGATGTGGGCAATCCCAATATGGTTGTATTGAGGAGCTGTGTTAATATGGGTCCTCTAAGAAGGAGACACCAAGTCTACATTAAACATGATACCACTTTATTATGGTCTGTGAGATGAAATGAGATGGGCGAATCATCCTAGACTGTCGCATAGTTCAAAGAAATTTCAAAAAGCCAGTGGGAAGTGCTAGAGTCTAACTTGTCTGTCAAAGGATTTTCATGACTTCCAGGGGCAAATCTGTCAGTCCTTAGATGGGAACAGCCAATGGAAAGCACGGACTCAAAGTACACGTGAAGATGGATTTCAGAGCAGTGTAGCTGGGATCCTCAGTCAATGATGCCCCTTGTAGTTGAAGGTCTGCAAGGTACATTCCCAAATACGCTACAGGAACCATAAAAATTTGCTTTAGAATCATCTCTTTAAAGAGATTCAGGCTGGAGCGTTTACTTATTCATTCTCTCCATGGTTTAAGGGTTGTTACAAATAGCATTAAGCCTCATTTTTCCATGTGAATGGAATAAGCAAGCTCCTTAAGTTTTGGAGAAAGTGCTAAGGACAAGAAGCAGAGATATGTGGTAGGTGTTTAAGGCTGGGTGCTATCAGAACTCACAGGAGCCTTCTATCACACCTGTGTTTGGAATCAAGAATGAACCTAGGATTGAGGTTCCCCAAAGCATCTGCTGAAATGGTAATGGAAGGTATATAAGTAGATAAAAGACACAATCAAAAATATACTTTAGAATTATTTATCTACCTGGAGCACATAGGAAAGGAGACAGAGTGGGGACAAGAAGACCATTGCAATTTTTCTGGTATGAGGTCTAGAATTATGGTGTGACTCTATTGTCAGATATATCAGATGGACTCCTGATTTCTGAACAAGGTACTTAAATTTTCTGATACTCAACTTCCTCATCTATAAAGGGGAATATAATTATACCTTCCTGATAAATTTTTTTGCTGAGGGGAAGTTACTTAATTTTCTAACCCGTCATTTGTTTCTCTGTAACTGAGGACATAAGAATGCCCACCTATTAGCACTGCTGTGAGGATTAAATGACATGACAGTGTGGCAGACTCTGTTGCCCAACCAATGTCAGTCCCCCATTTTTGCCTTTCTAAAAGAACCACATTTGACAGTGGAAGAAGGCATCACATTTCTTAGTTAGAATACTTCATCTTTTTGCTTCCTTGCATGTAGGGTGGCCTTTGATGCAGTATGGCCAAAGAATTGTGAGTTGCTACTGAATGCAACTTCTGGGAAAGCTCTTGGTTTACTGATACATGAAGCAGAGTCAGCAAAAGACTCAAATGACATGTACATTTCACCTTTCCCCTTCATTTTCTTTACATCTCAAAGGCCAAATGATGCCTGGACGTTGAAGTCTTTTTTTCTGTGTGAGTAGAAAAGCCACATTTTGAAGATGGTGGTACAGAAACAACCTGGATCTTTTTTCTCTGTAAATAGTATCGTGTTTTATTTATTTATTTTTATTTTTTTCTTTTCAAAAAATTTTTAAGTTTATTTACTTATTTTTGAGACAGAGAGAAAGAGAGCACACATGACCAGGGGAGGGGCAGAGAGCAAGAATCCCATGCAGGCTCTGCCTCATTAGCATGGAACCTCATCAGCATGGGTTAGAACTCCCAAACTGTGAGATCATGACCTCAGCAGATATCAGGAGTCCAATGCTTAACTGACTGAGCCACCTAGGTGCCCCATTTTCTTTTCAAATTTTATTTAAATTCTAGTTAGTTAACATATAGTGCAATATTGGCTACAGAAATAGGATTCAGTGGTTCCTCACTTACATAAACACCCAGTGCTCATCAGAACAAGTGCCCTCCTTAATACCTATTGCCCATCTAAGAAACAAAACAGAAGAACATACAGGAGGTGGGAAAACGAAAAGGGGAAAAAAAACCATAAGAGACTCCTAACAAACTTGGATCTTTGATGATTTTCTTGACCAGCTAGATTGACCTGGATTAACACCTCTAAACCTTTTGTTATATGAAAAAAAAATAAGCCCAAATTTTGTTTAAACCACTTCAGCTGGGTTTTTTTATACACAACTGAGCACAATCCTGACTAAAATCAATAAAGTGTTTTACAGAGTGTCTTACATATATATTTATATATGCATGTATATTTAATGTATATTTATTTTCTATATTATGTATGTATTTATATACATAAATCTTAGCTACTATCATTAGTGTATTACTGTTATGGTTGCTTTTAGTAGTGAAAGATAATTATGGCTCTAACCCAGGAGTACAGAAAGATGGGGTTTAAGAGACAAATAAGTGATATATCAAAGTAATATCCAAAACACTTGTTCACTGAGGTTTGGAAGGAAGAAGCACGGGCCTAATGACTCAAAGACAAAAAATGGAGGTGTGAAAACCCAATAATGATATTAAGAAGTAGCTAAAAGTTTTTAGTGCCCACTGTGTGCCAGACAAGTTTTAAGGACTTTGCTAGGCTTAACTGCTGAACAATGATGCCACTAACAGACATAGGGAAGTTGGGGTAATGCAGCAATGAGGAAATGATCAGTTTCATTCTGGAATGTGGTGACTCTAATAAGGCCAGCCAAATCTCCAGGGCAGAAGGAAATGTGTATCTGTTTCCCAGCAGAATCATTGGTGCTGGGGATATTCAGACTGGGCATGATCTGCTTATGGTGAGAATTGAAGAAAGAATAGGAGAGAGGGCCAGTAAAAATTCTACAGAGACAGAAGAGAGTGCAGAAGAGAATCTGTATAGCTGAAGGGTAACAGTCAACTCTTTTCCCCAAGAAGATGCTCTGAGTGGTCCTACTGCCACAGATGTAAGCTGCTAAAACCAGGACCAATGTCATCTTCCACAAAACACTACCACAAATGATCAAGGAATGGTACACTCTACTGGAAATCAAAATGTCAGAAATCTTCCATGTTTCAACTCTTATTAATAAATATGATGTAGCAAGCCTAACTATGTCCTTATTTAAATATTATGGAACTCAAAGTATGCCTGGATAGTTTTTCTGGGCATTTATAATATGTACCAAGTGTCTATAAATGCCAAATTTTAAGAGATCATGGGGATTTATAGTGATTCCCAGGAACTAACATATATATGATCTATTTATATAATGATTTTCTTCTTAGTCCAACATGATGATATGAGAAGGGATTCCAGTTAATGGAGGACATTCTGGTTAACTAGAATAATTTGAGATTCATTTTCCATGGGTGTTTTCCCACAATTTTGACTTTAGTGTAGTGATTACACTCACTTATGTTTATTGTGGAAATAACTGCATCTATTAAGTTTTATAAAAATGGATTAAATTCATTTCATCATATTTCATTCTATGTAATGTATTGGTATAATAAAAGCATAGAGTATTGTGATGTCTTTTAAACCAAATTAGAAAAAATTTTCAAATACTAGAACTAGCCAAAATCCTGATGCAGTCAAGATAATACATCAGTGTTGAAAAGTAATTTTTCCAGCTACTCTAATAGGCATCATGCCCAGCGATGTGTTGGCTGCTAACCGCAGGTTGAGAAGGCTCAGCAGCAAGTGTTATAATGGGTTGGAAGTGAAAGGGGAAGAAGAGATTCATTTTCACTTTTTCTGCCTCTGAATAAAATGATTCACACCCCTTACAGCTCCTGTGGGTTTCACTAGTGGCACCTTTAAAAATAGGATTACCAAATCTCAGCACTGGAAGCAGTTTAAGGGGGGGGGATAGGGGGTTACCGCAAAAACCATCATACTTTATGGGGAATCTCTTTTATATCTCTTCATACCTCTATGGTTTTGAAACCTCTGGAGAAGGTTAACCCACAGTCTCCATATGTAGCCCATTCCACTTTAATTCTTTGAGACTTCTTTCTTAGTTACAGCTAAAATCTTCCTTTCTGTAAATTAATAGTAGTAATTACAGGAGCAAGAGCTACTGATGTTTGCATATGTTGAACATTTTATTTAGCTACATCTAACTGAATCCACCCTTGACACTTTTAGCAACAACAACAAACATGTTTTTGAAACAGAGAGCTCTATACTGACAAAATTAGAAAGGCAAGTGGAATAGGCTGTAGGCGAGGTTTTCAGGAATATCTCCTCAAACAGGACTGCAGAACTGGCTACCAAGGGTGTTTCTACCTCCATTACAATCAGGAAGAGCAGAGAAGAGAAGCCACAGTTATTCCAGGACCATGTCACCTCACATCTGACACATGCCAAAACAAAGCAAGGCAAAGCTTTCCTCTGTCTAGATCCATCCAGCTCTAGTCCCTTCCACTAGTTTACATATGTCATGGTTTCCAGATTCCGTCTGTATCTTTGTTGCTATTATTGCTTTTAATTCCCCTTTGAGGGTACTCAAGTGGGTCATGCTGTTTTACAGTTGTGGTGGGTAGAACTGAATATAGGGACATCTGATGCAGCAAGTTGGAAAACTAATACTTTTTGTATGCCATACATAGATTCTTCAATTTTTTGCAAATTTTGAATTTGTTAAAGAACCCATCAGAATACACTGTGTAGGAGAAACACAAGAGATTGGGACAGATAAAATAAAGGTAATGCTTTTTTTTTCCTTCAGTATCAGTCTACTCTGATAGCATCAATGGGTTACATTTTATAACACCCTGTTTATAAGTGGTATCACTAATTTTAATTATGAATAAATAAAGGATCAACAAGATTAAGTGGGTTCCTAGAGATTGCATATTTAACGACAAAACTGGGAATTAAATTAAGAGTACATTTTTTCCTCATATCCATTCCACTTCTGCCAAGGAAGAAAGAGCCCATTTTCTCACATCAAAAAATCTGAAGCATGGGGCCCCTGGGTGACTCAGTTGGTTAAGCACCTGACTTCATCTCAGGTCATGATCTCACGGTTCATGGGTTTGAGTCCCACATCAGGCTCCGTGCTCACAGCTCAGAGACTGGAGCCTGCTTCAGATTCTATGTCTTCCTCTTTCTGCTCTTCCCCCGCTCATGCTCTGTCTCTGTCTCTCAGAATAAAGAAACATTAAAAAAAAAAAAAACTGAAGTTCACCACACTTCTGTATGTATGAGTGCTGTACTTAATGACAACCAGAACAGATCATTTTTTAATATCCCTTCTCCTCTCTATGAAAGGAGAATAATCTTAAGTGAAACAAATAATAATAATGACCAGAAAAATAACAAATGAAATATTTTTTGATTGAATTTGTGTACAACAATGATGGTTTAAAAATCTATATATTATATGAACAAAAGAGAACCATGCTTGGATTCTCTCTCTCCCTCTCTCTTCCTCCCTCTGCCCCCTCCTCTGTTCGTGCTAGAAAGAAAAAGAGAGAAAGAAAGAAAGAAAGAAAGAAAGAAAGAAAGAAAGAAAGAAAAGAAAAATTTTTTTCACATAAAGCACAGATACACCAATTGATTTTCAACAAAAAAAAAAAACTTCAAGTGTCCCATAGAACGAGAGAATAAAAACAATGCAGGTTCTGTTTCTCCTCTCTATCTTTATCTCTGTCTCCTCAGCTTTTGCTTTTTGTTTAAAAACTGGCTGTTTGGGGGAGTCTGGATGGCTCAGTGGGATAAGCATCCAACTCTCCATTTTGGCTCAGGTTGTGAACTCATGGTTTGTGAGTTTGCCCTGTGTTGGGGCAAGCATGGAGCCTGCTTGGGATTCTCTGTCTCCCTCTCTCTCTACCCCTCCCCTGTTCATGTTTGCTCTCCCTCTCTGTCTCTCTCTCTCTCAAAAATAAGCTTAAAAAAAAAGTTAAATTGGAAAAACAAACAAACCCTGCTGTTTAAATGCAGTAATACACAGTTTCACAGGGCTAGTTGATAAAGCAAACAAAACTGTGCCTAAAGCAAGCTCAGGCCATTCCACAGCATGATGAACTTATTTTTGAAACAAGGGCATGTGTGAGTCCACAATCATCTAGGAGTAATTATATAACTGGGGGTTATCCAGTTCTCTCAGTGTCTATTCTCTTTTTATTTTTTATTGTTAATTTGTCTACCACAAACACAGCATTTATTAGTCTCCTTTCCTATTGATGTGTCCATGCAACAAAATTTTGTTCAATGAGATGCAAGCAAAAGTATATGCAGACCAGTGCTTCTAGGAAGATTCTTTAAAATGGAAATGATATACACTTTTTTTCTTCCTTCTTCCATCCTGGAGGTGATAGTCTAATGGATATGTACTGGCCTGTCATTTTAGATTTTCTCTGCATTTCCCCGATGACTAATGGTGTAGCATCTTTTCATGTACTTATTGACTATTAATATCTCTCCCTTTTTCTCCATCTGTTCCTCTGCCTCTGTGTCTCTGGCTCTGTCTCTCTCTTTGGTGAAGTTCCTTTTCAAAATCTTTTGCCTTTTGAAAAACAGTTTTGGTTTGTCTTAATTTTTAGTCGTTAAGAGTGTTTTATATATGTTTGATATAATCCTTCAGCGATACATGTGTTAAAAATATTTTCTTCCGATCCGGCTTGTTCTTTTGTTTCCTAAATGTTGTCTTTCAAGGGCAACATTTTAAATTTTGATGAGGTTAAATTTCTCATTTTTTAATGTTTTTTAGATTTTTAAATGTTTTCTATATGTATGAATACTGCAAATTCTAAAGTTGCAAATATTTTGTCCTATGTTTTATTATAGAAGCTTAATAGTCAGGTTTTACACATAGGTCTACGATCCATTGTGAGTTAATTTTTACATGGTATAAGGTAAAAGACTACATTCATTTTTTAAATACATGTATATTCAGTTGATCCAGCACAAGTTGCTAGTAAGTTTTTACTTTTTCTATTGAGTTGCTTTGGCACATTTGTTAAAAATCAACTGATACATACATATGGGTCTTTCTGGGCTTTCTATTATTTTCCATTAATCTATATCTGTATTCTCCCAATTACTAAATGATTTTGGTACACATAATGTCATCTGGCTTTATTATTTTTTTATTTTATATTTTTTTTTTAATTTTTTTTTCAACGTTTTTTATTTATTTTTGGGACAGAGAGAGACAGAGCATGAACGGGGGAGGGGCAGAGAGAGAGGGAGACACAGAATCGGAAACAGGCTCCAGGCTCCGAGCCATCAGCCCAGAGTCTGACGCGGGGCTCGAACTCACGGACCGCGAGATCGTGACCTGGCTGAAGTCGGACGCTTAACCGACTGCGCCACCCAGGCGCCCCTTTATTTTATATTTTTAAATACCTTTGGTTATAGTAGGTCCTATGCATATTTTAATGTCAGTTTCTCGATTTCTTTAAAAACAAAAGGTTACTTAATTTTTGACTGGGATTCCATTGAACCAACTCACAGATCAATTTTAGGAAAATACCTATATTACCAGTATTGATTTTGCCAATCAATGAAATTGATATAGGTATTTAAAACTTTCAGTAATGTTCTGTGTTTTCAGTAAAGCAATTTTGGATGGCTTTTTGTTAAATTTATTCCTACATATTTTATGGTAATTTTATCATCTGGAAATAGGAAGAGTTTTTACTGTCATTAAAATTGTCAGTTTTCTTGCTACCAATTTTTATGATGACTGTCTTCTGTTCCATGTTCTGCCAAACATAAAATAATTTGTTTGTCCTGTCTCTCTTCAGGTGGATTTGCCACTGCTGATAATTTATCCTGTGACTATAGTTCTCTGATGGTCTAAGAAAAGGTTTGACTTTATAAATTACCTTTCTCATTATTAGAGCAAAATAACATTTTGTGTGGTTTCTGTATCCAAAAGCAAACAGAACTGTCCATAAATTTTGCTATATTTTCATTATCTTTAGATCAAAATGTATTCTCATTTTCATTGTGAACTTTTTTCACTGATTTGTGAGATTTTTAGAAGCATGTCGCTTAATTTATCATTAGATTATTTTATGTTTATTACTTTATCATTAATTTTAGCTGAATCCTATTGTTTTAGAGAACATGTTTTGTATGTCTTAAGTTAATTAAATTTTATTGGGGCTCACTTTGCAGAGTATTGCTTACCTGTGCTGGTAAAAATTTCATTCGCACTTGGCTAGGATTTGCATCCTTAAACTGTTGGCCACAGTGTCCTAAAATATAAATTAAAATAATTTAGTTAAGCATCTTTGTGTACTTCCTCTATATCCTTATTAATATCTCAAATATTTGTGTTATCAATTTGTCTATTTCTCTACTAGTTCTATATACTTCTGTTTCTTATATTTGAGACTACACTATTAAATACGTTAACATTTAGGATTGCAATAGCTTCCCAATGAATTCACCTTTTTGTATTTTTGAAATATACTCTTTATCTCTGGCAATATTTCTTGTTTTGAAGTTTACTTTATTCCACATTAATATAGCTCTAAAGTTAATTTCATCTAACTAGTGTTTGCATGGCATATCTTTCCCATCTGCTTGCTCTCAAACTACCTGAATGTATCAGTCATTGTTCTACTAGAGAAACATTACCAGTAGGATAGATATATAGCAGTCATTGGAAATATCTAAATTTTATTAGTTTAGTACCAAACTTCTGGTATTTTGTTGGACTGAGGTCCTTTCCATGTCTTTAACCATCTACTCAAATATTTATTAAGCGCCCATATTATAGCTGGCACTCAGCTCCTATTTGAAAGACTTCAAATTAAAAATGGAATCTCCCTAGTAATAGAGTATTTCCTAGCAGTTGCATTACACAAAGATCCGTTGACACATAGGTTCAAGCATCTTAGGTTCTACCCAAGGTTAACCACTTTGCTGAGCTGAGGATGTCACTCCCAATTTTTCTGTAAACTCTTTCCTTTCTTTACTGGGAGCCTCAATGTCACTGCTAGGAGCAGACAAGTAAACTCACAGTAGCCAGGTGTTATTATCCTTTCATTTTGTTCCTTACAGGTTATGTCAACCAAGTGAGCTGAGAAAAAAAAGAACTCTGATGTTAATTAACATAATACTTGCATACACATTTGCATGGAGCAGACATTGTTAAATTAGTCAGGGTATAATTTACCCAAAGGCACTCGTTCTGACCTGAAATTGAAGACCTTTTCATAAGTCTTAAATGAAAGGGAAAATAGGTAGTCCTTTAAAAAATAAGTATAACATTACTTCAACTTCGAAATTTAGGAGTAAAGAATGTAGTCATTAATTTTGGTTCTAATAAGCGTATTTAATAAGCAGACTATAAGATCACATAATTACTACATAGACTAAGAATATTTAATAACCATATTATACATAGTTATTATGGTATAAAGTGTGGAGTAGAGTTCCATTTTAATTCTGAGAATTAGCTTTCCTCCCACTCTAATAAATTAATGAACTGATTCTTTACTGATTCAACCATTGTTTCCTTTCTTTGAGTTTGGGAATTATAACAACTGACTTGTGATTATTCTTATTTGATGGTACTGTCCGAACCCACCTTCACACTGTCAAATTTCTGTGTTTGTAAGCCTGTAGAAATCTTCAGGCTAATATTCCATGAGTAATTCCTTATTATATTGTCAATGCTACTTGTGCCCTGGGACTGCTGACCCTATGCATTCCTTGGTTGCCCCTTTGATCTTGGGAATGCTTAGAAGATTTTAAACTGCATTTCCCTTCTGCACTAAATTTGTTGGTTATGAATCTGAATTCTGCTGTCATTTTACCTTTAGCTGAGGAAAAGCCACAGAGAACCTTTTAACACTTACCAATGACAAGTACTTTGTACACTCTTTGTCTCTGTTTCTAAGCTTAAGGTGGTGAATGTGAGATTACATTCAAACTAAAGCAAACTTCTCTTAATTGTTATAATTTAATTTAAAAATACTTTTTCCACACCTGCTCTGTAGATAAACATGGTACGTGCTATTAAAGAGCTTATATTTTAGTAGAGTGAGGCAAAAATAAACAAAAAAATAACATTTTAGGTATTTATAAAGATAAAAATAAAAGTGAATATATACAGCAGGCAGAACTAGCTACATAATTTGAGAGCCCAGTGAAACATGAACATGTGGGGCCCCTTAATAAAAAATATATATTGAAAATTTCAAGACAGAACATAAAGTCAGCCCTGAGAGAGGTTTTCAAGGCCAGGGAGGTGGGGAGGGTGGGGAGTAGGGGACTTTATAAAGGATTTTTCATCTCTTTAGGTACAATTTCAGAGAAGGAGCCATTCCTACATACCAGGTGGAGTGAACTCTAAGAGTGTAGCCCCTAACCTGCTTGAGGAACAGAACAGCCTATGAGGCTAAAGCATAGCCACCAAGGAAGAGAGGCATATAAGATGGAGACTGAGAGAGGAGTGGGGTATAGTTCATATAGGACCTTTCAGGACCTGACAAAGAATTAGAATATGATGAGTAAGCGCTAACAAAATCTTTAAGAATTGAAAATTGCTCCATATGTTTGTGAGCCTAAATAATATGCATGATTCTGTCTTAAAATTTGTGATGTCCCTCCTTTTTTTTTAAAGTTTTTTTTAACGTTTTATTTATTTTTGAGACAGGGAGAGACAGAGCATGAACGGGGGAGGGTCAGAGAGAGAGGGAGACACAGAATCTGAAACAGGCTCCAGGTTCTGAGCAGTAAGCACAGAGCCCGACGCGGGCTCGAACTCACGGACCGCGAGATCATGACCTGAGCCGAAGTCGGATGCTTAACCAACTGAGCCACCCAGGTGCCCCTGTAATGTCCCTTCTTTACTTCTTCAACAGTCTTTCTTCTGCACTGCCTGGTAGTAAGGAAAATTAAAAAAAATATAACAACTATTCCCATTCTCCCTCTTTCCCTCCTTCCTTTTACTTCCTTCTGAAGTCACATCTGTATAACATGCCAAAGTCATAAGTAGTACAGGATATTTCATATATATGATACCTATAACATATATAACATCTATATAATATGTATGCATTATAAATACACATGTATACATATGACATATGTATATACAAACATACTATATATGTACATGCATATAATATACAAACATATTACATTTGATATAATCTTGAATTTAGTAAAAATAGGGGAAAGCAACTAGTAAACTTCCCCACTTGGAAAATTTTTGGGTTTTTTTTCTCCAATAGCAATCTAAATAAAATTTTTTTTGATTTAAGGGGCAACCGGGTGGCTCAGTTAGTTGAGCATCTGACTCATGATCTTAACTCAGGTTTTAATCTCAGGGTCGTGAGTTCAAGCACCACACTGGGCACCCCTTTGGGCACTGCATTTGGCATGAAGCCTACTTTAAAAAAACACTTATTTAAATTAAAAAGAATCTGTACTATTATTATTGATTTTAGGTTTTATATACCTTCATTGGGCATCAATATAGATAAAATTAGATGCTAAATTAATTCTATCCATTTAGTTAAAATGATTCAGAATTCATTTACTCATACACTATTCTTTTATTTACTTACTCTTTCAATATCTATTTATTAAGCACCCTCAGTGGACCAGATACTTGCCAGACTCTGTGGTTCCTGAAGACAAAACATTATCTAATATAACTAATAAGAAAACTCAAATAGCATTTTAAAATGAGAGATCGTTGTTGACAAGACAAAAAATCAGCTTAGACAATTATTAAAGTCCAGATTGATTGCAGAATGGATCATTCTGATGCCCATGATAATGTGGATGATAAAGTATTTGTTTTTGTCCTTCAAGACTTGAAATTTTCACATAATTAGAATACATCTTTAATATGTTTCAAATTCATTATTTTTAGAAAGCATTTAGAAGGGGCAACATATCCATATAGTTCATTGAAAATTACAATTTTAAATATATTAATGCTTTAAAAATCTCTTATCTAGCACCAGATGAAAACAAAATGTCACTTGTACTTATGAGTTTTTTGCCACAGATAAAAGTGATGAAGCCAGTAACTCACTTGTGTCCTTCCTGTGGCTTGGGGGCTTCTTCTCACTAGTGGAGGATGAAAATCTGAAAGTGTCATCACTAGCTGTTGTTTTTGCTTTACCTTTAGCTGACATGCTTATTGGTACTTCTCAATAGCAACACTATTTTTTCTCTTTTGGTGTGTTCCTCCCCGGCACTAGCTGGGGGTGGTAGCAGCTTTTTGTATTGCCTGGTGCTGACTGATGAAGTATCATGGTGCCAGATTTTAAAGATCCAAACTCAGTGATAACATTTGAAGACTGAATATGTTTTTGGTGCTACTCCTTTTACGAGTAGTCATCTATGACTAGCAATATTGTTTGTATAATAGCAGTCCTTCTTTATGTTTATGCAATTTGCAAATTTTGTAATAAACTCTTCTTTTGTTAAATACTTAACCCTACAAATGCAATACAAATATATGTATATATTCCAATGTGGTCTATGCTATTCTTAAATTGGGTGTCCAGGGCAATTATAATGCTAGAGCCCATTTGTCATTTGTTTCCAAAAATATCAGAAATTTTGATATAAGATGAAAAAAATACTAATAAAAGATTTATGGTATTTAATGTATTTTGACATGGTAGGTATTTAGAATATTAGAATAAATGGCCATTTAATATAAGTAATTCAGCATGAAGGGAAGTTTATTATCTCCCAAGCTACCCCTCAATCAAGTTCTGGTAATAACTGCCTGCCCTTATTAGCACATGTATATAATAGTCTCTAGGCAAAGTGAACAGGTTAGGTAAAACACACAAACCTATGGAAATTTGGAGATAAGGATTTATTCTCCTGGTAATATATTATTAATATAAATATTGCTTTCTGTACATGTAAATTTTATAGAAATTGTTGCATGGGGTAAAAGAAAATATGGTTGCTGCACTTGCTAGAAGGCTTATGCCAGCTACTACTTCCGATACACATCTTTGAGGAGGCAGTATTTAGCAGAATCCCACACAAAGTGCTCAGAAATGATCTAGTTTATACTCTAGGCTTCCTAACATTATGATCTTAGTAAATCACCCAAATTCTCGAAGGTTCAGTTTTTTGCCTATAAAATAAAGATTAATATAAAAAATATGTGCTGTGCTACGACTTATCAAAATGACAGACCCAGCTAGGTGGTCTTCTCTTGTGAATACATGTTTTATTAGTCAAGAAGCTATACAATAACATGTTTAGTGTTAGATGGTTGTATCTTGAAGAGCCACAAAACTATTATTTAAGGACTTACCTCTTTGTCCAATTAATTTCCATCTTGCGTCTTTGTGATAAGTCTTAACTAGAAAAATGCATATTATTTTATATTTACATGCAAATCTGAATAACTTTGAATATAGATTACACTTCAGTGCTAGAAGGCTAACCAGGTGTTTTGTTGTTGTCATTTTTTTAAGTGGAGTTTTGCCAGGACTAATTTAAGGGCTAGATTATAAACTACATATGGGTAGCAACTGTGTCTTACTGATTTCTCTATCCCCTGCACCAAGCATGAGGTTGGGCAGATAGAAGGTGCCCCGTATATGTTTGGCCCTAAGGAGGAGCCATAAACAGCTCTAAGGGTAGAATATATCCACGATACATTTGTACAAAGTCAATGCCAATTGTACTCATGTTTAGGAATGGGGATGCATCTTCTTACTCTTCATGATACCGTCTATGAGGCACTCTAATAGTAGGATAAGGAACCAGGAAGGAGAAAAGATTTCGTATAATAGTAAACATTATTGGCTGTGTAAATCGGAGATTTGGAAACAGTTTCAGTTTCATTGACTAATAAAAGCATCTTTTACTTGGAACCTACTTTCCCCTTTTCTATTTTAATACCCAATTTTCACATGAAGTGAGAAAGTCTGTTTTAAAATCATTTCAAAATTTCCTAACAGTCTGGAAGCTATTTTGGAGATGTGGCATCCCCAGAAGAATAAAGTAGATTGAGTAAATGCTAAATAAGTGTATTTAAAAAATAGATTAAAGGCACTCAGGTGTCACCACCATTTTGAAACGATCATCACTTAGAATTATAACTTACTTGTTTTACAAGTCAGGTTAATAAATGCGTAAAATATGAATCACTAATAAGACTCTTTTTGGTATCATTTAAAAGAGAGTTGATGGTGCGTGGAAATGCAGTGTCTGCAAAGTAGCATGTATTTTCTTAGGACTTTTAATGGCAAATACATTGAAAGGATTTAGATGCCATTTACCAAGTTCAAAGAACTGGTTATTCTTCAGTGGTCTCCCAGGCCTCTTAAAGAATAAGGCCAGCTTCCTGGAAACGCTGTATAAAAGACCTAAGCTAGGAAATCAATCCCAGGAGACTTGAAATTTTCTGGACTCTGTATGATCTTTAGCAGTAGTTCTTCACTCTTGTTGCACATCAGAGTCACCTGGGAAGCTTTACAAAAGTATTAACATCTGGGTACATCTAGAACAATCAAATCAAAATCTTTCAGGGTAGAGACTGGGTATCAATATTTTTAAAAGCTCCTCAGGTTAATGTGTGGCCAGTGTTGAGAAACACTGACTTAGCTAGGACAAGGATGGCAACTTCATGGCACCTGGGTTATAATTTTCCTTATCCCCTGATAGAAGACATTGTCAATATAGCCAAACACATATTCCTACAGAAATCAGGTTCAGAATCAGAACATTTTTAATGTTTTCTCCAGGTAACCACTATGAACAAATCAGCATAGGTTTTCCAGTTAAAAATCTGTTTGCTGTTTCTGAGAAAGATTTGTGCTAATCACTGGGAGCACAGAAGATATTCAATAAATATTTGGGGACTGACCAAATTGACCTAAATATCTCACTAATAGATACCCTTTAAAAATAGGTCAATTTGTTATTGACCTAGCTTGGGCTGGTAGTTTTGAGCACAAGAGAAGTCATACATACCTCTTGTGCTTCACAAATTCATAGGCCCACTCCCAGAGTAATTTGGGGTGCCTAAATTTTCTTTAAATTAATCTCTGATCTGGGATGCCTGGTGGCTCAGTCAGTTGAACGTCCAACTCCTGATTTTGACTCAGGTCATGATCTCATGGTTTGCGGGATTGGGTCCCATGTCAGGCTCTGTACTGACAGTGTGGAGCCTGCTTGGGATTTTCTGTCTCTCTCTCTGCCCCTTCCCTCCTCTCAAAATAAATAAACTTTAGAAAAAAATCAAAAACTTAGAAAAAATTAATTAATCCCTGATCTAAAGTGGAATCCTATGCTGTATTTGTATTTGGTATAGCGAAAACCTATAAAATAATTAAGCCTGCATTGTTATTAACCAGGTAACCTTTATATATAATGGTAATGTGCAAAAAGGTATAGTTCACCAAAAGAAAAATACCTTGGATTAAATAGAGGCACTTCTGCCACATTACATACCAAATCTCTGTATAAGGGTTAAGTTAACCAAGTGCATGTTGGTGAACATTCAGGGCCCTGTTTCCAATGCCAAAGGATGTACATAGCTTTAAAGCACAAACATTAAAGAAGCAATGTCTTCAGGCTTCGGACACTGAAGAGTCATCTTATGTTTAGAAAACTTGGCCCCTAATTTTACAAAGTTATACTGTTTCCCATTCTCAAAATAATAAATAGAACTCCTAATTACCTCTCCTACGGAACTGCATTCTGCATTTCTTTAATAATTTCTATCTCAGCTGTGCTACAGTCTCCTTAACTAACTAAAAGTACAGAGTTAGTTTGTAAATATCTCATTAACTCTTAAATAGGGAGTTCACCAGTGTCCTCTTGATTGGCAGCCTTTTTCAATGCTCTCCAAATTCTCTTACTTTTCCTTTTCTGTGAAGAGGGGCTTTGGGGAAACCCACAAGTCTTCGATACATAAGCACTATTTAGCTCTAGCAAGGAATTTAATCTGCTTTTTAGGCCCAAAAGAATTCTTGAGATACTCTTTGCCACAAATCTAGTCTCTGGATCCACCTGTTTCTTTGAGACATGGCAAATCTATATAACATCTCGTAATTCACTTTAAAATGACAGATCCAAAGGAAGCAGCTCTATAACCTGTTTAAATGTTCTATGAAGTGAGTAGCCATTGAGGGGGACTTCAAATTCATTGTAGTACTCTTGTTCTGAAATCACAAAAAGAGAATGATTTTAGTGGTTATCCTTAGGCATTGTGTGGCATCTCTTATCTCTCATGCCTCCTTAGGTGCTTCAGAGAAGGAAAGGAGTCTGGCCCTCACTTCTTCAATGGGAGCTATGTGAACCCAAGTCAGTCACCTGCTAGTCTAGTCTCAGTCAGAACATCACACACTGGATTCAGAGACTAGAGTTCCACCTGCTCCTACTTAGAAAGAAGTAGTGGGGTAATTTGACACAGGGGACAAAGTACTTGACACCATTTGCCAGTGATAAGAATGTCATGGTGAAGTAATTCTCATAGAAAGAAGTTCTCTGCAGGTGGTTAGGAGAGACATCCAATGATAGATCTCAAAATTTTGTTAAAGAATTGAAGGGCTCTGTTTCTAGTTGTGCTTCAGTTGCTCACAATCTGGAAATTTGTGGCTGAATCTTATCTAAAACTTGTTGTACAGATCCTGCTCTTTCCTTGTGTATTTTCACTAAACCAGTGTTTCCAACTTTGGTCATGTGCATACAAACACCACAATTATCATCACTTTTGCATATCACCAGTATTTTTCTTTAAACTGATTCCTTTTTTTCCGTTGCTGTTACATGGACTTATTTTAAAAGAAAGTTGCAGCAACTGGTGCAGCCACTCTGGAAAACAAGTATGGAGATTCCTCAAAAAGTTAAAAATAGAACTAACCTATGATCTAGCATTTGCAACTGCATTACTAGGAGTTTACCCAAAGGATACAAAAATATTGATTTGAAAGGATACATGCACCCTGATGTTTACAGCAGTAGTGTTTACAATAGCCAAATTATGGGAAAAGCCCAAATGTCCATCGAGTGACGAGTGGATAAAGAAGATGTGATACTCACATGCACACACATACACACACACATGCACACAAACACACACACAATGAAATATTACAAATATTACTCAACCATCAAAAAGAATGAAATCGTGCCATTTGCAATGACTTGGATGGAGCTCGAGTGTTTTATGCTAAGCAAAATAAATCAGAGAAAAACAAATACCATAAGAGTTCACTCATATATGGAATTCAAGAAACAAACAGATGAACACAGGGAAAAAGAGAGAGAGAGAGAGAGAGAGAGAGAGGCGCAAACCAGATAACAGACTCTTAATTATAGAGAATAAACTGAGGGTTGCTAGAGGTGAGGTGGGCAGGAGGATGGGCTATAGAGGTGATGGGTATCAGGACTGAACTTGTCCTGATGAGCACTGGGCGTTGTATGTAAGTGATGAATCACTAAATTCTACACCTGAAACTAATATTACATGGTATGTTAACTAACTGGAATTTAAATAAAATCTTGAAAAAAATAAAAGGAAGTGGCACTAATATGTATGAGATATTGCTACATATTTTTCTAATCTATAATTAAAATGAATTATTAAATTAAAGCAGTGTTTCCTACATCCCCCATAAAATAACTGGTGAATCACTGGGGATACAAAAATAGCACTCTGAAAATTACTGAGATAAAGCAAATCACTCTTTTCATTTCTCCATTTCTTTTTTTCTGATTTCTTTTATATATTAAAAAAAACTACTTAGAGGAAGTCACTTTTTGTTTCTACAGGTAAAATAAGCAGAATAGAAAAAATGCCATGGTAATTTGATTAAGCCAATGAGAAAACAAATTTACTGAACACCAAATATGTATTTGGCACTACTGAGCCTCTTTTAATAGAACTCCTTATCTGGATTCTCAGTAGAGACAATTTATATATTTGGATGAGAAACCTAAGTGGTATTTTCATCAGTGCTATTGTACTCCATATTTTTTTCTGTCCTTTCTGACTGCAATATGTCCAGGTAGAAGGAAACCTGCACTTAACTTGGAAAAACAAGTTAAGAATCTGCATTCTTTCCTGCTAGGTCTAAGTTATCCCATTTTTCTTCTCAGTATTCATGGCATGGAGGTGAATGTCATGCCCCAGATAAGACTAAAGAGAAGATGTGGCATTTGATGCACTGACATCTTACACACAAACATTTTAGTATGGATTAAATTCTTTGAATTAGAGCAACACCCCATCCTGAATACCCAATAGCATATCCTTAAATTGTTCCTTAAGTAATTGCTTTTGAGGACAGTCTGTCTCATTGAAGGAAAAAGTCCCACATGGCCACTTTGTTCTTGAAGGGTACCACCAATAAATGATAAAAAATCTTGATATTTCAGAGCATTTAGAAAAGCTCTTTAATTCACCTACCCCTTGTTTGAGATATTTGCGTGAGAAATGTAACTGACATTTCCATCAGTGTTATTGTGTTCCACATTAAGAAAATCTGAGATACAAAATTTACAACTTATAAATTCCTATACTGGAATGATTATTTGCATAGCCAAGAAACTTGTTTTCTTAAGATCCAATCTGTAAACCTGTTTATAGCTAGTACCTCCTAAACTTTGTTCATATAATTTGAATAATACAAAATTTATTATTGTATAACGTCTTAGGAAGATATAAATTGCATAATATATTGTGGTCAGATTATTTTTACTCTAGGATTTGCAGGGGAATGAATTAAACAAGTGATTTAATAATATTTTCTACAACATTGGATGGCTTATCACTATTTTTATTTTGTCTTGTTTTTTGTTTTGTTTTGTTTTTATTTTATTTTTTAACATTTTTGTTTATTTTGATTGAACTTTGATTGTCCAGTTTATTTCAGATACAGGTACTGGAAGTTATAGTTAATCATTAACTTCCTGTGTTTTGAGTGTATATATCCCAAACATTCAGGCAACAGTTTATTATTATCAGTAAACAAAATTATTATTTTAAATAATAATTTTGATTCTGGTTTTCATGTTGGCTTCTTGGCTGTTTCAGATCAACAGATTTTAGAGAGTCTATTTATAGTAAAGATGACATTACACATTACCTGACTTCAACATTTAGAGACTTTATTTTTTACCTAGATGTTCCTAGGTTCTTTTAATATTTCATTATTTAGTAATTTCTAATTTTCCTCTATAATGGGACCTGATGATTATCTTGATCTCTCACAGAAGGTAGACTCTCAAATGCACGTATATATGTGGGGGAGAAAGTGCATGGAGGGTAAGATATGGTCAGCATTAACTCAAATTCATTTCCTAAAGGAATTTGGTAGCATGCTATAGACTTTAAGGGATTTACCAAGGTTATGAAGGAAAATTCACTCCTCCTGCCTAAGACAAGCTAGACACAAGTGCCTGTCCCATGCAATACATCTGATCATTTGAGTATTGTTCTGTCTCCACTTCTAGGCTGAGCAACTTGAAGAGACTGATCAAGATCATGATGAAATTACAACCTTTGCTGGACACCTATCCCACTACCATTTTGCTTTGTGCTTGTTAAGGATTAGCAACCAGGAAGCACTTGGAGAAAATACAAGGTATGGGCATCTGTTCCTACATTGGTGGCATGTGTATAATTAGTCTGCTATAACTTAGTTATGTCTCTCCATGAAAACAAGATAACTGTTATTCTTATAATAGTCCTAAAATCCTCTATTGGAATGCTCAGGGTAGAATCGGACCATATACCATGACTGAATATGATTTGGCATTAGTCAATTCAACCACATGACAAAGATGTGTGTGTGTGTGTGTGTGTGTGTGTGTGTGTGTGACATGCAAAATTATGGAGTATTTTTTAACAAAATTATGGAGTATTTTTAATCTAGAGTCAGTGAGAAAGTAATTAATTTTACCATTGACAGGTTTCTAAATATAGCCCCTAGATATCTGGTGAGGTATTGGTCTCAAACGTCTTGTGCATTCATATCATTAGTTTTGAACTCCCAGAATTATGTCGTCATAAGTGAAACCCTTCTCTCTGACACAGAACCTGACTTATGACCACTAGAGAAATTGAAAGCATCTTATTACTATGACCATTTCTCACCATCTTATTGGAATCAAGTAGTTTTCCTCAAATATTATGTATGCTCTCATCACAGGTTGGTGAGGTGAAATTGTCTTCACCAAGATTATTGCATCAATATTTTGTTTCATTTACGGACTTTTCTTTATTGGTTGGTAAATTTCATATTCACAGTTGTCTCTTAAATGTATATTTTTCTTGTACTATTGTCATAGTTAAAAAAGAAATTTAACAGAGGAGAGATATTCTCTATATGCTTTTCTCTCCTAAATGTTATAAATGAGGAGCTGCAGATTCCCTTAGTGTGGGGGTCCTAGGGGTCCTAGGGTTCTCATCTCTAGCTCCAAACTAGAGCTACCTAGAAAGCTTTTTAAGATTCTGATGTTTGGGGGCACCTGGGCGGTTCAGTCAGTTAAGCATCCTATTCTTGGTTTTGACTCAGGTCATGATCTCATGATTTGTGAGTTTGAGCCCCACAATGGGCTCTGTGCTGACAGCATGGAGCCTGCTTGGGATTCTCTCTCTCTCTCTCTCTCTCTCTCTCTCAAAATAAATAAATAAACTTGAAACAAAAATTCTGATGTTTGGACCTCACTTCCATAGACTGCCATTTAATGACAATTCCCCAGGTAATTCTAACAGCATCGAAGCCAAGAACCACTGGCCTTGATTAATTTTGTTAAAAGTGTGACCAAATCACTCAATACTGCCTTCTGTGCTTTGATGTGCACAAACTGCAATGAGATATTTGCCAGCACATGTGTTACTCATATTTTTTTGAGCAATTCATAACCTGATTGTTGCAATTTCTGTCAGAATGAAACTCTCCATCTGTAAAGAAGGTGCTTAGGAACAAAAACGTCAGCAACGAAGGTTTCAAAAGTACAGCATTTGTTCTCAGCTGGGACAGACGCAATTAAGGCACATGATTCTCCAAGTCAGTCTGGAAGAGCGTGAGTTTGCAGGAAGAGCCACCCACCTTTGTTCCCACTTGTCTAAGGACCTCCAAATATTTATTCCCTAGAGCTTTCAATTTATAATCTGCCACTTATTTTATCCAAGATAATTCAGGTAAATGCCTGCAGACTGGGGAAAAGGGGCTGTCATGAGCAATGATCTCTAGGCCATGATCACCACATTCTAGCTTGAGGACCCTGAACAGGTTACTTAAGTTCTCTGAGCCTCAGTTTCCTAACATGCAAGCATGATGTTACTTACTCTAGTAGGTTGTTGTGGGATTAAATGTGACTGGCATGCATGCAACTGCTTAAAACAGTTCCAGGCACAAATCCCTGTTATTTTTAGGTAACAAATGAGGGATAGCTACAAAAATAAAGAACTATGATAATATACTGTAGGATAAATCTGTCTAATGTCACAGATGAAGTGAGACTGAGCTGCTCTTTGGAGAATGCAGAGAATGAGGCTGATGAAAACCTAGGCTGAAGAAATTGCATATGCAAATTTAGAGCACAGAACAGAGCATGATATGTGACTGAGTGCTTATTGGTGAAGCACTTAACAGTGATAATAGTAGCAGTCTGGCTAAATGATTCTGTGCTGGGCACTTGACAAGTATCATCTCAGTTATCCCTAAAACAATGCTCCCATTTTAGAAAACAGCTGGTAAAGAGCTGTGATCTGCACTGAGATCTAATGGATAAGAAAGCCTGAATTCTTCTTTTAAATTTTTTACATGTTTATTTATTTTTGAGAGAGAGAGACAGAGTGTGAGTGGGGAGGGAAGGGCAGAGAGAAGGGGAGACACAGAATCTGAAGCAGGTTTAAGGCTTAGAGCTGTCAGTACAGCGCTGAATGCGGGGCTCAAACTCAAGAACCATGAGATCATGACCTGAGCCAAACTCAGATGCTTAACTGACTGAGCCACTCAGGCGCCCCTACAAAAGCCTGAATTCTAATACTACTCTGCTATGATGCTTCTACTTTAGCCATCAGAGGGCCCTGAGCAACTGAGGACCAAAGGGAGATGTCCAACACTGGGGGTATAGGCATAGTAAAGGAGTTCTGAAGATATAAGAATACATTAACCTTTATTTTTTTCAGAGCTGACCGAACAGGATTTCCCTTGCCTAGAATCCAGATATAGAATCCTAGTCCTTGATCTGCGTAGGATGTTATCAGTAACAAAGCACATGCACAGGGGCACCTGGGTGGCTCAGCCGGTTAAGTGTCCAGCTTTGGCCCAGGTCATGATCTCAAGGTTTGCATTCTTGAGCCCCACATCAGGCTTTACACTGGCAGCTGAGAGCCTGGAGCCTGTTTCAGATTCTGTGTCTCCTTCTCCCTCTGCCCTTCCCTTACTTGTGCATGCTCTCTCCTCTCTCTCTCTCTCTCTCTCTCAAAATAAATAAATAAACCTTAAAAACAAAAAATGTGCACTTGAAAGATTCATTTTATTCCAATCATGCTGATGTTTTGAATCTAGTTCATGGGGTTAATGGAGTTAATAATGCACATGAGAAGCAGAACCAATATATATATATATCTCCTACTGGTCATGTTAGTGTATTTGGGTATTGGAGAGCAGGGAGAAAGAAGGGGAAAGAAAGATTGAGAGAGGGATAACATTTTAAGGAATTAGTTCATATAATTGTGGGGGCTAACAAATTTGAGATCCATAGTATAGACCAGCAGACTGGAAATTCAGATAAGAATGGTGCTATAGGGGTGCCTGGGTGGCTCAGTTGGTTGAGCTTCTGACTATTGATTTCAGCTCAGGTGATGATCCCAGGGTCGTGAGATCGAGCTCTGTGTCAGGCTCTATGCTGACCACATGGAGCCTGCTTGGTATTCTCTCTCTCTCTCACAAATAAAAAATAAATAAATAAAATAAGAAAAAAAAAGAGTTGGTATTGTAGTTCTGAGTCCAAATTCTGCAAGGCAGCAGGCTGAAAACCCAGGCAGCATTTCTATGTTTTAATCACGATAAGAATTCCTTTTTCAGGAAACCTCAGTCTTTGCTCTTAAGGCTTTTAACTAATTGGATGAGTCCCCCCCCACCCCGCATTATGGAAGATAATCTACTTTACTCAAAGTCTACTGATTTAATTTTTCCAAAGGAGACATACAGATGGCCAAAAGACACAAGAAAAGATGTTCAACATCACTCATCATCAGGTAAATGCCAATCAAAACTACCATGAGATATGACTTCATACTGGTTAGCATCAAAAAACCAAGAAATAAAGTGATGGCAAGGAAGTATAGAAAAGGGAATACTCATGCACTATTGGTAGGAGTGTAACCTGCTGCAGCCACTATGGGAACTAGCATAGAGGTTTCTCAAAACATTAAAAACAGAAATACCAAACAACCTAGTATTTATCCAAAGGAAAATACTTCTGGGTATTTATCCAAAGGAAACAAAAAACTTTAATTCAGAAAGACATATGCACCCTTATATTTAATGTAATATTATCAACAATAGACAAGATATGGAAGACAACACACACACACACACACACACACACACACACGAATATCACCCAGCCATAAAAAAGAATGAAATATTGCCATTTGCAAAATCATGGATTGAACCTAAAGAGTATTATGCTGGGTGGAGTAAGTCAGACAAAGACAAATACCATATGATTTCACTTATATTTGTAATTAAAAACAAACAAATACATAAACAAAAACCAGAAACAGATGCAAAAATACAGAGAATAATCCAGAGGCTGCCAGAGGGGAGGGGTGTGGGGAAATGAGAGAAATAGGTAACAGAGATAAAGAGGTATAACTTTCTAGTCATAAAATAATTAAGTCATGGATATGGAAAGTATGGAATAGGGAATACAGCTAATAATATTGTAATAACTTTATACGGTAACAGATGGTAACTACACTTTTAAGCATTTCATAATGCATATTATTGTCAAACCATACCTAAAATTAATATAACATTGTATGTCAACCATATCTCTAAAACATTAAAAATTTAAACAGTTAATCACATATAAAACAAATATGTTCTTCAAAAGAATGAGAAGTCAAGCAACAGACCAGGACAAAGTATTTGCAAAAGACCTATCTGATAATGGATTGTCATACAAACTACATAAAGAACTCTTAAAACTCAACATTATGAAAATGAAAAACTTGATTTAAAAATAGACGGAACATCTGAACAGACACCTCACCAAAGAAGACATACAGATGGCAAATAAGTATATGAAAAGATGCTCCACATAATATGTCATTAGGGAATTACACATTAGAACAACAATGAGATACCACTATGTACCTATTACAATGCCCAAAATTCAGAACACAGATAATACCAAATGCTGGCATGGATGTGGAACAACGGAAACTCTCATTCATTGCTGGTAAGAATGCAAAATCCTATAGTCATTTTGGAAAATCACTTGACAGTTTCTTACAAAACTAAACGTGCTTTTAACACATGACCAAGCAATCATTTTCCTTGGTATTTACATAAATGAGCTGAAAATTTTTATCTACACAAAAACCTGCATATGGAAGTTTATAACAGCTTTATTCACACTTCCCCAAACCTGGAAACAATCAAGATGTCCTTTAGTAGGTGAGTGGATAAATAAACTGTGGTACCTTCAGACAATGGAGTAGTATTCAATGTTAAAAAGAAATGAGCTATTAAGCCATGGCAAGAAATGAGGGAATTTTAAATGCATATTACCAAATGAAGGAAGCCAATCTGCTACCACTAGGTACTGTGTGATTCCACCTTTATGGCATCATGCAAAAAGTAAAGCTATAGAGACAGTAAAAAGATCAGTGGTTGAAGAAAGGTATTAGGGGAAGGAAGGACTGAATAGGCAGAGCACAGAGGATTTATAGGGAAGTGAAACTATTCTGTATGATACTGCAATGGTAGATGCATGCCATTATATGTGTGTCAAATCCATAGAATGTATAATACCATGAACGAACACTAAAATAAACTATGGTCTTAGAGTGATAATAATGTATTGATATAAGTTAATACATTTTAACAAATATGCCACTGTAGTGTAGGGTAATGACAGTAGGAGAGGCTGTGTGAGTAGGGGGATAGGGAGCATATGGGTATTTCTGTACTGTCCATTAAATTTTGCTGTGAACCTAAAACTTCTCTAAACAATAAAATCTAAAAAAAAGTTACACAATAACAAGGAGTTCACCAAACACATAAAAACAATAATAAAAATATGTTACAGCAACCAAACAGCTGAGTACCATGGCCCAGCCAAGTTGACACATAAAATTAACCATCACAGCACAATATTCAATTGCCAGTGTATCAGAAATTGCAGAAGGGGGGCCAAGATGGTGGAACAGCCTGGAAGATTTTTGTGTGTCTCACGTCCATGAAATACAGCCAGATCAACACTAAACCATCATACACACCAAGTAAACTGATTGGAGGATTAACACAACAATCTGCAAAACCTGAACCACAGAATTCAGCAGGTATGTAGCATGGAGAAATGAACTTTGGGAGAGAGAAGCCAGTGGCAGGCAAGGAGCTGCTTTTGCAGGTGGAGAGAGGACTGAGACTGGGGGTCGGGGGGAGATTACGGGAAAAGCACCCCTCCCCAAAAGCAGCTGGAGAGAAAGTGGAAAATTGGAAACAGACACAGGGACTAAACTAAAAAGGGAGAAAGGAGAAGGTTTAAATTCCATTAAGACTGTAAACAAGGGGAGCGCAAAGGCTGCAACTCTGCAGCTCCATACCTGGTGGTGCTCTGGTAGGAAGGGTGAATCCCCAGGAACAGAGCAGGGTCTGGGAGGTTCTCAGGCCACACAGGGAAAAGCGGTTCCACTGATGGAAGGACATTTGGTAGGGAATGTTGAAGCCACCTGGTCCCAGCAGAGCCCAGAAAATGGCCACATTTGCTGGTGCTGGAACAAGGATGTTAAGGGTGAAGCCTGATGCCAGATGTGTGTTGTGATTTTCCATAATCCCTGAAAAGCTGCTGCTACACTACCTTGCAAACTTTTTCTGGGGTGGGCTGGCACCTGGCCGCAGTCTCAGGGTTCTGGCAGCAGCAGGGTCCAGCAAGCATTCCTGGGTGCAGCTGACATTCGGCCATTGTTCAGCCATTGCTTGGTGAGACCCTCCCACAGAGGGGAGGAATGGGTCAAAGCTACAGTCCTTCAGAAGTAAGGGGCAAGGGAAAACAGCCACATAGGAGACAAAACTTGGGAGAGAGGTATTGCCTGGAGCCTGGTCATGGACAGTGATAAAGCAGGGAGTGGATGAAAGCTGAAGAGAGAGGACGGGTGCACGATTGCAGATGGGCGAGAAGAGAGTTCCTTCCGATACTTAGAGACTGGGTAGCTGGGTGATGCCATTTTCACTGCTCCTGTGCATGTGCATACACACCTACAAGCGCCCCAACAATCCACCACAGTAGACTAGCAGAGCCATCTAGTGAAGAGAGCCGTTAGACTGAGGCCCGCACACCTGGGCAAAACTCGCTCCTCAAGAACAGAACTCTCACTGCCTACTTAGTTTATGGACTATGAAGCACTACATGCTCTGACTTCTAGGGGAAAACAAAGTAATTTCAGTCCTATTTCAATCTGTTAGCAGGTCCATCCATTCAATTTTCTTTTTTTTTTCTCTTACGCTACTTTTCTTTTTCTTGAACACAGAAAGAGAAAAAATTCATTTTTATTTTCAATTTTTATTAAAAATATTTTTCTTTAATTTTTTTACTATATTTTTTACTTGTGTGTAAATTTTTTCAAATTCTATCTTACTTCCATCATTTTATTTTAGTCTGCTACAGTGTATTCACTTTTTCAAATTTCCAGTGATTTCTTTTTCTCTCTGTTTTCTTTTTTGTTTCTTCTCTATTTCTTGAATACAGAATGAGAAAAAATTCATTTTTATTTTTAACTTTTATTAAATAATTTTTCTTTGATTTTTTTCTACTATATTCTTTACTTTTGTGTAAACTTTTTCAAATTCTATTTTACTCCCATCATCTCATTTTAGTCTACTTCAGTGTATTCATTTTTTCAAATTCTGAAACAATTTCCTTTTTTTTCTTTCCCCTTTTTTTCTATAATCTGACAAACCACTTTCAATGCCCAGACCAAAACACACCTAGGATCTAGCATCATTTATTAGATTTTTGTGTGTTTGTGTGTGTTTAATTTTTTAATTTTAATATTTTTTTCATTTTAATTTGTTTAATTTTAATTTTTCTACCTCATTAATTCCTTTTCTCCCTCCAAAATGACAAAATGAAGGAATTCACCCCAAAAGAAAGAGCACGAAGAAACAACAGCCAGGGATTTTACCAACACAGATACAAGCAAGAAGTCTGAACCAGAATTTAGAATCACAATAAGAAGAATACTAGCTGGAGTCAAAATAGATTATAATCCCTTTCTGCAGACATAAAAGATGTAAAAAATAGAATGAAATTAAAAATGCTATAACTGAGCTGCAATCACTGATGGATGCAATGGCAGCAAGGATGGATGAGGCAGAAGAGAGAATCGGCAATATAGAGGACAAACATATAGAGAATAATGAAGCACCAAAAAGAGGGAGATTAAAGCAAGAGAGCACAGTTTAAGAATTAGAGAAATCAGTGACTCATTAAAAAGGAACAACATCAGAATTACAGGGGCCCCAGAAGAGGAAGAGACAGAAATAGGGATAGAAAGGTTATGTGAGCAAATCATAGCAGAAAACTTTCCTAACCTGAGGAAAGACATGGACATCAAAATCCAGGAAGCACAGAGGACCCCCATTAGATTCAACAAAAACCGACCATCAACAAGGCATATCATAGTCAAATTCACGAAATACTCAGGCAAGGAGAGAATCATGAAAGCAGCAAGGGGAAAAACGTCCCTAACCTACAAGGGAAGACAGGTCAGGTTTGCAGCAGACCTATCCGCAGAAACTTGGCAGGCCAGAAAGGAGTGGCAGGATATATTCAATGTGCTGAACCAGAAAAATATGCAGCCAAGAATTCTTTATTCAGCAAGGCTGTCATTCAAAATAGAAGGCAAGATAACAAATTTCCCAGACAAACAAAAATTAAAGGAGTTTGTGACCACTAAACCAGCCCTGCAAGACATTTTAAGGGGGACTTTCTGAGGGGAGAAAAGATGAAATATATATATATATATATATATATATATATATATATATATATATATATATATATATCAAAAGCAAGAAAAGATTAGAAAGAACCAGAGGACATCACCAGAAACTCCAACTCTACAAGTATCATAATGGCAATAAATTCCTATCTTTCAGTACTCACTCTAAGTGTCAATGGGTTCAATGATCCAACCAAAAGACATAGGGTAACAGAATGGATAAGAAAACAAGATCCATCTATATGCTGTTTACAAGAGACCCAATTTAGACCCAAAGACATTTTCAGATTGAAAATAAGGGGATGGAGAACCATCTGTCATGCTAATGGCCAACAAAAGAAAGCCAGAGTAGCCATACTTATATCAGACAATCTAGACTTTAAAATAAAGACTGTATCAAGGGATGCAGAAGGGCATTATATCATAATCAAGGGGTCTATCCACCAAGAAGACCTAACAATTGTAAACATTTATGCACCAAATGTGGAAGAACCCAAATATATAAATCAGTTAATCACAAACATAAAGAAACTCATTAATAGTAATACCATAATAGTAGGAGACTTCAACACCCCACTCACAGCAATGGACAGATCATCTAATCAGAAAATCAACAAGGAAACAATGGCTTTGAATGACACACTGGACCAGATGGACTTAACAGATATATTCAGAACATTTCATCCTAAAGCAGCAGAATATACATTCTTCTCCAGTGCACATGGAACTTTTTCCAGAATAGACCATATACTGGGACACAAATCAGCCCTAAGTACAAAAAGATAGAGATCATACTGCATATTTTCAGACCACAACACTATGAAACTCGAAATCAACCACAAGAAAAATTTGGAAAGGTAACAAATACTTGGAAACTGAAGAACATCCTACTAAAGAATGAAAGGGCTAACCAAGCAGTTAAAGAGGAAATTAAAAAGTATATGGAAGTCAATGAAAATGATAACGGCACAACCGAAAACCTCTGGGATGCAGCAAAGACGGTCATGAGAGGAAAGTATATAGTAATCCAAGCCTTCCTAAAGAAGGAAGAAAGATCTCAGATACACACCTAACCTTACGCCTTGAGGAGCTGGAAAAAGAACAGAAAATAAAACACAAAAGCAGCAGAAGACAGGAAATAATAAAGATTAGAGCAGAAATTAATTCTATCGAAACCAAAAACAAAACAAAACAAAACAAAACAAAAACAACACAGTGAAACAGATTAATGAAGCCAGAGCTGGTTCTTTGAAAGAATTAACAAAATGGATAAACCACTAGCCAGTTTGATCAAAAAGAAAAAGAAAAGAACCCAAATAAATACAATCAAGTATGAAAGAGGAGAGATCACAACCAACACAGCAGAAATAAAAACAATAATAAGAGAATATTATGAGCAATTATATGCCAATAAAACCGGCAATCTGGAAGAAATGGACAAATTCCTAGAAACATATATACTACCAAAACTGAAACAGGAAGAAAGAGAAAATTTGAACAGACCCATAACCAATAAGGAAATCGAATTAGTAATAAAAAATCTGCCACAAGAGTCCAGGGCAAGATGGCTTTCCAGGGGAATTCTACCAAACATTTAAGGAAGAGTTAACACCTATTCTCTTCAAGGTGTTCCAAAAAATAGAAATGGAAGGAAAACTTCCAAACTCTATGAAGCCAGCATTACTTTGATTCCAAAACCAGAGACCCCACTAAAAAGGAGAACTATAGACTAATTTCCCTGATGAACATGGATGCAAAAATCCTCAACAAAATATTAGCCAACCGGATCCAGCAATACATTAAAAAAATTGTTCACCATGACCAAGTGGGATTTATACCTGGGATGCGGGGCTGGTTCAATATCTGCAAAACAGTTAACGTGATTCATCACATCAATAAAAGAAAGGACAAGAACCAAAAGAAAGGATCCTCTCAATAGATGCAGAGAAAGCATTTGACAAAATACAGCATCCTTTCTTGACAAAAACCCTCAAGAAGGTAGGGATAGAAGGAGCACACTTTGAGCTCATAAAAGCCATATATGAACGACCCAATGCTAATATCATCTTCAATGGGGAAAAACTGAGAGCTTTCCCCCAAAGGTCAGGAACAAGACAGGAATGTCCACTCTCGCCACTGTTATTCAACATAGTATGGGAAGTCTTAGCCTCTGCAATCAGACAACGCAAAGAAATAAAAGGCATCCAGATAGGCCAGGAGGAGGTCAAACTTTCACTCTTTGCAGATGACATGATAATCTATAAGGAAAACCCAAAATACTCCACCAAAAAACTGCTAGAATTGATTCATAAATTCAACAAAGTTTCAGAATATAAAATCAACACACAGAAATTGGTTGCATTCCTATACACCAACAATGAAGTGACAGAAAGAGAAATCAAGGAATTTATCCCATTTACAGTTGCACAAAAAACCATAAAATACCTAGGAATAACTCTAACTAAAGAGGTGAAAAATCTATACACTGAAAACTACAGAAAGCTTATGAAAGAAATTAAAAAGACACAAATAAATGGAAAGAATATTCCATGCTCCTGGATAGGAAGAACAAATATTGTTAAAATGTTGATACTACCCAAAGCAATCTACATATTCAATGCAATTCCTATCAAAGTAACAACAGCATTCTTCACAGAGCTAGAACAAACAATCCTAAAATTTGTATGGAACCAGAAAAGACCCCAAATAGCCAAAGAAATCTTGAAAAAGAAAACCAAAGCAGGAGGCATCACAATCCCAGACTTCAAGCTATACTACAAAGCTGTAATCATCAAGACAGTATGGTACTGGCATAAGAACAGACACTCAGATCAATGGAACAGAATAGAGAACCCAGAAATGGACCCACAAACGTATGGCCAACGAATCTTTGACAAAGCAGGAAAGAATATCCAATGGAATAAAGGCAGTCTCTTCAGCAAGTGGTGCTGGGAACTGGACAGCAACATGCAGAAGAATGAACCTGGACCACATTCTTACACCATACACAAAAATAAACTCAAAATGGATGAAAGACCTCAATGTAAGACAGGAAGCCATCAAAATCCTCGAGGAGAAAGCAGGCAAAATCCTTTTTGATCTTGGCTGCAGCAACTTCTTACTCAACACATCTCTAGAGGCAAGGGAAACAAAAGCAAAAATGAACTACCGGGACCTCATCAAAACCAAAAGATTCTGCACAGTGAAGGAAACAATCAGCAAAACTAAAAGGCAACCGACAGAACAGGAGAAGATATTTGCAAATGACATATCAGATAAAGGGTTAGTATCCAAAATCTACAAAGAACTTATCATACTCAACACCCAAAAAACAAATAATCCAGTGAAGAAATGGGCAAAAGATATGAATAGACACTTCTCCAAAGAAGACATCCAGATGGCCAACCAACACACAAAAAAATGTTCTACATCACTCATCATCAGGGAAATGCAAATCAAAACCACAATGAGATACCACCTCACACCTGTCAGAATGGCTAACACTAACAACTGTGGCAACAACAGACGTTGGTGAGGATGCGGAGAAAGAGGGTATCTTTCGCATTGTTGGTAGAAATGCAAGCTGATGTAGCCACTCTGGAAAACAGTATGGAGGTTCCTCAAAAAACTAAAAATAGAACTACCCTACCACCCAGCAATTGCACTACTAGGCATTTATCCACAGGATACAGGTGTGCTGTTTCAAAGGGACACATTAACCCCCATGTTTGTAGCAGTACTATCAACAATAGTCAAACTATGGAAAGAGCCCAAAAGTCCATTGATGGATGAATGCATAAAGAAGATGTGGTATATATATATACGATGGAGTATTACTCGGCAATCAAAAAGAATGAAATTTTGCCATTTGCAACTACGTGGATGGAACTGGAGGGTATTATGCTAAGCGAAATTAGTCAGTCAGAGAAAGACAAAAATCATATGACTTCACTCATATGAGGACTTTAAGATACAAAACAGATGAACATAAGGGAAGGGAAACAAATAATATAAAAACAGGGAGGGGGACAAAACAGAAGAGACTCATAAATATGGAGAACAAACTGAGGGTTGCTGGAGGAGTTGTGGGAGGGGGGATGGTCTAAATGGGTTAGCGACACTAAGGAATCTACTCCTGAAATCATTGTTGCACTATATGCTAACTAATTTGGATGTAAATTTAAAAAAATAAAAAAATTAAACAAGCTAAAAAAAAATTGCAATGAATGGTGACAGATCTTGCTTCAGACACAGTGATAGTATGTGTGACACTGAGAAATGGACCGAGATGGTAGGAGAGGCGAAGGAGGGGTACCAATTATCTGTAACATCCCGGGACACAAGACAGCCATCTATTTTGGAATCTGGTTCTTCTTCAAGAACTGAGAGCTTGACATAGCCTGAGCAATTAATAGTTTAACAAGTATTTGTTGAGTATGGTGCTTTGAATGCAGATGTATCCTACATGGAGCAGATAGTTTTGTGAGAGACAAAGACAATTAGCACAGGAACAAATATATGAAAAAGAGTTCAGTTAGGTACTATGAAGGAATAAACAGGAGTGGGGAAACATTATGACAGAGCCCTTGGATTGCTACAGAGATGGGATCAGGGAAGACCTCTCTGAAAAGGAAATATTTATGGGACTCCTGAAGGTTGAGAAGGTCATCTACTGTGTCAAGAGATAAGAGAAAGAATTTCAAGGGAGGTGGCAAGTGAGAATGGAATAAGGAAAGAAGGAAAACAAGATTCAAACTATAAAAGGGCCTTATAGGTCATGTTAAGGAGTTTAGATTTTAAACAAAATTGTAGAAAATGAATTTTGGTACAAATGGAAACATTGATAAATGTTAGAGCCAGGAGCTAGGGAGTAGAGACGGATGTCCAGGGGAGTAAAGGGTGTGAGATATATATTGGAAGATTTATTTGATAAATTGGATATATGTAATGACAGGAAGGGAGAAGCAAAGACTCATTTTTTGATTATTTTTCCTAATTTCTGTCACTCCCTGTTGGAAATTTGGAGGAAGAGTGGTGGATCAGAAGTCTTGGCCCAAGAATTAGTTCTGTACTACCTATAACTATAAGCAGCTATGGGACTGTGCTTAGTTGGTAGAGTTGACAACCATCACATAAGGACAGTCCAGTGACTTAAGTAAAGTTGCTCACTTATTTAAAAGTTTCTTTCTTGAAGAATTGCGCTCATTTGGTGATAAAGATAAATCATAATCATGAAGATCTTAATTCCTGGGTCCACTAACTCATTGGTAAGCATGAGGCATTAGAAAATTATTTGGTGACAGCATCAACACAGGCTGATGTGTCTCAAATCTTGAGAATAAAGTGACTCATGTCGCTTATCACAAAGGATCCACAGTGCAGCAAGCATTACCATGTACATTCCCAAAGTCACTGAGAGGACTAATATAGCTACAAATTCCTTCTCCAGATCTTGGCTTCATACAGCTGTTTTTTGGGGGTTTTTTTGTTGTTTTTTTGTTGTTGTTGTTTGTTTGTTTTTTTGTTTTTTTTTGTTTTTGGCTTTACTTCAGTCACATACAGTGCACCCACTCAAAGCAATTAATTATCTTTGGTTCCTTTGAAATTACTCTCCAATCAAGTAAATATAAAAAGACAGAGTGTTACAAAAAATAATTCCTATCTGTTCCTCTCATTAGGTACCAATTGAGTAAACAGAATATGATTTGCTTCTTGGATATAAGTTTAGCAGACACAGAGTCAGGCTGTCTCCAGGCTATTCTGATAAATGCCCTGTTCTCTTTTCAGGATTTTATGATGTCACATGATGATCATTCAACTTATTGTTCCCTCAGCATATGGTACCACGGTTGTTGTGTAGCCCAGATGCATGATTCTACTTTTTAAAAAATGTGTCTGCCTCCAAGGTCATATAACCTCGTAGATTCATTTGGTTCTCAGGAACATTGCAAAATCTCATTAAAAAAAATAGCTTGATGAGCCTTTAAAGAAACATAGTATTTTTAGAATGTTAAAGATAGTGATAGGCAGTAGAGAGGAATATAGCTTTGTTTGTGATAGAGCAAATACTAAAAATTTCAGTGTTATGCTTCATGCATTTTAATGTTGGGTTTTACTATATTGGTAACATTTTCATTATAAAACTGATAAAAATGTGAACTATTTTCTATAACTGAGGAATGACAGTCAAAAGGATAAGGTCAGAATGAACTGGATTCTAACACTAAGATTAGTAATACTACCATTGATATTTAGCAATTAATAGTTTATAAAACCTTTATCTTCATGTTATTGCTAAATATGTTAAAGTGACTTGTTTCAGATCACATGAATTGCAAATCTTGAATCAGAAATAGAACAAAGCTTCAAGCATGGGTTTTTTTCTTAATATGCCACCCTATTTTCCAAATTAGTTACAAAATCCACACAGTTGGAAAGCGGGGTTCACCATCTTTTGCCATCATTTTGTGTGTTCCTGTGGTCACAATCATTCTAAATGTTGCCTAAAGTTGAAAAAGTAGTTATGAATAAAGTTAAAAAGTAAAGTACTCTTAAGTTTGACTGAACCATCTGGTTGACAAAGCAGAGGCCTGAGTTGAGGGCGGAAAATCCTTTGTTGCTGCTGTAGTCATAATCTCAACTATACAGATGGGATCAGACCCACTGTATCCGTAGTAGGATCATATACATAGGTTAGAGAAAGGATTGTACACCAAGGCCAATTAATCTGACCCCATTAGGGTAGAAATGCCTATTAATTGCTTTTCAAATGACACAAAGAGTCGAATAAAAAAACTCAGACTGGTGTGAAACGGGGTTAACTAGCTCACATAATGGAGAAGTCCAGGGAGCAGATTCATATACACTTGGAACCAAGGACTCAAATGATGTCATCAGGATCCAATCTCTCTATTTTTCACCTCTCATCCTAGTTTCCTTTATGTTCTGGCACCTCCAGGTTTATATCTTTACGACATCAAATCAAACATTCATTCCAGAAAGTCAAAGGATTATCTCTGATTTGATCTACTTGAGTTATACGTTGAAGCCCAAACCAATTATTGACTCACATATCCACCTGGGATCTCATGTGCAGCCTCTACACAAACCACATGCAATAAAAGCAGCCAAGGGGTGAATCTCTAAGAAATACAGGGCGTTGTTAAAATGAAAGAAAAGTAGATGCCATGTTGAGGAGAAGCCCTAAAATCATCAGCCAAGGAGTGAGAACTACAACGTTCATACCAGTTTTCTCTCCCCACACTTTATAGCCTCTATGGAGAATATTACAAGGTTAGAGGTCCCCCAGATAATCACTTATATGGCCTTTTCCAATTTTTCTTGGGATGCAGAAAATAAAGTAAAATTGATGGTCTATAGTACCAGCTATGTGGTAAAGGAATGTGGATATAGTATGAATTGTGTGAAGTTGTAAATAAACTTGAACTAGATTTAAAATAGAGAGAGAACCCTCTCCTGTCTACCCTTCTGATAATGCTGACCTTCCTATAATATAAGGGTTACAACTTTCACTTACATGACAAATTCCTTGCAGAGGGCTAGGAATAAACATAACTTTTCTTCAAGCCTACCTTGGCTTTCTATTATCTGTCTTGAATCAATAAAATAACCACAATTGTGGCAAGGACAATCTGAGCCCTCTTTCCTTGTCACATTCAGGATTGAGTCTCTGACATTTGTCACTTTTTTTTTTTTTTTTTGCCCCACAGTTTTTGAGTCCTGTGTTTCTGTTTCATGTGTCTGTCTTCTGCGAAGTCACCTGCCACACTACATCATGACAGATTAAATGATAGGCCTCATTACTCTTTCCTGGCAGCTGCCTGTGTTTTATTTCTTTTGGGGGCCAGGGAAGAGATTCATTCTCACCCTATGATTTTGTCTTTCAGGTCTAAGTATGAGGGGAGGGCAGGTGAAGAGCAGGCAGAATATGTCATTCCATTATCAGGAGAGAGAGGAGTAAAAGCAGCAGTAAAGCTTCCCACGATTCTGATGGCTCCTAAATCCATGGTGGTCTTGTTTTAGCACTGTGGGCTTCCCCATCAGGCGTCTCCATTCCAAAGTCTATCCATGAAAGATCAGTTATAAGCTAGCTTTATAGAGATTGTATATACTGACTGTAGTTTACAAAAATGGTCATGGCAATATTTTCCACATGTTTTTACTGACTTTGGCACTCCCCCATAGAAAGATGGAATCTCTTTTCACCTCCTCTTGAAGCTAGGTGGGCTTTTATGACATATAAATGAATAGGATGAAGCAGAAGTTACACTGCATGACTTGAGGCTAGGCCATAAAAGGCAATACTGGTTCCTCTTGGATATCTTCCTTGGGACACTTCGTCTTAGAACATAGACACCGTTTTGTGAAGATACCCAAGCAGCAGAGACATCATGTGCAGTTTCTGGCTACAGTCCTAGTTGAGGTCCCAAAGCATAGCCAGTGTCATTATCACACAAGTAAACAAATCTTCAGATTATTCCAGCCTCCAGATTTTGAGTTACCCCAGCTGACATTAAGTACAGCAAGCCCTCTCAGATTGCTGATTGTGAACAAATAGTGTTGTTTTAGCCACTAAATTAAGACAGTAAATCACTTGGGTGCCTAGGTGGCTCAGTCAGTTAAGCGTCTGACTCTTGGTTTCAGTTCAGGTCATGATCTCACAGTTTGTGAGTTAGAGTCCCACATCAGGCTCTGAGGGGCTCCACACTGACAGTGTGGAACCTGCTTGGGATCCTCTCTCTCCCTCTCTCTCTTCCCCTCCCCTGTTCATGCTCTCTTTTTCTCGAAATAAATAAATAAGCCTGAAAAAAATTAAGTAAAAAAAATGATAATAACTAGACCTAGTTTAGTTGATTAAAAAAACAATAAAAAATGTTATGTTCAATGTCATGAATTTGGAATTGATATTTAAGGGAAAATAGTGAGTTCCTTTATTTAATGAGCAGTTTAACATATTTTTTTCCTTCCCTCTCCCTTATCTCATTTTTTCTTTCCTTCTTTCCTTCTCTCTTTTCTTTCTTTCCTTCCATCCTGCCTTCCTCCTTTCCTTCCTTCCTTCCTTCCTTCCTTCCTTCCTTCCTTCTCTCTCTCATTCTTTTCTCCTCCTCCTTCCTCTTCCTTCCTTCATTTTTTTTCTCATCTGTAAGGGTGGACTTTTTTTTTGCTAGAGATAAGGGGATACAAAAATATAAAGTCTCATTTTCTCCTAGGTGTGAATAGGACAGCTTTGTATGGGACCAAAGTGGCCTGAGTTAAAAAATTATCTTAAGATATATTTCAGAAAACATATATTTTATAACTTAATAACAGATATAAATAGAGATGTAATCTGGTTGGTGAACTATCATATTTTCTCCTTAGCTTTTTTCTTTTAAAAATATTATTATTCCTTGTTTATTCTTTTTTTCTTATTCAACTTTGGTAACCTCCTATGTGTATTACTGTGAAATTTCCAAAAGGACTATTTGAAATATTTTCAGAAAATAACATTTTCTGTTAGGACCAATCATTTATCCATCCACCCATGAATTTGTCCACTTAATACATATGTATTGAATGTCTATTATGAGCAAGATACTAGGAACCCAAAGGTAAGTATTAGACAAACTGCCCTTACAAATATCACAGTCTCATGAGAGAAACAGAGAAGTAAACATATACACTGATTGATTAATTCAACAAACATTTATTAGGCCCTTACTGTTTTCCAAGCATTATGCTAGACAATATTGTTAAGAGCAGTAAAGAAGTAGACATATCCTGTGTCCAATGGACTAGGAGTTAGCACAGAAAACCAAATAATAACAGTGTAGGACTCAATCAAGAGTTCAGGGATGGCCTTTCAAAGAAAGTGAAGTATAAACTGAAGAGTGAAGACTGACTGAGAATCAGCCAGGGGAAGGCAGATTTTGGGAAGAATGTGCAAGCCACAGAGGATAGCAAGTATGAAGATTCAGGGGTTCGGGAGAAAATGGCACATATGCTTGAGAAACCAAACACAGTTCATTTTGTAGGGTACAGAGGATGGTGGGAAATAAACTTGGATAGGTAGACAGGGCCCATAGTAAAGAGAAACCACTGAAAAGATTAAGCACCATGGGAATAATGTGATAATTGTATGTAGGCCCTCTGGCTTCAGGATGACGAATGCATGTTTCTGGAAAAGCCTGGAATTAGGAGCCCTGTATGACAGCTGTAGGGATGTCCTTGACCAGAGACGACAGTGATTTGAATGAGAGTGATAGCATTCACAGTGGAGAGCTTTGAAATTTGGAGGACATGTTTATTGACAGATTAGATGTTAGGGATCAGGACAAGGGAAAAGTTCCAGGCTTCTAGACAGGGCAACTGGGTTGTTGTAGTGTCACAAGATAATAGGGAAACTTTTTTTATGAAGGACTTTGGGTCTAGGAATAAGATAATGGGTACAGTGTGGGTCACATTGAACTTAAGGTTCCTAATCTAAGTAGAAATGCCAATATATACTCAATATAGTCAAGTAGGGATTCAAATATAGGTTTGAAACCTAGCAAGAAAAAGTGACCTGGAGATAAGAATTCAGAAACTGTCAACATATAGCTGATAACAGAAGTCCTGAGAATGGAAGAAATGTCCCAGAATGAATGTATAGGATCAAAGAAAAAAAGCCTGGGTCCTAAGTGCCAAAAATGTTTGACATTTGGGGTCAGGGTGTTGAATATCCAGATGGAAATATTAGAGAAAAGAAACCAGGAGAATAAAACAGCTAAAACCCAAATGGATTGAGAATACAAGAATAGATTTAGAAAATGTGTAAGTTTTAGGAGCACCACTGGCCAGAGGTTTAAAAACCTGATCTAAATTAATGTCATTGGTGATGGAGAAGAGAAGAGATACACTAGGGAGACAAAATGGGCAGGGCTTAGAACTTGTTGGGATGTAAGGAATAAAAGGGAAAAAGGAGCAGAGAAGGAACTTCCTGTTTGTTCCAGGCATCATGGAAAATTATCCAGGTTTCCCCACCAGTCAAGTCTTATCAGTGTTTGTTCACATTGAGTATTTTTAAAGAACACACATGCAGAGTGTTTATATACCTCTGTGGATTCTTAAAAAATACTTTGTTTTTAGCATGACCAGTTCTCACTGTGTGGCCTTTGCAACGATAGTGAGATACTTGAAGGTGCTCTGTAGAAAGGTATTGGCAAAACTGCAGGTCTCTAAATGACTTTTTTCCTGACAGTTTCTTAAGTTGGCTTTGGATGTTCTGTATTGCATCCCGAAGAACACAATCTGCTCTGCTCTCTCCTAACCAAATGTAATTGTTTAGTCAAAGGAATTGTTTGTGATTCCTTCACACAGCTCATCCTTCACATGCTAATTTTGACTTGGTTAAGAACTTACTTGACTCTAAGAGCTAGCAGAGTATTCTGAGTTTCTTGCAAGCCTTTGCCTTGTCACATATTTGAGGCATGGAATTCCTTCCTCTCTCCCTCCTTCCCACCCTTCTATCCTTCCTACCTTCCATCCTTACTTCTCCTTTAGTTCATCCTTACCCCCTCTCTCCTCTCAATGATCATAACTTAATGTTGTAATAATGTCAGGGACTTAGAGAAACAAGACAGAGCAGAAGAAAACACAGATTTTACATATATAAAGAGATAATATACGGCCCCTGGCCTGCAGAGTCAGAGAGCAGGATCCTGAATTTGGCCAGTTCTGTGTTCAGGTGAGAATCTTATTTGTCAGTTGCCACTCAAAAGCACCCACAACACTCCGCACATTTGCAAGAACTCAAACAGCTTTTAAGATAGCCTCACCTATGTATTGTGTTGAGTCAATTAAGACAAAAAAAAAATGGTTTAGCAACACATAAAATGGGCTAACCTGTTTGTGTATAAAGGCCAACCTTATGTTATTCAAACCTTAAGGAGGCGAGAATTTGCCTTATCAATCACTGCATTCAGAAAACTTTGCAAGCTGTTACTCACTTCAACTAAAACAAATAGTCCAAGATCTATCACTTTAGGATTATTTCACTTCTGGGTAGGAAATCTTATTCCATCCTTGATCAGGATCTATTTTTTTTTTTAATCAGAAATTGCATTAACAAGTAATGGGAAATGAATACATAGTGTGTTTGGCACAATTTATTTTCATTAATAATCTACTTTATATATTTACTATGAATATCCTTATAATGACCTTTTCATGGTTTCAATGACTCACATGTGTTGCCAATTAAAAGGCCTTGTTGGGACACCTGGCTGACTGAGTCGGTAGAGCATGTGACTCTTGATTGCAAGGCCATGAGTTTGAGCCCATTGTTGAGCCCAGAGCTTATTTAAAAGAAGGGGGGGGGGGGGGGGCACAGGTCCTTCGGGATTGTCCTCACCATACAGCCATGTCCAAAGTTCTTATAATTGCTTCTTCTTGAGCCCCTTCTTATTAATCCCAGGTATTCCATTTCCCCATGTAGTTTATAACCTGCCTGCACCTTTCGAGTCACCTTATTCTTATTCTCAAATTACCAAATATATGAGTGCCAGGAGCCTAAGACTTATGGGAGATCTCACTGGTAAGATGGTAATTGGCTAGAAACCTGTAGAAAGTGAGGGAGCAAGCAGAGGGATAGCTAGGAAAAACACTGTTGGAAATAACAATGCAAAGAACCTGTGTTAGTTTTGTATTGCTGCCTAGCAAATTCAAACAAACTTACTGACTTAACACACATGTACTATTTCATAAATCCGATAGATCAGAAGTCTGGGCACAGTATGACTAGATTCTCTGCTCAGGGTCTCACATGCCTGAAATCAAGGTACTGGCTGGACTGCTATATCATTCCATGCAGGTATGCAGCTCATGGCAGTACCAGAGGGAGCAAGCCAGGAAAGTAATTCTCCTCAGTAGCTCTCCTTCTCGGATTACTGCCCAACACTCTGACTAGAATATAAGTATCACGAGGGCAAGTATGTACTTGGCCAAATTCAATCCCTACTTTTTTCCCTGGGCCAAGAACAGTGTTGGAACACAGTGCTCAATATTCATCAAATGATGTTGCAAATACCAAGTTCTCATTTTCTTTTATGGCTGAGTAATATTCCATTGTATAAATATATACCATCAAAGTGTATAATGCTAAGTCAGTCACACAGAAAGAGACAAATACCATATGATTTCACTCTTATGTGGAATTTAAGGAACAAAACAAATGAACAAGCAAAGAAAAAGAGGGACAAATAAGCAAAATACTCAAAAATAGAGAACCAAGCTGGTGGTTGCCAGAGGGGAAATGGGCAGGGGATGGGTGAAATAGATAAAGGGGTTTGAGAGTACATACAGGGATGAGCACTGATTAATCTACAGAATTGTTGAATCTTTATATTTTTACACCTGAAACTAATATAACACTGAAAGTTAATTATACCTCAATAAAAATAAAATTTAAAAAATTTCATCAAATGAATGAATAAATGAATGAAATGAATGGGGGTGGATCAGTGTTACTGTAGAATGGGTACCAGAGATTTTTTCCAACCTTTTTAAAAGTTTATTTATTTATTTATTCTGAGAGAGAGAGAGAGAGAGAGAGAGAGAGAGAGAATGCACACAGGTAGAGGAGGGCCAGAAAGAGAGGGAGAAGAAGAAAATCCCAAGCAGACTCTGCACTGTCAGCACAGAGCCCTACACAGGGCTGGATCCAATGAACACATGAGATCACGACTAGCTGAAATCAAGAGTCAGATACTTAACCTACTGAGCCACCCAGGCATACCTCTCCAACATTTGAAATGAGATTTAACTGATGAGAAGGAACTGACCAAGAAAAGAAAAAGAAAATGAAATTCCAGATACAAGAAATAGAAAATGCCCAGACCCTAGGGAGGAAATGAGTTTTCTGTGTTTGGGGAAATGTGGCAGAGGCAGATGACTGAGTTTGAGTACTGAAGGTGACCCCTGATGTCAAACAGGTGGGCAAAGATTGGAACATGGTGGGTCTAGCAGAGCATGGTAAGGGATATGCATTTTATTACAAATACAAGGGACAGACATTACAAGGTACAAAACTGAGAAGAGACATTGTGTGCTTCATACTTCTAATATCCACAGGAAAAAAAATGTGAAATAAGGAAATAACTGTATTACTTTGGTTATGAATCTACTCTTGGCATCTCTGGTCTATTAAATACTTATCCCTTACATAGCATCCAGACAAATGCTCCCAATTTTCATTTACTCCTGTCTTTGGTATTTTCCTGTACTCTTCCCTGGACAGGAGAGCTCATGTGAGCTGGAGCCCATACCTGTCTGATTAGAGCCTTAGTTCACTCTTCAGACCGCTTCCCAATATTGTCTTTGGTCCTGCACAATGGAAGCAGAAAAGCTTTCTCCTTTTTTTTTATCTTCAGGGTCTGGAATAATGTTAAATTCAATGCCTGAGGCATAGTAAATGCTCAAAACTTATTAGTTATTAAGACGTTTTATTATTAGCATTAGTGGTCCAACTGAGGTGTCACTTAGCAAGAATATAATAACCATTAGTAGAATAGTCTGATCAAATCCCAACTCAGGATCTTCCTAGTGATGCAGCATTGACAAGCCATGATTTTCTCCAAGTTTCATTTTGTAATCTGCAAAATAGCATGAATACTACTATTTAATTAATGAGCTAATGGCTTAAATGAGTTAATATCTAAAAAGAGCTTAGCACATAGTTATTGGCATTAAATTGGAGGAAGAATTCCTGGCTATTATTAGATATTGCAGGTGGAATATGGTGAGTTACGAGGGGCAAAAAGATTTTTTTTTTTTATTTCTTCTCCCTCCTACTCACTGACTCCCAGAAGTGAAAGAGCTGCCATTGGTGTTTCTACAAGCTCAACGAGAGGGGGCAGTAGTTCTCTTGGAAGGGGATTTGAAGGAAGAAAACAGTAAGAGGGAAAAGAAGATAGAAGTGAAGCAGGAATCCTGGAACACACACTGCAGACTGAAAAAGGCTATTTTGTTCTAGGAGTGGTGAGCACCAGTGCCCACCACAGAGCACTATTTCAGTGATAATGTGAGCCCTTAAGGATGCTGGGGGCCTAAATCATAAGAAATGTGGCTTTGGCCTTTCACAGGGTATGGAGATGGGCAAAATGGGTGAAGAGCAGTGGGAGGTACAGGCTTCCAGTTACGGAATGAATAAATCACAGCAGTAAAAGGTACACCATGAGGAATAGAGTCAATGGTATTGTAATAGCATTGTATGGTGATAGATGGTAGCTATACTTGTGGCAAGCATAGCATAAAGAATACATTTGCTGATTACTATTATGGTGTACACCTGAAACTAATGTAACATTGTGTGTCAAATATACTTCAATGAGAGAGACAGAGAGAGAGAGAGAGAGCATTCATAATTTTGTTTAAATAGCTCTGGGCCCCATAATGGGCACAGGGATCCAGCCTCTCTCCAGTGGATCCCACTGGACAATTCACATACTGGTGGTTACTGTGATTAAAGATAACAAGCCCTTCACCTATTTGCCAAACATTGCATAATGCCCCTGAATTCTTATAGAACCTAAGAGTAACTGACCTTAAAAAAGAGTTAAATTGATTTCTTATCACTCTGGATAGTTAGTGAGATCTTCAAGTCAGATTTAATTCAATGTAGAAAAATAATGTGGGGGGGTAAAATTAAAAGCCAAAACACTTCAATAATGATGACAATGTATATGATAATTAGTAAATATTCATAGAAGTAAATCTGTATTACCCATTTTTCTGTTTGCCATTTCAGACTTTAAGCTGAAATCATTATTATGGACTTGATACCATTTGTAAGTTTCAGACAGAAAAATTTCTGGAGAAAAGGGATTCAAATAGAGCTAATGGATGGATATGGAGGTTTTATTTCCACCTTCTCTTTTTATCACAAGATCATTCAGTTGGAAGGGATCTTAAAGGCATTTTAATCTCTCTACTTGTCTCTGAGAAGGGCTGACAGCATTATTTCTTCCTGGTACTTTCCTCTGGGATTATTCTGCTTACTGAAATCTCCTATTTTCTTTATAGGTTTGTACAATGAAACGATTTAGATGAGCTGAAGTGCAGCTCCTTTTAAATATGTGTAATTCAAGTTGGCTTTTATTTAAATGGCTGTCTCTGAAATGCAGAGATGCATAACAAAATCAACAGTGTTTCAATGGACAGAAATATTGACTGTGCTTTTGTTACATTGGACACCTTTGAAAAACTGGAATGTATTTACTGTGAGTGGAGGTGTCCCCAGAGAGAAGCATCAAACTACTCTCGATGGTGGTCTGGTTTGGTGAGAGAGAGGTGCTTTCAGGTTTGAAGGCTCTCCATAGTTTTATAAATAAAAAAATATGATTTTTCTTTTAGTGATGAAGCACTTTTCTCCCAATGATTTCTGATCAGGTTCATGAAGTTTGGGGACTAGATTCCCTGAGATTGAACTTTTCAGCCCCTAGATTATGTAGGACAAGGATCAATGCTTCTTCAGACTTAAGATGCTACACCAGAAAGTATACTATCGTGAAAAAGAACACAGGATGTGGGGTTATGTTGCCTGTATTTGGAACACAGCCTTACCATGTTCAAGCTGTGTAAACTTGCCTGCTCCTGAAAGCCAACCTAATACAGGGACTTAGGCGTAAAGTCAGTTTGGAAGGTGAGATCGGGAAGCACAGGTGATGGAGCAGGGAAAATGAGACAAGGTAGAGAGAAATACCAATGGAGGTATGTTAACGGCTGGGTAGTGCTGTGGGCAATGGGGGCCTAAACCAGTTAGTGCTCCTCTGAGGTTCCCTGTGGAATGTGCTTTGGAACTGCCCCATGGATAGACAGGGAAACCGGACCCATTTCTTTTGACCGAGAGTTTCTTCTCACAGTGCTCTGACTGCCCCACCCAAGATCTGCAAAAGCTCCCCAAAAGCCCCCAGGCAGGCAGAGAGTCAGAGAGAGGCTGGCACTTGATGGACAGGGGAGCTTGTCAGCATGAACAAGTGAACTAAGCGGTGGGCTGGAAGATATGGGATGTGTAACAACAGTGTCTATTATAGGACTTTACAAACATGAGAAAGGGATTTATTGAGATTGGGTCAATCTATGAGGAAAACTATTTACAGCATATTCCACGCACTTTTAGACAATATCTATGGATAATACAATATGTGTTTACTGTGTTTACTATCTGAGGAATCTGGACCCAGTCTCCATTACTTTTCTAGTCTGTAGCAAGGAATAAATCTCACCCAGTTAAAAGTGATACCGTTGCTTTCTCATGCAATGTGCCCTGGGATGTCTGATTTATGTGTCAGGGTGTTCACGAATGACCCTAGAAAGTTCTGAGTCTATCTTTTTATCAGGGAATTAGCATTGTAAGGCAGTAGCTTGGCAACTCCCTGTTTTCTTTCTGCCTAGATCAAAGCTGTTTCTCTCTGTGATTGTGATCTCCATGTGCTGTGTTGATGAGAAGCTGCTTTTAAGCCCCTGAAGTAGTGAGAGGTCTTTAAAATCTGAGAAGGATTGAAATGGTCGTTTCCATACAGCTTTGGACACTTGTGCATAACACCATTAACCATCCCCTCTGCAGCCTTGGCTAACAGGCAGCATTGGCTGTTACTAAGTATTTCATCGTCAATATAGCATGGGCTGTGCCTGTAAACATGTAAAATATTATTAACACTATTTTATAAATGAGGCAACTGAGGACCAGCAATATTGAATCTGGCATCAGAATCACCTAGTGGGCTCAATGAAACACTGATGGAGAGGCACCTGGGTAGCTCAGTCAGTTAAGCATATGACTCTTGATTTCAGCTCAGTTCATGATCTCACTCACGGTCGTGAGATCAAGCCCTGCATCTCCGGCTCTCCTCTGGGCATGGAACCTGCTTAAGATTCTCCTCTCTCCCTCTCTCCCTCATAAATAAATAAGTGAATAAATAAGTAAATGAATAACTAAGTAAATAAAACACAGATGGCTAGATCTCACTCAGAGTCATTGAATCAGGGGTTCTAGCTTGTCACCTGAGAATTTGCATTTTTTTTTCAATATATGAAGTTTATTGTCAAATTGGTTTCCATACAACACCCAGTGCTCATCCCAAAAGGTGTCCTCCTCAATACCCATCACCCACCCTCCCCTCCCTCCCACCCCTCATCAACCCTCAGTTTGCTCTCAGTTTTTAAGAGTCTCTTATGCTTTGGCTCTCTCCCACTCTAACCTCTTTTTTTTTTTCCTTCCCCTCCCCCATGGGTTTCTGTTAAGTTTCTTAGGATCCACATAAGAGTGAAACCATATGGTATCTGTCTTTCTCTGTATGGCTTATTTCACTTAGCATCACACTCTTCAGTTCCATCCATGTTGCTACAAAGGGCCATATTTCATTCTTTCTCATCACCACGTAGTACTCCATTGTGTATATAAACCACAATTTCTTTATCCATTCATCAGTTGCTGGACATTTAGGCTCTTTCCATAATTTGGCTATTGTTGAGAGTGCTGCTATAAACATTGGGGTACAAGTGCCCCTATGCATGAGTACTCCTGTATCCCTTGGGTAAATTCCTAGCAGTGCTATTGCTGGGTCATAGGGTAGGTCTATTTTTAATTTATTGAGGAACCTCCACACTGTTTTCCAGAGTGGCTGCACCAATTTGCATTCCCACCAACAGTGCAAGAGGGTTCCTGTTTCTCCACATCCTCTCCAGCATCTATAGTCTCCTGATTTGTTCATTTTGGCCACTCTGACTGGCGTGAGGTGATATCTGAGTGTGGTTTTGATTTGTATTTCCCTGATGAGGAGCGACGTTGAGCATCTTTTCATGTGCCTGTTGGCCATCCGGATGTCTTCTTTAGAGAAGTGTCTATTCATGTTTTCTGCCCAAATCTTCACTGGGTTATTTGTTTTTCAGGTGTGGAGTTTGGTGAGCTCTTTATAGATTTTGGAAACTAGCCCTTTGTCCGATATGTCATTTACAAATATCTTTTCCCATTCAGTTGGTTGCCTTTTAGTTTTGTTGGTTGTTTCCTTTGCTGTGCAGAAGCTTTTTATCTTCATAAGGTCCCAGTTGTTCATTTTTGCTTTTAATTCCCTTGCCTTTGGGGATGTGTCAAGTAAGAAATTGCTACGGCTGAGGTCAGAGAGGCCTTTTCCTGCTTTCTCCTCTAGGGTTTTGATGGTTTCCTGTCTCACATTCAGGTCCTTTATCCATTTTGAGTTTATTTTTGTGAATGGTATGAGAAAGTGGTCTAGTTTCAATCTTCTGCACGTTCCTGTCCAGTTCTCCCAGCACCATTTGTTAAAGAGACTTTTCCATTGGATATTCTTTCCTGCTTTGTCAAATTAGTTGGCCATACGTTTGTGGGTCTAGTTCTGGAGTTTCTATTCTATTCCATTGGTCTATGTGTGTGTTTTTGTACCAATACCATGCTGTCTTGAGGATTACAGCTTTGTAGTAGACGCTAAAGTCTGGGATTGTGATGCCTCCTGCTTTGGTCTTCTTCTTCAAAATTACTTTGGCTATTCGGGGCCTTTTGTGGTTCCATATGAATTTTAGGATTGCTTGTTCTAGCTTCGAGAAGAATGCTGGTGCAATTTTGATTGGGATTGCATTGAATGTGTAGATAGCTTTGGGTAGTATTGATATTTTGACAATATTTATTCTTCCAATCCATGAGCATGGAATGTTTTTCCATTTCTTTATATTTTCTTCAATTTCCTTCATAAGCTTTCTATAGTTTTCAGCATACAGATCTTTTACATCTTTGGTTAAGTTTATTCCTAGGTATTTTATGCTTCTTGGTGCAGTTGTGAATGGGATCAGTTTATTTGTCTTTCTGTTGCTTCATTATTAGTGTATAAGAATGCAACTGATTTCTGTACATTGATTTTGTATCCTGAAACTTTGCTGAATTCATGTATCAGTTCTAGCAGACTTCTGGTGGAGTCTGTCAGGTTTTCCATGTATAATATCATGTCATCTTCAAAAAGTGAAAGCTTAACTTCATCTTTGCCAATTTTGATGCCTTTGATTTCCTTTTGTTGTCTGATTGCTGATGCTAGCACTTCCAACACTATGTTAACAACTGCAGTGAGAGTGGACATCCCTGTTGTGTTCCTCATCTTAGGGGGAAAGCTGTCAGTTTTTCTTCATTGAGGATGATATTAGCTGTGGGCTTTTCATAAATGGCTTTTATGATCTTTAAGTATGTTCCTTCTATCCTGACTTTCTCGAGGGTTTTTTTTAAGAAACGTTGCTGAATTTTGTCAAAGGCCTTTCTGCATCGATTGACAGGATTATATGGTTCTTATCTTTTCTTTTATTAATGTGATGTATCACATTGATTAATTTGCAAATGTTGAACCAGTCCTGCATCCCAGGAATGAATCCCACTTGATCATGGTGAATAATTCTTTTTATATGCTGTTGAATTCGATTTGCTAGTATCTTATTGAGAATTTTTGCATCCATATTCATTCAGGGATATTGGCCTGTAGTTCTCTTTTTTTACTGGGTGTCTGTCTGGTTTAGGAATCAAAGTGATACTGGCTTCATAGAATGAGTCTGGAAGTTTTCCCTCCCTTTCTATTTTTTGGAACAGCTTGAGAAGGATAGGTATTATCTCTGATTTAAATGTCTGGTAGAACTCCCCTGGGAAGCCATCTACTCCTGGACTCTTATTTGTTGGGAGATTTTTGATAACTGATTCAATTTCTTCGCTGGTTATGGGTCTGTTCAAGCTTTCTATTTCCTCCTGATTGAGTTTTGGAAGCGTGTGGGTGTTTAGGAATTTGTCCCTTTCTTCCAGGTTGTCCAGTTTGTTGGCATATAATTTTTCATAGTATTCCCTGATAATTGCTTGTATCTCTGAGGGATTGGTTGTAATAATTCCGTTTTCGTTCATGATTTTATCTATTTGGGTCATCTCCCTTTTCTTTTTGAGAAGCCTGGCTAGAGGTTTATCAATTTTGTTCATTTTTTCAAAAAAACAACTATTGTTTTCATTGATCTGCTCTACAGTTTTTTTAGATTCTATATTGTTTATTTCTGCTCTGATCTTTATTATTTCTCTTCTTCTGCTGGGTTTAGGCTGTCTTTGCTGTTCTGCTTGTATTTCCTTTAGGTGTGCTGTTAGATTTGGTATTTGGGATTTTTCTTGTTTCTTGAGATAGGCCTGGATTGCAATGTATTTTCCTCTCAGGCCTGCCTTCGCTGCATCCAAAGCATTTGGATTGTTGTATTTTCATTTTCATTTGTTTCCATATATTTTTAAATTTCTTCTCTAATTGCCTGGTTGACCCACTCATTCTTTAGTAGGGTGTTCTTTAACCTCCATGCTTTTGGAGGTTTTCCAGATTTTTCCTGTGGTTGATTTCAAGTTTCATAGCATTGTGGTCTGAAAGTATGCATGGTATGATTTCAATTCTTGTATACTTATGAAGGGCTGTTTTGTGACCCAGTATGTGATCTATCTTGGAGAATGTTCCATGTGCACTCGAGAAGAAAGTATATTCTGTTGCTTTGGGATGCAGAGTTCTAAATATATCTGTCAAGTCCATCTGATCCAATGTATCATTCAGGGCCCTTGTTTCTTTATTGACCGTGTGTCTAGATGATCTATCCATTTCTGTAAGTGGAGTGTTAAAGTCCCCTGCAATTACTACATTCTTATCAATAAGGTTGCTTATGTTTGTAATTGTTTTATATATTTGGGGGCTCCTGTATTTGGCGCATAGACATTTATAATTGTTAGTTCTTCCTGATGGATAGACCCTGTGATTATTATATAATGCCCTTCTTCATCTCTTGTTACAGCCTTTAATTTAAAGTCTAGTTTGTCTGATATAAGTATGGCTACTCCAGCTTTCTTTTGACTCCAGTGGCATGATAAATAGTTCTCCATCTGCTCACTCTCAATCTGAAGGTGTCCTCAGGTCTAAAATGAGTCTCTTGTAGACAGCAAATAGATGGGTCTTGTTTTTTTATCCATTCTGATACCCTATGTCTTTTGTTTGGTGCATTTAGTCCATATACATTCAGTGTTATTATAGAAAGATACGGGTTTAGAGTCATTGTGATGTCCGTAGGTTTCATGCTTGTAGCGATGTCTCTGGTAGTTTGTCTCACAGGATTCCCCATTAGGACCTCTCTGTGTACTTTGTCTCACAAGATCCCCCTTAGGATCTCTTGTAGGGCTGGTTTAGTGGTGACGAATTCCTTCAGTTTTTGTTTGTTTGGGAAGACCTTTATTTCTCCTTCTATTCTAAATGACAGACTTGCTGGATAAAGGATTCTCGGCTGCATATTTTTTCTGTTCATCACATTGAAGATTTCCTGCCATTCTTTTCTGGCCTGCCAAGTTTCAGTAGACAGATCGGTCATGAGTCTTATAGGTCTCCCTTTATATTTTAGAGCTCGTTTATCTCTAGCTGCTTTCAGAATTTTCTCTTTATCCTTGTATTTTGCCAGTTTCACTATGATGCGCAGAAGATCGATTCAAGTTACATCTGAAGGGAGTTCTCTGTGCCTCTTGGATTTCAACGCCTTTTTCCTTCCCCAGATCCAGGAAGTTCTCAGCTATTATTTCTTCAAGTACACCTTCAGCACCTTTCCCTCTCTCTTCCTCCTCTGGAATACCAATTATGTATACATTATTTCTCTTTAGTGCATCACTTAGTTCTCTAATTTTCCCCTCATACTCCTGGATTTTCTTATCTCTTTTTCTCAGCTTCTTCTTTTTCCATAATTTTATCTTCTAGTTCACCTATTCTCTCCTCTGCCTCTTCAATCCGAGCTGTAGTTGTCTCCATTTTATTTTGCAGTTCATTGATAGCATTTTTTAACTCCTCCTGGCTGTTCCTTAGTCCCTTGATCTCTGTAGCAAGAGATTCTCTGCTGTCCTTTATACTGTTTTCAAGCCCAGCGATTAATTTTATGACTATTATTCTAAATTCACTTTCTGTTATATTGTTTAAATCATTTTTGATCAGTTTGTTAGCTGTTGTTATTTCCTGGACGTTTTCTGAGGGGAATTCTTTCGTTTCGTCATTTTGGATAGTCCCTGGAGTGGTGTGGGACTGTGGGGCACTTCCCCTGTGCTGTCTTGAATAACTTGGGTTGGTGGGCGAGGCCACAGTCAGACCTTATGTCTGCTCCCAGCCCACCGCTGGGGCCACAGTCAGACTGCTGTGTGCCTTCTCTTCCCCTCTCCTAGGGGTGGGATTCACTGTGGGGTGGCGTGGCCCATCTGGGCTACTTGCACACTGCCAGGCTTGTGGTGCTGGGGATCTGGCTTATTAGCTGGGGTGGATCGGCAAGGTTCACAGGGGCGGGAGGGGCAGATTCAGCTCGCTTTTCCTTAGGAGATCCGCTTCGGGAGGGGACCTGGGGCACCGGGAGGGAGTCGGACCAGCCGGAGGGATGGATCCGCGGGAGTTGGACCAGTGGGAGGGATGGATCCGCAGAAGCACAGTGTTGGGTGTTTGCGCGGTGCAAGCAAGTTCCCTGGCAGGAACTGGTTCACTTTGGGATTTTGGCTGGGGGATGGGCGAGGGAGATGGTGCTGGCGAGCGCCTTTGTTCCCCATCAAGCTGAGCTCTGTCATCCGGGGCTCAACAACTCTCCCTCCCGTTGTCCTCCAGCCCTTCTGTTCTCCGAGCAGAGTTGTTAGCTTATAACTTTCCCGATGTCAAGTCCCACTTGCTGTTGGAACACACTCCGTCTGGCCCCTCCGCTTTCGCCAACCAGACTCGGGGGCTCTGCTTGGCCGGCGGGCCGCCCCTCTGCCCCGGCTCCCTCCCACCAGTCCGTGGAGCGTGCACCTCCTCTCCGCTCTTCCTACCTTCTTCTGTGGGCCTCTCGTCTGTGCTTGGCTCTGGAGACTCCGTTCTGCTAGTCTTCTGGTGGTTTCCTGGGTTATTTAGGCAGGTGTAGGTGGAATCTAAGTGATCAGCAGGACACGCGGTGAGCCCAGCGTCCTCCTATGCCGCCATCTTCCCAGGATCGAGAATTTGCATTTCTAACAAATTCCAGGTAAATGTTGATGCTCCTGCTCAGGGGGCCACACTTAAATAACTGTCGAATTATTCTATACATACTGTATCTCATTTGATGTTTCTCTTTGCAGATAGATGAAATACGCAGTGGAGACAATGTCTGTCTTGTTCACTGATTTTTTTGGTAGCTCAGGATCTGGCCTATGGGAGTAAAATATTTGTGTAATGAAATGTGTGAATCAAAGACCTAGGTTAAAGTCCCTGCTACTGCCTTCTGTAAACAGAGGATGTGTCCCTGAATGGAATGTCCCATTTCTTTTCTTTTCTTTCTTTCTTTTTCTTTCTTTCTTTCTTTCTTTCTTTCTTTCTTTCTTTCTTTCTTTCTTTCTTTCTTTTTAATGTCCCATTTCTAAGATCCATTTCTTGAGCACTGGTTTCCCATACACACTCTCATCTTTCCTCATCATTGAAACCTGCTCTTTAAGCCCTACTGAAATGACTGTCATTCCAGGTAAATGTTGACTTCCTGGTCCCTTACATGACTTATTTCCTGGTAAGCTGAGCTCAAGGATCCATATTCTTTCTCTTGACTGATATGCCTTCCCTTAAGCTCCTCTGTCTCTAGTCTACAAAGTGTCATCTCTTATCTCCGCTGAAGCTGTGGCTCTTAAGGAACATAAAAGATTTTAAAAGTTTTTAAAATGGCAGCTTGTCTCATCTCTAAAAACCCCTCTGAAAGAAACAGCAAAGATGACATGAGTTTCTACTGCCTTTGATGAGGTGACATTATTAATTTGAAAATAACCTTTGGCTACTACTTTGGTCTTCCTAATCCAGTGCCCTTACAGTTATATTTACAACATAAATGCTGTGTTGAAGGACTATCCAAATTGTATTATCAAGATTCTCCTCCTTAGACTATTTTATGAGAAAGACATGATTTTCCTGAAGTGTGACCTTTGGAAGACGTTCACAGAAGCAACCATAGAAGTCTCAAATGTAGATCCTTGGGCCCTAACACAGGAGTCTGTTACTGAATTAGAATCAGACTCTCTGTGGAGGGTCTGTATGTTACAGCACCTCTGGTAACACTGTGTTAACAGTGTTGTTAAAAAAAAGTGTGAGAACAACTGCCCTGGAACAGACATTGTCAAACTTTTCATTAAAGGCCCAGAGAGTAAATATGTTCAGCCTTGCTGGCTGGATGCTCTGTCACAACTACTCAACTGTGTCATTGCAGCATAAAATCAGGCTTAGAGAGTGTATAAATGAGTGAGTGCAACTGTGTTCCAATAAAAGTTTATTTATGGGCACTGATATCTGAATTTCATGTACTTTTCCTGTTTCATGAGATAATACTCTTCTTTGGAGTTTTTTAAAAAAATCACTACAAATCTAAAAACACTTCTTAGCTCATAGGCTCTAAACACCCAGGTGGCAGAATGGATTTGGCCCATAGGCTGGAGTTTGCTGATCTCTTCCCTGGAGCATGAGATTGTTGTAAGAAGGAGTGAGTGACATGCAGGGTTGAAAGCACTCTGCTGATGTTGAAGTCCAAGATGTTTAAATGCCTTCTTCTCTCTTGTGAAAATTATGGAAAGCTCAGGAAATGTCAGAGAAGCACGGGAAATGAGACAAGCAGTTTGAAAGTCTGTCTTAGTTCAGACTGCTGTAAAATACCATTGTCTAGGTATCTTAAACAACAAACATTTACAACCTGAAATTTTGGAGGCTGGGAGGTCCAAGATCAAATTGTCCGCAGATCTGATGTCTGGTGAGAGCTTACTTCCTGGTTCACAGAGAGCCATCTTGTTGTGGGTCCTCACATGACAGAGGAAGCTCTGAGCTCTTCATCCCTTATAAGGCACCACTTTCATCATGGGGCACCACCCTCATACCCTCATCCAAACCTAAACACCTCCCAAAGACCCCACTTGCAAATACCATCACACTGGGGACTGGTCGTCAACATACAAATTTGGGGGGGGGGCGGGAAATAAACATTCAGTACATAGCAAAATCTTAGACAAGGGTTGGCAGTCAAACTATAATGCAGACTTTAAGGCCTTAGGATGCTTTTGATACTTTTCATCAATATCTCACATAGTGCTATTTAAGGAGATTCAGAATCATGGGTTTGAAACTCCCTGTCCTTATAGCTTTGATGATTTTGATCCAACCCCTGAGTCTAGGGTCTGACCAGTGCCTGAGGTCTATTCCCAGGGCCACTCTGTTACACTGGATACAGCAATCCGATCAGCACACAACATTGTCTTATTCAGGAGATGCTGAGGCAAAACACAAGTCCTCTCTTTTGATGGATTTGACCCTGAGAGGATGCCAGGGCAGAATTTTAGCAGCCCTCAGGTGATAGAAGGGGCAAGCTTCTTTGATAATGGAGTCAATCCAACTCATGGTGGGAGACTGGACTACAGACAGCAAAGACCTATCAGACTTGACTGAAATCTTCCTTGAAGTGATCCCAGTCTCTAGATTTCCCATTACCTAAGTCAATACGTTATTTGTTCAGCTAAGTTAAAAATCGGTCAGATTTACTGTCACTTTCCATTTGCAGAATCTTCATTTATATAACCCCCTTCTGGTTCCAATATTTTACAATTCTTTGTCTTTGGAACCAGCTATGCGAATGACCAGTTCACAAAATCAGCTGCCCTCTATAGCACTGACTCAAGCATGAGTGTCTAGAATTTAAGAGATAGTAACAGCTGCATTGAGGGAAGAATTGTCAATTTTCATATTGTAATGACAGTTCATTATTCCTGTCCAAATGGCATAAGGCAGATAAAAGATACACAACTCTCATTTCCTATAAATGCAGAAATTGCAATAAAAATAAAACAACAGAAATGGATCTCTAAGGTCTCAATTATCACAGGATGAGCTGTGGGGATGGGGAGGAGAATGGCAGCATCCTTTCACATATTTAACATTTTGTCCTATATTCTGGGCAAGATCCTGTTTTCTAAAAAAATTAACCTGATATTTGCTCTGCATACATGTGAGCTTTAAAAAAATAAATTAAATAAATAAATAAATAAATAAATAAATAAAAGCCCTACTTGTTAATTATCATTTGTAACTTTAGGGATGCTTATGGGTGCTGATGTCTTTGAAAACCAGGGAAAGCTGTGAAAACAAAAGGCAGAGTTAATCCAAACCACCCAGCATCACAAGTACAATTAAATTGGCACTGATTGTAGAGTAACATCACTCAGCTTGCCAGTCATTTAGTCTCTAGCCCCAGAGGATCCCTGGTAACAAGGCAGGTGAACATTTCTGCTGGCTGTTTGGACAGTGGCCATATATTGTGTAAGGACTGATCCCAAGCAAGGCACCGTGTCTGATTCTGCTCTAGATCATAAAATCCTATCCAAACGGATTTTGAAATTGAAAAACAGAGCCTGTGTTTTTTTTGTCCCTTAATATTTACTAGTAAATCAATATGCAAATAAATAAGGATCACTTGCCTTATGCTTTTTAACACAGGTTCTTAAATTTTGTTTTCTTTGATGGTGAAGACACATGCAGAAGGAAGTATGTGTTGAGATAATAACACAACTAATATAAATCTCAAGTTCTAGTATTTTCCAGTATTGCTATCACCATCTAACCCCCTTTACCCTTCCTGGAAAACTCCCATTGGTCCCCCATGATGTATCTTAGAGGTAAATTTCACTGCAAAGTCTTCAGAAATTTTCCAACAGAATTATCCTGTTTTTTCCCTATGTTCCAATGACATCTGATGTACACTGTTATAGCATTTATTATGACTTAAAATGAGAGAAAATAGATATCAGTTTTTATCTCCTACATCACATGTCTTAGTGAGGACACAGTTAAAGCGTTATTTACTTTTAAACCTTTACATCTAACAGTGCCTGACTCAGAGTAATTACTCAATCAATATTTTCAGTATTTGTTGGTTAAATGAATAGATCACCAGGATGCTATTTAGAGCATTTAACTGCTTCTGCATGGTAACTTTAAAGCATAAAATATAAAAATGGAAATAAAAACATTTCAAAAATCATTTGCACCTCTACCTCACTGTAGTAAACAATTTAACAGCAGGATGTGTCCTTCCACAACTTTTGCCATATTGTATTGGTTAACTGTTGCTGTACAACCGTTACCGAGAAATGTAGCAGTTACAAAAAACAACAAAAATTTATTCCATCACATTTTCAGAGAGTTAGGAATCCAGGAGCAGCTTAGCTTAGCTGGTTGGTTATGGCTCAAAGTCTCTCCTGATTAAAGTTAAGGTGTTGACTTGGGTTATAGTCATTTGAGGATTTAACTAAAGTTGGGGAATCTGCTTTTAAGTGGACTCCATACTTGTTTGTTGTGGTCTCAGTTCCTGGCCGGTTCTTGGTGGGAGGCCTCAGTTCCCTACCACGTGAATGGAAAAAAAACAAAAACAAAAAAACAATTCAATAAAAAGAGCAAGGCAGAAGCTGCAATGTCTTTTATGACTTAGCCTTGAAAAATCACATACCATCACTTTTGTTGTATTTTGTGGGTCACACAAACCAACCCTGATACTGTGGAAGGGGATTATACTAGGACTTGAACACCAGGAGTCAGGTGTCCTTGGGAGCCAGCTTGGAGGCTGGCTGCCATCCATACAGCCAGATTTTGGTATTATTTTTACAAAAATATAATCATGCTATATACATTTATTTGCAATCTTTTTTTTCCACATAAAAAATATCTCACTACTCTTCCTCCAGATTGGTAGACATGGATCTAAGTCATTCTTTATATTGCAACTAACATTAGAATTCATTAATTCTACCTCTATTGACTCAGGTTGCCTACAATTTTCTAGAGGTATAAAAAAAGTAATAAATATCCTTGCACATATATTCTTGCCTTCATTTCTGTAGGGGCTACCAAAACTGGGATTGCTAGATCAAAATTATGCATTTTATCTTCTTACTTCCATAGACCCTGACAAATTTCAAAAGAGGTACAAAATTGACTTTGAACCAACTATGCACAAAACCAGTCATATTCTCCTATGCTCCCCAGAACTGGATTATTGTTTATATGAATTTTGTCATTCTTATGGGCAAAAGAAATGCTATCTCATTTTTATTTAATTTACATTTTCTTTCCTAATAGTGAGCTTAGACCTCTATGGACCTTATCCCTTCTCTCTTCTGGTAATTACCTACTTACAAACTTTCTGTGGAGATGTGCTTCTTTTCTCATCAGCTGATTGGGAGCTTTTGGAATGTGCACACAGCTAGAAATAAAATTCCATACTTTCTGGTCTGGGAAGTTCATAGTACAGTGTCTTCAAAAGACTAGATGTCATTTTGTCACCTTTTGATTGGATTTTCCTAAAGGTCCACCAGGGTTCATGAAGATCAAACATAACATAATGAACATCTTATTTCTGGAGAACTTTTAAGATTAGGTGAAACTGGCTGGAGACATTAGTAAACTGAACCCTCTGCCCCAGAAATTAAGCAGGCTGTTGACTTTAAGATTACCTTGGAGATAGATCACAGCATTTAAAATGCAGTCACTCAGAAAGCAAAATTGCTTGGGAATAAAAGGCAATAATTACTATCACTCTTTCTGCAACTAGTGAAATAAAAAAAAGGAAAAAAGATAACTCCCACTTTAAACCTTAAAATCTCAGCAAATATCCAGAGACTCTTCAGATCGCATATTGTGATCAAAGCTGCAATCCTTGGGGTAAGCAAAAACTGCAAACTTTCCTCTCTCTGTGTGTTTGTAAACCCAAGCTACTTTGATTGCTTTTCTGTCTAAACACAATAAGCACCCTTGACCTTGAATTACACTGTTAAGAGATAAAAATTCTGATACCTGGAAGACCACTAAAAATGAAATCCTTGCTCTCTGGCATTTTAATGAACAGTGTGGCCAGTAACAAATCAATAAAGACAGTATGACAAGCTGTGATGAAGTTCTTCTTAGATAAAACCCCCAATATAATCAATGTTTAGTGTATTGAATATCTAAAAGCACGCCTCTTGGATTCCTGCTGCACTATTAGGAATTACTTTGAGCTAATTAGCAGTGGGGACTATTTGGGAAAATGGCAGACAACAAATTTTTTAATATTTCCAGAAATGCCTGAAAGGATATTCTTAGATTTTAAGTTCTTACCATGCTGTTCTAAGGAATCTGAAGGTAAGAAGTACCACACTTTTAATTATTTGGCAGGTATGTTCTTACGTCTGTAGAATAGTTGGTGACATATTGTCACTAAAATTAAGTGAGGTCTGATTACTCATCCCTATTTCCTGCTCTAACCACTGACATCATAGGACCATGTAGAAGACCAAGTTATTGATCACTGACTGATATTTATAACAGAAAAACGATGGTGTACATAAGTTAAATCCAGTTATTATTATTTACAAAGGGACTTTTATAAAGACAGGATGGAATATAAGTTTACTAGTCTAAAAACATAGGGTAAAAAATGTGGGGAAGCTATTACTACTCTAGGTGTAAATGGATGAAAAACTAGAAGGAGAGAATTCTACAGAGAAAGAAGCCTTGAGAGAAGCAGTGGCTTAGGACTCAGAAATATAGGAGCGCCTGGGGACACCTGGGTGGCTCAGCCAGTTGAACTTCCGACTTTGACTCAGGTCATGATCTCAGAGTTCCTGAGTTCCAGCCCCATGTTGGGCTCTGTGCTGACAGCTCAGAGCCTGGAGCATGCTTCATATTCTGTCTCCCTCTCTTCTCTCTACCCCTCCCAGACTCATTCTCTTCTCTCTCTCTCTCTCTCTCTCTGTCTCTCAAAAAAATAAACAAACATTAAAAAAATTAAATTTAACATGATCTCACGGTTCATGGGTTCAAGCCCCACGTCGGGCTCTATGCTGACAGCTCAGAGCCTGGAGCCTGCTTCAGATTCTGTCTCCCTCTCTCTCTCTGCCTCTCTCCCCAATTCTTTCTCCCTCTCTCTCAAAAATAAACACTAAAAAATTAAAAAAAAAAATTTAAAGAAATATAGGAGTGCCTGGATGGCTCAGTCAGTTAAGTGACCAACTTGTGATTTTAAGTCATGATCTTACAGTTTGTGGGACCCAGCCCTGCATCAGGCTCTGTGGTAACAGTGCAGAGCCTGCTTGGGATTCTCTCCCTTTCTCTGTCTCTCTCCTGATCACATGCCTGTGCATTAGCACTCTCTCTCCCCAATCTCTCAAAATAAATAAACATTAAAAAAAATACAGCAAGCTGCAGGTGACCTTACAGGGAGGTTGCCTGGGGCCTAAACACCTTCACCTGGCTTTTCTTTCTCCCTCTAGTATCTTAGAGAACATGGAATCCATTGATATGGTTTCTTTAAGTCCCCTGGGATGGAAAGCAGGGTATAAATGTGTGAAGGACACTGGATTGGCTAATGAAAGATGGCACGCTGGGGAGACTTGAACTTTCCTTTACACGCTAACATTAGACTTGGCCTTTGTCATGCTCTGGCCAATGACATGTGTAGAGAAATGGTATATATAACTTTCAAACAGAAGCTTTAAGAACTGCCATATGTTTCCCCAGGCTCTTTGCCTCTGCCTTCTGAGAAAACATGTCCAGAGGGGAGCCTCTATCAGCCTAGTTCTTGAATGACTTTGTTCAACTGAGCCTTCTTCCCAATCCTCAATGGAATGAAGTGAGGAAATAGTGAACTTAGGTGCCTAAGACTTTGAAATTCATGCATTGATAGTTACTGCAGCATGACTTTGTCTATCCTGATGGGTGCAGTGTGTCATTAAACCTCTGAGCCTCACTTTCCTGGTCAGAAACTCAATCCCCTATAATAAACATAAAACTGCTTCCCAAATACTAGAAAGGTTCTGTGCATCCAAACAATTTTAGGATGTAGGCTAGCACTTCTATTTTTTTAAGATAGCATATCAAGGATTAGCATAATGTTTAAAACTCAGAGTGAATTAAAAGGAAATGATTGTTTTGAAATAGCAAATGTCTTCAGCTTACTTTGTAAGTTCTTTACGGCTTCTTTGAATAGGTTATTTTGAAAATGTATGTTTGCAAGCTCTTTTGGGGGCTGATTTTAAACTCCGAAACAGTAGTATCTAACCATGAAATGAATTACTTCAGTCTCAAGCTATTGAGGACCTTCTATGCCTGTTGTACTCCAGTTAATTATAAAGAGCCTGATTCTCACCCAGGGAGCAAGGGAAAAGAGTTCAATATTTTGCATAGAAAACATGCTGTTTAAACAGAAAAAAATCCCACCCACCCACCCCACCCCTTTTTTTTTCAGCTCTCTGGTCTCCCTTTATATTGCTATTTGTGGGAGCTCCACATATGAAGCTTTGGAGGCAGGTCTGACATCCTGGATGTTTGACGCTCATTTATTTCCTCACTTATAAAATGGGAAAAATATGCTTCATAAGGTTAGGGTGATGGTTAAATAAATACATATTTTAAAGCTCATGGAAGGATGGGAGCCACAAAGCTGCTGCTCTCTGCAAAGTGAGGGCTCTATACTGACTCTTGGTCTGTGGACATTGCATTGCCATTGAAACATGTATGGCAACCCGAAAAGAATGGCCTGCCAATCTCCCCATGCTTGAAACACACACTATGAAGGAACATAACTGAAATAGGTTTTATGGATATGGCCTGACCTACTCCTCCAGCTGAATCTTTGGTGTCTACCACACTGACTCATGCTTTGTCTCTCAAACTTGGTTGACCATCCATCAATATCCCCAAATCCCTCAAGGGTCATCTGGAAGTAAAAACAAATAAGGTTAAGTCACTAATTGCCAAAGAATAAAAGACAATGAATTTGATCCTTGTGGTAAATGGGCAAGGAGTCCTGCTTTTTGGGAAGTGAGTGTGTCAGTGCTTCCTGTTGGCAAGATCAGAAACAGAGTTCTAAAATAGATTCTCAGGAGGGGCGCCTGGGTGGCTTAGTTCGTTAAGCGTCCAACTTCGGCTCAGGTCATGATCTCACAGTTCGTGAGTTCGAGCCCCACGTGGGGCTCTGTGCTGACAGCTCAGAGCCTGGAGCCTGCTTCAGATTCTGTGTCTCTCTGTCTCTCTGCCCCTCCCCACTCATGCTCTGTCTCTCTGTCTTAAAAATAAATAAAACATTAAAAAAATGTTAAATAGATTCTCAGGAGCACCTTGCATGTGAATGGACTTGGTCTCCAGTGAACTCTCAGTTAGACACCTTCAAAGTACTTCCACTTTTAGCACTGCAGCTCCTAAGCTTTTAATCACTGCAAAGTGACAAACCTGGATGTTCACCCAAAGGCAAGTTGCATGTCAATAGCTCCAACATTGGTTTCACATTGTTCTCAGAAACTCTTCATGTAATACATGGAGTAGAAGGGCTGGGCTTATTAAAGTAACTTATTATATCACGAATAGACTTATTAAAAGAGTCCTTGGGACACATATGCACACACACATGCACACCCTGATCTCAGAAAGAATTAAGTACAGTTGTCTTGTAATTATTTTTAAATGAACTCTAAACATGGCTTTGTGTTTCCTACTTTGAATCTCTGGTGGATGTAGAGTTATATTTTTAAAAAATATTTTTAAGACTTCAGTTTCCTCAGAGGCAGAATGGTTTTTCATGTTTATGGCATTAAAAAGTAATGTTTTAAGGGGCGCCTGGGTGGCTCAGTCAGCTGAGCGTCCGACTTCAGCTCAGGTCATGATCTCGCGGTCTGTGAGTTGGAGCCCCGTGTTGGGCTCTGTGCTGACAGCTCAGAGCCTGGAGCCTGCTTTGGATTCTGTGTCTCCCTCTCTCTCTGCTCCTCCCCCGCTCATGCTCTGTCTCTCTCTCAGAAATAAATAAACATTAAAAAAATTTTTTTTAAGTAATATTTTAAAATCAGGAAAATGACCCAGTTTCTTCCAGCATTTTGTTCCCTGAAGGCTCATGAGGTGTTTTAGAATGATTTTTTAGAATTTAACTCTTGGAGATGGCCAGTGTCCTGGTATGCTTTACCTTAACAGGATTGACTTTTTTTCTGGGAATCTGCTAGTCTTTGAGAACTGGCTACAAATTTTGTGTTGCACAAAATCAGGGGGCCAAATGTATGGTTGGTAAGATATGTTGCTATGTGTTAAAAATATGGAAGATCTGTAATGTTCAGGTTAAGTTAGTCTATATTGGGTTAATACACCAACTCCCGAAACTCAGTGGCTTATCACATAGAAGTGTATTTCTGGCTTACACAGGTCTGCTTTGAGTCCAGCTTCTGTAGGTCACCCACCATCTAAGAAGCTCACATCTCCTCCCTCCCCTCTCATGACTCCGCTATTTCAAAACTTGGCTTTCAAGATTGCCATTATTCTCCATGTTCTCACACTCCATCCTCGGAGGTTCTTTCCTTCATTATTCTTCTTGGCCACATTTAAACTTGACAGGGGGCATATACTTTCCTTAGGGGCTACACAGCTTTCTCATCCCAGAAGAACTGGTAGACCAAGAGCCATTTTAAATTTCATGGTAAGGCATAGGTGTTTTGTTTTGTTTTTTTAAATCGAGGCTCATATTTCTTTGGCCAAAAAAATGACCTAAAAAATCTTGGTAAACTTTTCATAATCTACTTTGCAGTATGTGCCAATGACCACATTTAGGATTTTTCTCAGATTTTCTTAAATCTTAAATTTCTTTGCTTTCTCACCTCCATGCTTCTTGATTTAATGCAGTTATCAGGCTTTAGAGGATCAGTCCTTTTTTTTTTTTTCCCCCTAATGGAAATCCTTTCTAGTGCAGCCTTCTCTAAGCTTCTAGCTTATTCCCCTGTCATCTCAAACATTGCTTCTTACTGCTAAGGCAGAGGAAGAGAGAACATGTTTCCTTATACATCACTTTCACCTATGGCCCATCAAAAGTAGTCACCTGTCTACCACCTGTCTGCATGGTAGGCTGGGAAGTATGGTGTTCTGTATGCATCAGGAGGAAGGAAGAACTGCTTTAAATCCAGAGTCATATAATGTTAAAACAAGGAGGGTATTTTGAAGTAATCTAGTCCTAAGTTTTAGTTTAGAGGTGAGAAAAATAAGATGCTGAAACATTTATCTATAATTACAAGTATTTATGAATTCTTACTCATCCAGCACTAGACCAAGGTTTTCTTGAAGTTCGGTTCAGGAGAATAGCTACCTTCTTTCTAATCCTACTATCGTAACAATTTCTAACTCATTAGAATTGAACAACTAGATTTGCATTTCAAGTTAGTATTCAAAAGTGTATATGAATGTGTATGTAGATATTAGCCATTCTTTATCACTCATTCACTGACTCACTCATCCATTCACTCACTTATTCAGTGTGTTTGAACCTGTGTTAAATACAAGAGGATATGTATACAAATCTTATCCTCTTTGTCTTTAAGGAAGAGTGTCAGAAAAGATAGTAAATAGAAGATATTAATACAATATGAAAGTATTAGAATAAGTTGTACACTGACACTGGAGGAGAAGTAGATCTCTCAGAATTTGACATGAAGACAGCTTCCTGACATGGTATAAAGAAGTCCTACAAAATCATGCTTCTAGTTTTTCATAATGAAGGCAGACATAGATTCCACAATTTATAAGCAATGTGCCTTTGGTGGATGGCTAAGCCTTACCTTTCTCAACTATAATGGGATTAATAATACCTGTCTTGCAAGGTTGATGTATGGAATAAATTGATGTACATAAAGTCCTACCCCAAATTCAGCATTTAGTAGGCACTCAATAAATGGTAGAAATTATTGCTATTCATAATTTTACTTAAGTAATCATAGGATTCAGAATACTTGAAATGTCACACTAGTAATGATGGGTTAAGTAGGTCAATACCAATGTAATTAAAGTACATGAAAAATATATCAATTCTATAACTTGTAAAGGCATCCCCATACCACCTTTCCTCTTCCCCATTACCATCATTGTAACATTACAGAAAGGATAACATTTGATAACATGGATTCAGGACTTCCATATTACAGACGTTGTGCCTTATGTGGTTGATCTCACAGAAGTTTCACGATATCTATCATCAGTGCTATCAGGAAATTGATATCCAGAAACTTTGAGTAATATGCTCATATTGATGGGAGAACTATTAATTTATTCCCACAAATGGTGACTTAAATACTTTCTAGTGCCAACTGTGGTATATATGAATGTATGCATAAATAATGAATGAATGAATGAATGAGTGAATGAATATAAGGTCTGGGATATTGAATATATGCAATAATATCATAAAATACAAAAGAAACAAAAAATAAGGACTATGAAAAATGCTGATAAATGGAAAAGAAACACCAAAGACCAGAAGTGTATTTCACGCATTTTAACTGCAATTTGAAATAATACCAGGGCCCCATGGACCTGGTGATCTGTTGCTAATCCGTGGATAAGTGTGGTATTTGCAATGCCTTTTTCTTTGAGCTCAGAAAATATTTATTATAAGAGTACTAGGCTAGGAGCTTACAATCTAATGAAGAGGATTAGACAAGGATACCAGAAACTATAATACCAGACATATTAAGGTAAATGAAGTAAGTTAAAAGAAATACGATGTTTTATCATAAAGGCTCCAAAGAAGGTAAATGTATATTTGACAAGTTGCATCAAATGACAAGCACTGTTCTTCCAATTTGTCCTATCCCACCACCCAATGGAGGAAATGAATGTACATCCGACTGTGCACACTCCCTAGGCAATGATATTCTTATTCAAAGCTTAAAGACAGAGGTAGCCAGTGACCTCTAGCTACTCCATAGCTTCATGTCCTGCCACCTACCTCCTTATTTTCTAATATCTTGCTGCATTGGTGATCCTGGGTTCCTTGATGATACCAAGCTCCCACTTCTCACCAATCCTTTGCATATGCTGATGCCACTATGTGGTCATTCTCTTTTATCCAACTTCCCTATTCTTTCCTTTCACTAGTAAATTCTATTTAGTCTTTACATCTCAGATACAGAATCACTTCCTCAATAATGCTTTCCCTTACCTCTAGTGTAACTCAAGGACTTTTGTTATTGTTTTGAGGGACTATGCTCACTTCCTTCATAGCTCTCATTTCTATAATTGCAAACTATAATCAACATGAGACTGGGCTGGACTCAGGATGCCAACAGACAGCCCCTCCTTTCTTCTCTGTCCATATTTTTTTAAAAGTGCCTTCTGGCACATGTTGTTTGGTACCACCAAGCCTTGGGGAAATCACATAGCTTCTCCGGAAACTTTTGCATATTTATAAATGGGCTCATTTTTAGGATTTGAAAAGAACAAGCCAGTCCAAAATCAAAACTGTATCTCATCCAATTCAACTCTTTCACCTACCACAGATTGAGGCTGAGCCAAGATCTCTCCTGTTTTCTCTCCTCTGTTTTCTGTAATGTGTTAATACCACTATCTGGGTCATTCTTTCCTTTCCACTGTTAGGAATGGATGGGAAAGGAAAGTAGATGAATGTGTAGTTTGTTTGTATGTTTCCTGGGAAACATAGTAGATACTCAACAAATACCTTTTGAAGGAGTAAACTCATTCTATGATCTGTAGACTGGGCTTCCTCACACCTGAGACAATGAAGTGTTGGAGCACTGTTTGGGAAAAACAACTGTAGACCACCCTATAAAGTGGAGAGAGGTGGACATTTATTTCAGCCGTGTGGTGCCTGATGGTCCGTGCTCATTCTGGATGTTTTCAGCAATCTTTGTCACCTTTCTCATTCCCCCTGTACACTCCTCCTCCTTCTTTCCCAGGTCCCATTCATTTCCCTTTGCATCCTGTAGTGAAGCAACCAATGGGTCTTCCCCTAACTGTGGTCTCCTCACCCAGGCCTCTTAGATATCTTTGGCCTTTCTGTCTTGTCTCACAGTATTTACTGCCTATAAAAGACTTCACCCCTCTCTTCACGTATCAAAATCCTGCAAAATTCAGCTTTCAGTTTGATTGCATCTGACTACCATCCTTCTAAAATACCTATGGAGGATTAGAAAACAGATATGAGTTCAGAATGGCATGGAAAGACTAAAAGAACAAGTCAACCTACAGCACTGAGGGCAATGTCCACTAAATAAAATGAAAGCACAGTCATTTGCTCTTGCATAGCTCAGAAAGAATGATTCCCCACACCGAAAAGCAAATGTAATTCGTATCATACCATTGGTCTGAGATGGCTGTCTGTCTTGCCACACAAATAACTGTGTTAGGTTTCTATGGAGTCATTAACTTACAGGTTGTTTGGAAAATGGCCAAAGAATATGAAAGAATATAAACTTAATTCAAGATGTTGGTTACATACATTTTTTTTTAATGTGATAAATTCAATTGTCATTAAATTACTGAAAAAAGTGTTCAATCCATATATTTCACTTGATGTTTTCACTTAGAGGGAAAAAGCATAAACAAATCTACCAAATACATAGTTTTTACATTAACTCTTATACCTCATAATTGCATTGACTTCAGTTCTGTGGCCAACAACCTCGGTTATATAAATTTTGAAGAGTTGCTGAGTGATCCCAGCTTCAGAGAGGAGATATTCCAATGAATATTATTTCTGTAAGTAGAATTTCAGCTTTAAGATCTATCATAGTTTTAATTTAGTTTTGTTGATGGTAAATAATGAAATTTTCTTTACACCAACAGTTTGCTACATTTTTGGACAACATGAGTTCCAGATACATAGATACATTATATAGAGCAAAGATATTAAGAAAGAGAAATTTTAGCCTCAGTTAAAAATACATCACTTATACTTCTCAACAGTTCCTTAAATATGGCATGTTAATTTTAAAGCTTTGCTGCACAATATCTTCTTGGTTTGCATTATTCCACATGGCAAATATTGTGAATGCACAACAAAATACTGAACAAGTAGTGGGTTGAATGTGGCCCTCAAAATGTTATGTCCATGTCCTAACCCTATATTCTGTGAATGTGAGCTTGCTTAGAAAAGGGTTCTTTGCAGATGGAATTAAGAAGGTCACAATGAGGTTTATTATATGAGTGGGTCCTAAATCCACAGGCAGGTGTCCTTATAAAAGCATAGCTGAGGGAGATTTGAGACAGAGAGAAGAGAAAAAGAGACACAGAGGAGAAGGCCAAGTAAAGACAGAGGCAGGAACCACAGCAATGCATCTACAAGGGATGTCTGGAGCCACCAAAAGCTGGTAGACGCAAGGGAGAATTCACCTTCAGAGTCTCAGGTGATGAGTCCCGCCAACACCTGGATTCCAGACTTTTAGCCTCTAGAATTGTGAGAGAATGAATGTCTATTTTTTGAAGCCATCAAGTTTGTGCAAACTTATTACAGCAACCCTAGGAAATTAATGTACTACCTATTCTGTGTATTCTTGAAGGTTTTGATTTCCTGTTTTGTTATTATAGCCTATGCACAATACAATAATATTAAAGTATGCTGATATATTCCTATATTTCAAAATGATTTTGCAGCTAAAGTAAATAACAGTGTAAGACGTACACATTTAAACATATTTATAGAATGTCTTCTATGTGCCAGGCCCATTGTTGGGTGCTGAGTGGTCAATCACAGGCAAAAACAGCATCAGTGACCTTGCATATAGTTCATCTCATATATGTTGGAAAAACTAAGATTTACTGTCATATCAATGTATTGGCCAGTAGTTGAGAAAATCAGTTAACCTGCCACTTTCTGGATGGATCTGTTGCCAGATTATTAGATTTTCTTCTATGGAACTAAAAGCAAAATTATTAATCATAGTGGTGGCAGACAAGGCATTGATACATACATTGTCACTTAAAAGATGGTAAACATACTAGCCAAAAACCTGTTTACCCAGCCTCCACTGCATAGATACTGATTTTTGAAGTGACTAAATTCCTGTCCTGATACTTATTATTTTTCCTTTACTTAAAAGCCACAACTCCTGGTGTGCCTGGGTGGCTCAGTCGGTTGAGCTTCTGACTTTGGCTCAGGTCATGATCTCATGGTCTGTGAGTTCAAGCCCCGCGTCAGGCTCTGTGCTGACAGCTCAGAGCCTGGAGCCTGCTTCAGATTCTGTATCTCCCTCTCTCTCTCTGACCCTCCCCCTTTCATGCTCTGTCTCTCTCTGTCTCAAAAATAAATAAACATTTAAAAAAAAAAGCCACAACTCCTAAAAATAATAGGGCAGGAAGGAAATGTATCAGATTATGCATAGTATACTCTGTAAGATGTGTATCCAATAATTAAAATGCCAGCTTGAGAAGCACAGAATAGAAGAACATTACTAATGTGGGAAAAGATTAGAGTTTTATTTTTTTATTTTATATTGTATAATCTTCGAGCATCAGAGAGAGAAGCAGAGGGCAAGGACTTTGGGGAGTAAAAGATGTTTACACTAATTCAGGTTAGTCATGTTAGATAAGTACTGAATGAAGGAAGAGTGTGTACAAACATTAACATGGATTTGAAAATTCATTGAAAGTATTTCCTTCGGGAAGTGCACTGTGCTATGTGCATCAGTGTTGAAGTTCTACTGGTAGCTCATGTTCCAGCCACATTATGCATCTTACCTGAAAGTTTTTCTATTTAAATAACTTTTATATCTTATAATATACAATACTAATTATAATCCATGCAACAAGCCAAGCACTCTCAGTCTAGACAACAAGATTTGGTGTCGTCAGGAAGCAAAGAAGACAGAAAATCAGAAAATCTTGGCTCAGTTTCTGGTAATGGATACGCGTAGTTATGCAGCAGCCTGCTCTTTGGAGAGCTCTGTGATTATATAGAATCCATGAAGTGGTCAATGCAGTATCTCACAATTTTCTAGTAAATAGTATGCATGCCGAAATGTTTGGAAAAAGTCTTTGATGTTTGCACTGAGTCTGAAATGCCTAAGCAGGAGAAGGACTGACACATAGATTGAGATATGGATAGATGGATAGATATGTAACAAAATAAGTTTAGTGAAATATTAGTGGTGGAATGTAGATGGCCAGTATTTTTACATTTACTGTGAAATTCTTGCAACTTTGCTGTATGTTTGAAAACATACATAACATAGTCCTGGAAAAAAGTGTTAGTTGTGCCTTTTTGGCCTGATTTGAATCATAAGTGATATTGCTTCTCAAATATCTCAAATTGAAAGGGAGAAAAACTGAAATTTGTCTCAAAGAAGCCCTTGGCTTCAACTAAAAGACCAGAAACATAAAAATTATTTATGGAAGGTTAATTCTAAAAGAGAAGAGACCACCTGATACTTTGTTTCTCGATCTTTTGACAAAGATGATTTTGACGTTCATGCAAATGGTACAAACATTTAAATCTGCCTCCACTTCCTGATACTTTTCAACACCCAGATGACCTAATTTTGGTGACTTCTTCTGAAGCTATTTTAATTTTTTTTAATGTTTATTTATTTTTGAGAGAGAGCACAAGCAGAGAAGGGGCAGAGAGAGAGGGAGACACAGAATCTGAAGCAGGCTCCAGGCTCCAAGTTGTCAGCACAGAGCCCAACGCAGGGCTCGAACCCACAAGCTATGAGATCATGACCTGAGCTGAAGTCAGACGCTCCACTGACTGAGCCACCCAGGCACTCCTGAAGCTATTTGTTAATAGATCTAAACAAGAGCCCTTTTGGTACCTAGTGGGGATCCCAGTAACCCAGAAGAAATAGCCATTTGTGGGGCTAGATTACCTCCAGGGGACACTAAGCATGTGCCTACAAATCATTGGCTCTTTCACGTAAACTGATAGAACTGTTCTCTTTTGAAACATCAGCTGTGTTGGGCACTTATTATGTACAAAGCCCCATTCTCAACACTGGGAGTTCAAAGATGAGTCAGGCATTGATTTTGTCCTTTAGTAGATTCATGTAATGGTCTAACTATGATGCTACCATATGGCACATAGAATATAAGTTGGCCATGAGTGGAAAATATGGAAATGTTGATTAAATTAATGATAGGAGTCTATGTGTAGAATACTGTTTTTTCTCTCCCCATTCTCACCAACCTTCCTCATCTAGGAATTTCCATTTACTTTACCCATATCTCCTATCCAAAGAAAGTGATAATATCCTCCAAATTTGCAACTTTAAGTCAATCTAGTATCTATTAGGCAAGTTCTGTGTTTCAATACTAAGGCTATTCTTATACTTGAAAAGACATAATCAAAACCCTTCATTATTTGTTGAAGCTTCAATAATCTAAAGCAAATTTTTAAGTCATATGAATGAGGAGGTAACCAGTTGAGGTAAAATGATGTACTCAGGTCACATAGGAAATTCAGGTTTCAAACTGTTACATACTATGAATGACTGACCAAGTCAAAGTTCCAGAGTAAAATTGAAACCTACAAATGGATAATTTTGAATTGCTCTAACGCTTAAATTTCAGATATAAATTATAGAGTGTTATTGTATAAATATTCCCCCCAAATTGTTTGCTTTCTCAATGAATCACTCCTTGATTTCTCCATACCAAATGCATAAATATCTCCCTTAATTTCCAACCTTGCTTGACACTTCAGACTTTCTACAAATGGCTCATCTGACCACTGTAACGTCCTTTCAACTGATCTCACTACCTTCAGTCTTTCTCCTCCATGATTCATTTTTCTTGAGGCTGCCAGATATATATATATTTTTTTAATTTCCCTAAAACTCTTGACTGATTTCTCATCTCCTGGACAGAATTCAAAGTTGGCTTGCAAGGCCCCAGAAGACATTCTCCCTGCTTATCTTTCTTCCTGTATCTCTCCTTCCTTCCTTCTATTTCTTACTTTTTTCCTCTTATCAAATATATATTCAGTTTATTCTATGGACCAGATGGTTTAAAAGATGTTAGCTATATAGAAATTTTTTTAAAGAAAATATTATTATGGGATAAATGTTAAAAATTTATTGAAAGGCATTAAAGATACTGTAATGGACAGGTATGCCACAGGCATGGATTAGAATATTGTAAAGAGCTCAATATTGTACAGAGATTAACTGTCTCCAAGTTGATCTATAGATTCAATTAAATTCCATCAACTCTTTTGTTATGTTTTGGTTTCATCTTGTGGAACTTGACAAAAAGATACTAGAATTTATATGGTAAAGTGAACAGTAAAGAATGTCCAAGTCACTCCTGAAGGTGCCATGTTTGAGGAACTTGCCTTAACTAAATAAAATAAATAAGTAAAATGACAGCTTTAGTAATTAAGGACATGTGATATTCTCAGAGGGACAGACAGTTGAAGAATGGAATAAGATAGTGATTCTAGACAAGGACCCATATAATTGTGGAAACTCAATTTTTAACACTGTTAAAATGTTCTTAGATCATTGACACAGTAATTACTCTTCAATAAATGGTGCCAAGATAATTAGTTATCTATATAGAAAAAATAGAAATTGGACCCCTACTTCACACTATGTACACAAATCAATTTCATTTAGGTGGAAGGAAATCTACAAAAGAATGTGTTGGAGAATATCTTTGCTATCTCAAAAAGTGAAGATATTTTTAACTAATTTTTCCATGTCACAAACCATAAAGAAAAAGATGGAAATTTTTTTATATTAACACTAAGAACTTCATAAGTCCAGAATATCTGTAAATAAAAGAGAAGCCCACAATTGGGAGACACTACCTAGTATCTTCAATACATATAACTAAAAATAATTATTTAGCATAAAAGAAAGACATGGATACAAAGAAGAAGAAAAAAAAACCACCTACAATCCAATAGAAAAATTAGCAAATGTGATTCTCAGAATGGAGGGTCACAAAAATGCAAACTTCATGAAACCCTAAGGAGATACCATGTGTCACTCATACTGACATAATTAAAAGGTCTTTTAAAGAGCTACCAGTAACCAAAGTTAGAGTAGTCTGAACAGCACAATAAACAAAATAGTATTAAATTATAAATAAAATATAAAATATAGATGAGTTTACAACAATCATAGAAATGTTTGAATAAATAGAATAAAATAGTACAAATCTCCCATGCAGAAAAATTCCAACTAATTTATGTAGAAAATACTCCACCCTCGGGGAACTAGAACATAACTCTCCTCTCCTTAACTGTGTGCTACTACATACAGTGATGTCCTTTCAAACAGTACAATTACGGAAAGAGGGAAAAAAGAGTACCTTTACAGTGAAGAAATCTGACAAACACTACCTCAGCCAGGTGATCAAGTTCATCACCAACAGTGATAAGTCATGTTGATCGCATGCTGTGCTTTGTGATGAGAATGGCACTCTATCCCTGTGGCCTTCTTCCCAAGAGTACAGAATCCCAGTATAATCATGAGAAAAAACCATCAGACAAACCCTAATGGAGAGATAGTCTGCAAAATACCTGACCAGTACTCTCCCAAACTGTCAAGATCATCAAAAACAGGGAAAGTCTGATTAACTGTCACAACCAAGAAGAGTCTAAGGAGACATGAGGAATAAATATAATGTAGTATTTTTGATGACATCCTGGAACTGTAAAAGGACATTAGGAATCAACTATGAAAATCTGAATACAGTATGGGCTTTCATTAATAACAATGTTTCAATATTGAAACATTGGTTTCAATATTGGCCCATGAATATAATAATGTTATCATATTAAGTTAATGGAAGAAACTTGTTGGGAGGTACATGTACTCTCTTTACAAGTTTTCTGTAAATCTAAAATTGCTCCAACATAAAAATGTGATTAAAATAAAAGCATCTCAACATTGGGGCACCTGGGTGGCTCAGTTGATTAAGCGTCTGACTCCAGCCCAGATCATGATTTCACGGTTCATGAGTTCGAGCCCCACATGGGGCTCTGTGCTGACAGCTCAGAGCCTGGAGCCTGCTTCAGATTCTGTGTCTCCCTCTCTCTCTGTCCCTCCCCTGCTCTCTCTCTGTCTCTCTCTCTCTCTCTCTCTCTCTGCCTCAAAAATAAGTGTTAATTTTTTTTAAGTATCTCAACATCAATTTTGGCATGGATGTGGATCTACCTGAACATGGACACACTGACAGTGGAAGTATCCATTGTTCTAATCAATTTGGCAAACATCTTGGCATTATTTAGTAAAGTGGAAGATGAACAAGCCCTATGACACAGCAAAATAGTCCCTAGGATAGTCCCTAAAGAAAGGATTCTACTCTTCTTCCAGGACACATATGTGAGAATGTTAATAGATGCCAAAGAATGAAAATGGTACAAGCACCTATCAGGAATAGAATGGATAAATCAAGGACTAGTCATTCAAAAATATCATATTATCAGTGAAACAATCTATAGCTATGTATAATAACGTGGATGATTCTGAGAAACCTAATGAGCAAAAAAGAAAGTCACAATAAAATATAACTGTTAGGATTTTATTAAGTAGATCTGAAACCTGCAAAACTAGTCAATATGTTGCGTAGGATATCCATGTGTGGTAAAATTATAATGAAAATCATGGGAACTGCAGAGGACACAGGATAAAAGAGGGGCAAACAAACCTTCAAAAGGAATGTTGATGTATCTTTTTAGGCTGTGAGGTGGGTAAAAGTGTTCCTTGTATAATTATTCTTTAACTCTTACAAATTCTCACAACATATTGTTTCTAGTCAAATTTGCTTATAGAAATTATTTTTAAAGTTAACAGTGACTTGTTATTCATTCCCAGCCTGAGAGCACAAAGATCCCCCTAGTACGCCTTCCTTCTTCTGTGCATACAGGAAATGCATCAAAAGCCTCATCTTTGAATCTAACAACCAGGGAGATGTACTTATCTGTCTGTTGGCAATTGATTCACTTTGGTGTTTGGGGAATACAGAAAAGATGCTTATAAGTAGTTCAGGGAATAAATCTTGGCTAATAATTCTTTCAAGATGACAAAACTCTCTGTTTCTGTTTTTAAATGTTTCAGCATTCTGCCCATGGCCATTAGATTTTCCAATAATGGCAAGTTTAAAGCCAAATGAAAATGTCCTTAGAAAGACAAACTTGGACAGTGGAAAAGTGGGAGGGCGTAGGAGAAAAAAAGTGGAGCTATTCAGGAGGTTGTTTGCATCTGTAGGAACAACCATTGTGTCGATACTGTGTAGCACTTGTTTGCAGGCGGTTCATCTATTCTTTTTATCCAGCAGTAGAAGCACTCAGCCCTAACTCAATCAGTACATCAGATTTCCTCCATTCAAAGTGATTGTTAACTTGATTCCCATGAGCCAAAGTACAGTTACTAATTGATTTGTTCATAGATGGCATATAACCCAACCCAAATCTATGCATTATGACAAAATTGCCTATGATTTCTGAGAAAGTCCGTGTTTCCCATGGGCTATAAAAATGAGGAAGCAAAAAAATGGGTGCTATTGTAGCCGTTTGACCATGTAAAGGAGGAATTTTGGAATGCAGCCAAAATTGAAAGAGACAGATTGAAGATAAGGAAGATAAATCAAATACCAACACCACCTTTTAAGTCCTAATTCCAGCTATCTGACGCCAGACTCGCTCACTCTGTTGCAACCAAAATTCTCATAAAAAGAGAGTATCCTACAGGAGATGTATTTGTCCGACCATGGCAGGGGCAGGGATTAAAACAGAGAGTTGGAAGCAGCCTGAGAAATGGATGAGATGATTCAATACAGAGCTTCTGAATTTTGGTTCTGTGCCTGGAACATGGAATGAAAACTACACATTTTTATGATTACACTTGCTGTGCAGTCTCCATCTGAGCTAGCTGGTACAGCAAACAGGCAAGCAGATACTTTGTTCCATTAAGCTCTTTTTCTTCTGAGTTCTTAAGTGAGAATTTGAATCCTTTTAGTACACATGGGAAAGGTGTGTGCCAGGGTCTTAGGAAGGTATATTGCTTTCTTAACTTTCTGAAATTCAATTAGCATATACTGAATACGTCCTAGGGGTGAGGAACTACCTGTGGCCAAACAAAACAAAGATATACTTCCTCTCTGTTCTCAAAGAACAGAGAGATCACTATTAAGGACCAAAAGTATACATTTTTAGCTTCAAATTCTGGCTTCACTATTTACTAGTATTTTTTAGTGTTTATTGAGAGAGAGAGAGAGAGAGAGAGAGAGAAAGAGGGAGAGAGAGAATGTGTGGAGGAGGGGCAGAAAGAGAGGGAGAGAGAGAGAATCCCAAGCAGGCTCCATGGTCAGCACGGAGCTCAAGATCATGACCTAAGTGGAAATTAAAATTCAGACCCTTAACCGACTGAGCCACCCAGGCGCCCCTCACCATTTACTGGTATTATAAAGAAAACCACAAAGGGGCCTGGGAGGTTCAGTTGGTTGAGCTTCCCGCTCTTGATTTCGGCTCATGTAGTGATCCCCTGGTTTCATGAGTGCAAGCCCTGCCCTGAGCTCTGAGCACTGACTGCAGCGACTTCAGATAATTCTAGCCTCCATATTTTGAGTTATCCCAGCTGACATCAGGTAGAGCAAAGACTAGTCCCCACCAAGCCCTCTCAGATTGCTGATTGTGAACAAATAATATTGTTTCAGCCACTAAGTTTAAGACAAGAAATAACTGGGGCGCCTGGGTGGCTCAGGTGGTTAAGCATCGTATTCATTCTTAGCTCAGGTCATGACTTCACAGTATGTGAGTTCCAGCCCTACATCAGATGGGCTCCAAGCTAACAGCCTGGAGCCTGCTTGGGATTCTCCCTCCCTCCCTCTCTCTGTGCCCCTCTGCTACTCACGCTCTGTCTCTTTCAAAATAAATAAACTTAAAAAAATAAATTAAAAAAACCCACAAAATGGCATCATTTAAGACCCCAAGTCAGTAAACTAGAGCTTAATGCCTAAACTAATTGTAATTTCAACTTCCCCCAGAAATGTAGTCTTAACCAGTCAGTCAGGCATTTTCTGATCAGCATCAGTGAAGTAATTTGTTACATGAGCCTTCTGCATTCCCCAAAGGAAGATGATTTAGTCTGTTTAATAAGAACCCCTGCTCTTCCCCCTAAGGGAAGGGGATCTTGCCTGAAACTATTCTTTCTTCACTTTTGCTAATAACTTTCTTGCCTCACCCCCTTCCTACAAAAACCTTCCATTTTGCACAACTGCTTGGAACATCCTTCTACTTGCTAGATGGGATGCTGCCAGATTCAAGAACCATTTAATAAGGACAATTAGAACTTCAAATGTACTCAGTTGAATTTTTTTTTAATACTAGCTACTTAAATATCACTATAGCTCAGTTTCCTTACTTGTAAAGCAGGGCTTATCAATGACCCTACCTTATGGATTTATTGTAAGGGTTAAATGCATTATCATATATAAAGTGCTAAGAAAGTTACCTGGTACCTGTATAACTGTATACATAACTATATAACTATATACATGCATACCAAATAAATATAAAGAAATAAATGAGGCACTTTTATTCCAGATGGAAAGTTACATGAGAAAGGGAAAGAAGAAAGTAGCCAGTATTTTGAATGGTTACTATATGTCAGGTACCATGCTTACATTTTATTTACATGATCATGTTGACCTCTTCTGTGTGGGTTGATTTTCAAAAGAGTTATACATTGAAACACAAGTCATGAAAAGTCCTTTCCAAAGACCCTTTAATTATTAAAGGTTATAACCAATGTCCCAGGGAGGCGGGACTATAGATCCAGTGAAAGTGGAGCCTGGCTTTTTCCTAACTTTTACCTGCATTAAGAATACCTGTGAACTTATTAAACTCTTCTTGACTTTCTCTGTCATTTCATCCCATAACTGCAGCGCCTTCCGAATACAGACCCTCTCATGAACTAGCCAGGTTTATTCTCAGAAAACCTGCCCACTCATCCTGGCTGTGAAACCGTGTTTGAGGCTTTTCCTCAGCCCCTCATGCCATTCTCTGTCTCAATGTCTTGGTAGCATTTAATGAGCAACCGGAGACCATTTTCCTTGACACCCGCCTACCAGGAGAACATACCTATTAAACACTCCGTCTCCCTGCTGCTTTCAGGACATTTTTGCTGTTCTGAAAGGTACTGCCTTTCATGTCCATGCCCTGTGAAGTAGAAGCTGAGCCTGGCTGGCTGTCCAAGTTCCTATTCTGAAGTTATTATCTGGTACCCCGAGGCAAGAGTGGCTGGCAGCCCCTGATGGCAGCATCTGCACAGGGGCTGAAGGCTTATATAATTGGCTTTCTTGCCTTTCGCTCCCTGCCTTAATGAGGATACGCCATGTTGGGCTTCACCTACCCACCACTTTTCAGTGGGATAGGTTCTCACTCCATATACAGTTGATCAAGAAAAGTCTCAGCAGCTTAGCAGAGCAGTTTTGAACAGAACAAGCCATTGAAGGCTGAAGCAGGTCTCCCTAAGTGCAAAAAAGTAGTAACTTCTAGGTCAACCGGGGGTTCATAAACTTGGGGGCCGGGGAGCTTTGCCCTCAAGGTAAACTTCAGTCTCCAGTTCCTGTTCTTTTGATTACTAAAACCTGAGATCATGGATGATCTATTTGTAATGCCCTTTACTGTACATTTCATTCAATGCATTAACTGAATCCTTGTCTGAAACTGTCAACTTGGATACAGAGCTTATGGACCTACTATTTTAATAACAGCTAATATTTATTTAGTTCTTACTGTGTGCCAAGCACAAATCTAAGAGTTTCAGCTCAATAAGCTTCTTTGTTGTTCAGAGCAACCCTATGAGGTAGGTATTATCATTATTCCCATTTGCACATGGTATTAAAAACAAAAATCTCCCAGTCACATAGCTAATAGGTGATGGACCTATGACTCAAATTTAGATAGTTCGCCTTCAGCACCAGCAAGTTTAACCACGATGCTTCAGACTGAAGTCTGAGAACTATTGGTTTTCCAACCTCTGCACCCAGAAGCCCAGCATTTCTTTCCTAGCCACACTCCTTCTCCGACTTCCCTTGGATAACATTCAAACTGTCCCCTTCAGCTGCAGCTGATTGTACCAGAAATGCATACTTGACCAACAATACCCCAATCCAATTATCTGTGCCAAACAGTTGGAATTAAGAAACAGACTTTAGGGGAGCCCAAGGGCTCAGTTACTTAAGCTTTCATCTTCAGCTCCGGTCATGATCTCACAGTTTGTGGGTTCAAGCCCTGTGTCCAGGCTCTGTGCTAACAGCTCAGAGCCTGGAGCCTACTTCAAATTCTGTGTCTCCCTCCCTCTCTGCCCATCCTCCACTCATGCTCTCTCAAAAACAAACGTTAAAAAATTAAAAAAAAAAAAAAAAAAAAGAGGGATGCCTGGGCTGCTCTGTCGATTGAGCCTCTGACTTCGGCTCAGGTCATGATCTCACAATTCATGGGTTCAAGCCCTGTCAGGCTCTGTGCTGACAGCTCAGAGCCTGAAGCCTGCTTCGGACTCTGACTCAGTCTTTCTCTGCCCCTCCCCCACTCACTCTGTTCTCTCTGTCTCTCAAAAATAAATAAAATGTTTAAAAATTTTTTTTAATTAAAAAAAAAAAAAAAGAAACCGACTTTGAGTTACTCAGATGTACCCAATCTGGACTTCTAAGATCACACGGTGATGAGGTTCCATTTTAAGATGACAACACAAGAGGACCCTGAACTCACCTTCTCTGCTGACCATGTGGAGTCTGCAGGTTGGAACAACTTGAGAGGAAGGAAGGAAGGAAGGAAGGAAAGAGAAAGAAAGAAAGAAAGAAAGAAAGAAAGAAAGAAAGAAAGAAAGAAGAAAGAGAAAGAAAAGAAAGAAGGAAGGAAAGAAAGAAAGAAAGAAGGAGGAAGGAAAGAAAAAGAAAAGAAAGACCCTAAAACTCGCTGAGGGGCCCCTATGCATCCAGTGGACAAAAAGAGTCTCACAACAAAGTGGGTAGGAGTCTGGGGTACAAGTTCTGCATGAACTCCACTCCCGGTGCAGTAGTCCAGAAGGCCTGCAAAACCCAGCGCTTTGCCCTGAGGAGTGAAGGGTGTGAACCCACCCGCAACTTCTATGACCTGCACCTAGACCCCAAAAGTCTAGCTTTGACAACAAGCAGGGCTAGGACCAGGAGACCCACAAGGCTGCAACAATGTGAGGAAGGCTCTTAAAGGGCTCGCGTGCTCCAACTCACCTGCCCCAGGGCCCCGTGCGAGCTAGCGGCTGAAGAGCGGCGCCACACTCTGCGTGGGAGAAACTCTTTGCTTGTCTCAGAGTCAGACTGAGGGGGGTAGGCTTCTGACATGACACATATTTGGGAATGTGCTGAGCTGCTCTCCGGGCGCCAGAGAGGCTGGTGGCGCCGGCTTCCTGCTCTCCCTCTACTTCACTGCTGGGCACAAGTGTCTCCTGGAGAGGAGCAGGAGCCCCAGTTTTTGCGGCTGCTGCCAGGACACCACTACATCCCCCGGCTCGGGGGGCCAATGGGGCTTACTCTCCGGAGTAACCCTTTCCACGGCCGGGGCCGGGAGGGGGCGCGATACCCACGTGCTCTCCCCCAGCTGCCGCGTCCCAGGAGCTGTAGGAGGGGCTTGCGGTCCTGCCCCCCCCCGGGGAACAGTGGCGATCGGAGACAGTTTCTGGAAGGCTCTCACCCCCAGAGCATTGCATGGAAAGCGGGCTGAAGCACACCCTCGGGGGCTCTGAAAGAGGCTCACGGGCTTGTCCTGGAGTTTCACCTTGAGGGGCAGGTTTCAGGTTTGGCACACGTCTAGCTAAGCGCCTGCAGACTTTCAGGGAGCCTTAGGCTGGGGCACGCCATCTTTGTCTTGTCTCTCTGCTTCCCTGCAGCTCGCCGGGATACCCCAGAAAGGAGCTTATTCACTGGTCTGGAGCCCCAGTAGTTCCAACTGCCATGCCAAGGACGCCTTGGGTGTCGCCTGGCACGGTGGCCAGCGTCCCATAGGACTGTATATGAGTACTTTCAAAGCTACTGCCGGAGCGTCCGACCCATATTCCTCCCCTTTGGAACACTGACTTGGAGCAGGCTCACCTACTGGGGGGTCATGAAAAAACAAAACAGACTGCTTGGGCAATCACAAAGGTTTGAAAGACCACCAAAAGCTAGGGCAGTTTTAAGTGTGAAAATTCCTCTTTACAAGGCCACACCTTCAAGGCTGGGTATTTTATCTAATGCACAGAAACCAAGGCAGAATAAAAGAAAAAGAAGAAACAGAGGAATATGTTCCAAAAAAACCCATCATATAGAAATGGGGCTGGAGTCAGCATCTTTATATTTCAAAACCACTGGCAAAACACTTTTGAGAAGAGGTATCAGAAACTAAATAAATAATATTGTGGTGGCAAGTTACATACACAAAGTTGGAAAAAGAGGGGATAGAAACCTCATTTTTCTCAGCAAGAGAGTGAATATTCTTATTCCTAGAATATGAAAGAAATTTGCAGAGAAGAGAGTGATGCAGATGTACAGATAAATATGATAGGAGACTATAAAATCCTTGATTACCTTCTTGAGAAACTTCAATTCTTGTATGAGACCCACCTATATTTGCTATACTTCTCATCATGAGGTTCTCTTAAGTTTCCGCTGTAGATTTGCAATAAAGTCACCTCTACCTAAAACCTGTTGAAATAACTTCTGTTCCTTGGAGCCATGGGATGACTGACCAGAACATCCGGGAAAGACTTTGGTAAGTGATTTCATTTGGTCCTAATGTTCCATGCTAAAGCTAATTCTCCAAGAGCGAGAAATATAACTATGGAGTATTATGTTTTCAGATTTTGGCTTCTATATTTAAGAATGTTTATAAGACCATGGCTGTTTGTGGCACCCCAGTGTTCATTTACCTTATTACTGCCAAAGCCCTTCCCAGACATTAGCCATTTCAATCCATTGGGTCTGAAAGGCTGAATGCTGAGTTCAAAGAGTTAACCTCATTGGAGATTTGCATTGCCCTAACTGAGGGGATTTCTTGGGGGAAAAGCAGATGACATGTCAGCTCAATCAGAGTGAAAGTCAGAGTGAAAGTGTAGGGGTTATTAGGATGCTTACTTCTGGATGATAAAAATAAATAAGCAGGGAAATAGTCCTGGAGTTGCCAAAGGCTACTTTTTTCCCCCCTCAAGGGAAAAATATCTAAGGAAATAATCATTCTAAAAGAGAGATGGAGATACTGTTTGAGTCTCTGTAGGCAACCATGCCTGAAGCTGTATCTTTTTCTAGATTATTTAATTGTATGAGTCAAATGTTTTCTTTTTTATTTTCTATGCCGGTTAACTTGGTGGAATTTTTACATTATATTACAAAGTGAGAAAAGAAAGTTGTGTGTGTGTGTGTGTGTGTGTGTGTGTGTGTGTGTCTGTATGTACAGACAGCCATCTTTCTCTTCACTGTCCATCTAATCATGGAAAGCTGCAATCCACATTTTTAACATTGGTTACCTCGGGGAGGCAGTGTTGCTGCAGGTGGCTTTAGAGAAAGAGGAAAGTGGGGATAGTCATAACGAATCATTACATGATATCTGATTTATGCAAAACTATTTATAATTGCACATAGATATGGATAGAGATACATGATAGTGTGATCAATGAAATGTTGACCACAGGTTTTTATATGACTTTTGTCTCTTTATACTTTAATATATTTTAGTATTTTTCAACAGTTAGAAAATATTACATTCAAAAGAAATAGTAGCTACAGATAGCAAAATAGGCAATGTCCCTTTGTTCAGTATTAATTTCTAATCAACTAACCATTAACTCTTCAATTTATTAATGCTCTTTTGGTAACATGAGTTTTTAATAATGCTTTAAAATGATTTCTTGGAGGGGCACCTGGGTGGCTGAGTCGGTTAAGTGTCTGACTTCGGCTCAGGTCATAATCTCGTGGTTCACGAGTTAGAGCCCTGTGTCAGGCTCTGTACTGACAGTTCAGAGCTTGGAGCCTGCTTCAGATTCTGTGTCTTCCTCTCTCTCAGCCCCTCCCCTCTTCATGCTCTCTCTCTCTCAAAAACAAACATTAAAAAAAAAAATGATTTCTTGGAAAATATGTTGGTCAAACCTGGAATTCGATGAAATTGAATACATTTCTTTACCGACTATGTTTACATGTATTTAAATCTCCACGAGAGGGATTCAGCATTTAGCAGTTCCCAAATGTATTGGACTATGGAATATTCTATGGGAAGAGTGTAATATGGAAAACATTTGGGGAAACATAGAGAAAATGAAACAAAAAGGAAGAAATATTAAGGCTTTAAATTCATATATCCTGGAGTCATATCCAAGACAGGTGAATTCGATGTGTGATCTTGGACTGGTCACATGGTCTCATAGGCCTCCTTCCCAGGGTCATGATGACACTCAACTTGCAGTAAATGTGATGGTGTGTTGAAAAAAATCCATGACTATATATGTTGCCTTTATTATTTTCTTTTATGATGTATTTTCCCAAAACTTACAAATTACTGGAAACAAAGGTTTTTGTACTATTTTTTATACCCTTCTGTACTGTGGCACTTGCACACACATACACAAATACACACCCTGAAGAAATATATTCATGATTTTTTTTTGTTCTATTTTGAAAGAACAACCACTGTATTTTTTATGTGGAGCGTAAAACATACTTTATTCTCACTGGGACTGAAAAAAACAAAATCTTTTCCAGAACTCGTCAACTTTCTGAATTAGTTGGGAAAATGACAATGGTAAGAACAATTGTTTTGTTCATGTTTAATTTGGCCAGACTGAATAGAAACTTCCTTAAAAGGGTTTAGACCACAAAAAAAAAAAAAAAAAATGGTGTGTGGGGGGGGTATAATTCTAAGGACTTAGGCTGCTCTACTAAACTGAGAGTGAAGCATGAGAGGCAGCAAGTGGAACTAGGCACCTTGGAAACAAAGGCCAGCATCCTTTCAGACACTCTGTATATCCTCTCCTTTTTACTCCTTTTCATTTTTCTCTCTCTGGAGAGTTTCCTTTGCTTTCCTGTTTATAAGGCAGCTGAGGGCTGCTCCTCAGTGTCGAGTCTCTATTTCTTTAATCCAGGTGACTAAGGAAGACGCTGAACTCTGTCAGCCCCAATTAGAAATTCCCAAAGGAATGATTGTTATTGGTCCAGTTCAGGTCAGCATCCACCCTGATCCAATCAGCCATAGACATGGGAGTCTTGCCAAGGCAAGTTCAGGGCTGCAGCAGCAATCTGGATCTGGGCCCTCTAGTTCAGATTTGCCCAAATATCTGTAGAAAATACAGCTAACTATTCAGTGGGGGAGGAGCAGTGACCAACTAAGAAGAAAGGGGAATAATCCAATATCCATTTTCCTTTAGTTTTGGAAGCATTTTATAACTGTTGTTTTGGCAAAGGCATTGACTGCCTATATCATTCAAATTCATTTGTGTTTGCTAACATTTAAACCAAGCACACAATGCCACGGACACTTGTAGTAAAAGAAATACAGAGCTGTGATTTGTGATAAGGGACCCCTAATGTAAAGTTTGAAATAATTAATTGTGCACACTCATTGGAATACATATATATTTATTGAATGCTTAATTTATGGTAGGCATGATGGTAAATGCCTTACATGCATTGTTACATTTAGCCTTCGCAATAATTCTATGAGGTTAGTACCATTTTCATTCCCATTTTATAGATAATAAAACTGAGGCTAAGATATTCAGTAACTTAGGAACCCACATATAGTTCTTGGTGGATTGAGAACCAGATTGGTTTGGGTCTAAGTCTGAGCTCTTATCTGGATGCTATACTACCTTATAAGTAAACAGCTCATTTTCAAATAATGTAGAGGCAATTGGGAGCTGACTGCTACAAAGGGCAATGACCTGAGACTCTGCAAAATGAGGGAAAGTATTGGAACACAGGTGAGGCCATATGCAGGACTTGTTGCAAATTCATATACTGCCCCTGACCACTCTCTCACTGATCCACCTTCCACAGAGGCTAAGATTTGGCAACCCTGCACTTACAGATTAAACTCTGCTCTTCAGAAAGTTGACAATTTCTTTCCCTCATTGTCACCAAGTAGGCTGGGAAAAAAGATTACTATTTGCACAAAGGAGCTTCAGCCTTAGATGATCCTAATTCAGAATCAAGTAATATTGTAAAATAAAAACAGAGGAAGGAACAGTGCCCAACTTAACAGTTCTATACTAAGGAAAGATGACTTGGGTATAAAACCAGATTCATTGTATGAGGTTAAAGTCTAATGAGGTGAAGCTCTGAGATGTTACCGGCAACATTCCTAAAGAAGTATTAATGTCAGAGCATTACAATGTTGTGGTTTTTTTAGTGCTGTCTTCAAGCAGTCACTCTGAACATGAATCACTTTAAGGACTTTGTTCCATATAAGTAATTGGTCTGTTACTTTAGTTCCCAGTGAATAACATAAAATGTTAATAAACCTTTAAAACTTCAGAACTCACAGTATATTAAAATAATACATTTTGTAGCCTACAGTATTTAGGAGACTAAATCACATGCACTATTATTTGTATTTAACTCTCTAACTGACCTGCTACAATTGCAGAAATCCAAATTCTATTTAGATGGATGTTCAATTATATATTTAAATAACTTGTAATGCCCATTAGTTGCTTTTTTCCCCCTTTGACAAAATTATTAGTGTTTTAAATTAAATGGATTTAATAACATCTTACAATCATAAAGAAAATTAATGACATAGTTCTGTTCTTCCCCTAAAAAAATAAACTAATTTAGGCTCATTGTGGTTTAAGCTTTGCCTTTGAACTGGGCACATATTAGATTTTTTAAGAGCCTATATTCAAATCCTCCTGATGTGCTAAATAATGTATGAAATTGCCTCCTGATTATCTATGAATAGATTACCTATTAAGTAGAAACTCCACTACTAATTTCACATGGCACATAGAGATTTTTCTTTCTTCTTTAGTTTTTTTTTTAAGTTCAAAAAGGCAAAGACTCACAGAAGAATTAAGTACTTTATTTACATTAAATAAATGCCAATCCAAATATAAATTATCTTTATATTATATTCTATGTGAACCAGGGTATCAACAATGATAATATTTGATTGTATATTCAATTGGAAGCCAACACTTTTCTATTTTTAGATGCATTTCCTAAACCAGAAACTATTTAGAGACAAGATTTTTACACAGATATAATTTCTCCCAAATTTACTGTATTAACTAACTTGCTTTTTATATTTATCCCTGAAGTAAATGACTAGGATATCATAGTATTTGAACATACACTAAAAGAGTTCTGGTACCAATTCTAATGTGGCAGCAGGGGGAGGTTTGACCCACACTATTAAGCAATTCACAGATACCAGCAGGTGTAAAAGAATTGAACTCAATTCTGACACTGTCTACCTGGAGAAAGCATCATAGTCCGCAGGTAGAGCAGTCAGTCCTACAAAACTGTTCCTCACCCCTCTTCAGAAGCCAGTCACAAGTCTGGGTTGTTATTGGTACTTCTGACCAACTGGCTATGAATCAGAGGTTCCTATAACCTCCTCCTCAGGTTTGATTAATTCGCTAGAATGACTGATAGAACCCAGAGAAACATTTTATTTACTAGATCACCTTTTTTTAAGTAAAAGGATGTAACTCAGAAATAGCGAGGTGGAAGAGACACATAGGGCAAAGTTTGGGGAAAGGGCAGGGAGCTTCCCAGAACCTCTGCATGTTCACCAATCCAGAAGCTCCCTGAAACCTGTCCTTTGGGATTTTATGGAGGCTTTATTACATAGGAACAGTTGATCAAATCCTTGGCCATTGGTGACAGAATTAAGTCTCAGCTTCTGTCCCCATCCCAGAGGTTGGAGGGTTGAGGACTCAATTGAAAGTTCTAGCCTTTTAATCACATGGTCAACTCCACAGGCAACCGGCCTCCATCCTTAGGTGACTTCCAAAAGTCACCTCATTAACACGACAAAAGACACCTTTGTCGCTCTCATCATTTAGGAAATTGCAAGCATTTTAGGAGCTCTAGGCCAGAAACAAGGATGAAGACCAAATATATGTTCCTTATTTTCAATCACAATATCCAAATATGTATTTTTTTGTTATAAATCACAGTGTCTCTCATGCATGCATACACACACATGCACAGACACAGATATTAAGCCCCTGGACAAAGAGGTGTTAACTTTTCAACCCCAGAGTTTATTGGATATAATTCAAAGCTATTGTTAAAAAACAAAATTCAACTGAGGAGTAAGTTTGAAGATCCTATTGGCTTTATTTAATGATTCATGAATTCCCATTTTAGCAGACAGAAAGTATGAGGAGATTTACAAAATGGAAGATTTCTATCGGCACAAGGGAGCAGGGCAAGGAAGTTACTCTGGCAAAGAGTGGGTTGTTTCAGGTGAGGGCACCTTCCTTTAGGGGAAGGCAGAGGTTTATCAGGCAAATTACTTCACTGGTGCTGATCAGGTCATTCCAGATTGACTGGATAAAGGTTGAATTCTTGGAAGAGACTGAAACTACAGTTTCAATTTTTAGTTTGCTGATTTAGGACTTAGCACCAGTAACTCCATTTTGGGCTTGTTATTTCTTTTTTTAACACTATGGTCTGAGGCTCAAGATTTATAGACTTCCCAGGATATGTCACCCTATGCTTTCATAACATGCGTTTGACATGGCCATTTTTAAATTAGCAATTCCAGGGGTGTCTGGGTGGCTCAGTTGGTTCAGCATCCGACTCTTGATTTCGGTTCAGGTCATGATTTCACAGTCGTGAGATCAATCCCCTAGTTGAGCTCTATGCTGATAGTGTGGAGACTGCTTGGGATTCTCTCTCTCCTCTCTCTGCCCCTTCCCTGCTCACACATGCACGCATGCTCTCTCTCTCTCTTAAAATAAATAAATAAACATTAAAAAAATAAATAAGCAATTCCAGAGGTGCCTGGGTGGCTTGTCAGTTAAGTGATTTCAGCTCAGGTCATGATCTCTCTGTTCATGAGATCAAGCCCTGCACAGGGCTCTGCACTGACAACTGCAGAACCTGCTTGAGATTCTCTCTCTCTCCCTCTCTCTGCCCCTCCTCTGCTCATGTGCGCGCTCTCTCTCTCTCTCTCTCTGTCTCAAAATAAATAAATATAACTTAAAAAGTATTTAAAAAATAAATTAGCAATTCCAAGTTAATTAGAAGCTAGACTCTTCTAAAAACATGTGGATAGACTGATAGGAAAATTCCACTTGATTACTGAGAGCAAAACATATGTCCCTGTAGAAGATGGCTTTATTTTGACAATGCATCCCCTGGAGAATACAGAATCATTCTTCAGTTGTAAATCTAGGATTCTGTCACTAAGGCAGTAGTGGCTGGTGGAGCATTGCTATCTCTTTTCACAGATCGTACTACCCTGAAAGCTGGGTTAACTGTAGGATGACTTCCTATTTTCTTTCAGGAAACTTAAAAGCAAATAATATCACCTTCTTACTGTTAATCTTAAAAATAGACACTGCCAAGTTATTTTGCCAGCGATAGATGGGTTTATTTGGGAATTAAAAAAATTGCAATCCAAGATAAATAAGCTGTGGCAAAACCATAGACAAGTTAGTGCGGGTGGAGGTGGGGGGACGGTGGGGAAAGAAAGGCATGCTTCTTTATGGAGAAAAAGAATAAGTTGGGAAGTTTGTTAGGAACTAAAAGTCCATTGGAGTAAACTGGAGTTCACAGTCGTAGCTTCTCATTGATGGAGCTGTTGCCTGGCGGTGGGGGAGGTGCGGGGAGGAAAGCATCTTTTCTTCTGGCAGGAATAGTACAGTGGCAGCCACCTGCAAAGTCAAGTCTTTGTAAGGTCAAGTTCCTCTCTTCCTGTTGGATCTGCAATTGAGTAGGAGTGATAGGAGGGCATGAGAGCTCCCCCTACTGGCCTCCCAACTCCATTTTAATGAGTTTCCCATTACTAATTTTAATATATCTTCTTGTGTACTGAGGTTTCCTCTGCCATGTCTGAGCTCGGAAATTGCTAGTTTATATTTCACTGTAAACAGAATCTTCTAAGACGCAGGTGAAAGTGTTACCTAAGAGACCTTGTGCTTTCTAATACAAAGAGTGAGACACAGCCCATATTTAATACCTGGAAATATTCTGACTGCCTCACATTATTACATTAGCACATTAGTTAATAACTGAACAATGAGTAACACAACTTCTTTGATGATCAGTTTAACAAATGCCTCCAGCTCAGTCTTTTCCCAATATCTATCCCCTGCCCTCCCCACCCCCACCCCCACACACATACACACACACACTTGTTTCTGTGGAATTTCTCTAGTATCTGTAATTCTTAAACCCCTTTCCCCAAAACAAAAAAAAAAAAAAAACAACAACACAACAACAACAAAAACTATCAAATACCCTGTTAGAAACTAAGTGAGAGAACCAGGAAAAGGGATGAGTCAAAAATTAGCAAATAAATCCAATGGTCAAGTGCAGTCGGCTCTCTAGTTTCTTTTTGACTGCTGACAGTTTCCAATATGGGATCCAACATCAAGGAAATTGGTTCATTTATTATATGGGAAGCTAAGCTGCATGGTTCTCTTATTTCTATAAGAAGACTCAGAAACTTAAAAGGCACAAATCAATAATGCAATTAATAAGCACTGTTTTCATCTAAAAACTGTAAAAGGAGGAGTCTTACACTTTTGAAATTTCCAGAAAGTAGTCATCTGATTAAATCTTTGGTAATATTGCACCTGAGAAGATGACAAATTCCCTTCCTAAAACGTGTTTTAGTGGAGACAGAATAAGTGATCTTTACTTCTCTTCTTTCCCATGCCCACTAGTGTCTGTCTGTAGCTAAGAAACCATCAATGACATGAACTTTTCCCACCGTGACCCATAGGAATAATACATTTTATTCTGGATATTTGCATAGAGGTTGTTCCAATTGAAGATGGAGGCCCTGAAAGAAAGAAAGATATCTTATAGATAATAGTAAAAGTATTTAATAAATACTATTTGCCAGGCATTTACATCAGCGATTATTTTTGTAGTTTCAAGGAAGAAGAAACAAGGAATTTGCAGGCTCATATAACTGAAAATCCATGGATAGAATTGGCTTCAGAGAGCACTCAACCAAGCACACAAGTGATGTGACAAGTGCTGGGGTCCACCTCAGGATCTATTAGGGATAGGAAGGTGGGGGGCTGGGATGGCTCTAGCAGCTTGAGCTTCACATCTTTGACTTGGTCTAGTGACAAATGCCACTTTCCGGTAATTAGTGAAAAAGCTAGAGAATTGGCTCTAATGGGCTCATTCACCTAGTTTTGATGATTGTGTTGTTCTCTGAAGCAAAGAGACCGTATGATAGAATAAGATTATTAGTTTATACCTAGTTGTCATGCTTCACCCCTTGAAAAAGTTGTTGGGATCTACCTGAAACTTATAGACTGGGAATGAGGAATGGGTGATTTTCCAGAATACAATCTAGGACTTAATAGCGGAAATAGGTTAAATACATGCTGGATAGCCCCAAATCAACAGATGTCTACTTTAGTGTTTCACACATATTTTATATTCATTTATTTAATCCTTACAAAAACCCTAGAAAAGAGTTATCTTATAGATAAGATAGCAGAAGTAAAGGAGTTATGGTTATATATCAGATTTGTCTTAGGGCTGGGCTCTAAACTCAGGGCTATCTGTCTGCACCTGTCCTGCCTGGACCTTAACCTCTTCCCTAACCACATCACTGAAGGAATAGCATACCCCAGAGTAGGGCAGAAGCAGGAAAGCTGTGGTATTTTCAGAATATTTTTGCCAAGTGTCTATATCAGACTGCTGGAAGGCTAGGTCTGCAGATCCAGGGATAGCATAACCAGCTTTGGGGCATGAACTTTGAGTGCAGTTAAAATTAAAACCAAACATTCATTTAATTAAGGAATTAATGACTCCATGCAAAGTGGACATATTTTTAACAACAAGGTCATGGAGTCCAAAAACATGAGTAACTCACGCGTTTGCCTTAGACTTGCCAGAGTAGAAATGGGCAAGTATGAAACTCAGAGTGATGACTCTCCCTCAGTGTGTAAGACCTCAATAAAACCAGGGCATTCTGATGCTCATGTGAAACATGTTTGCCACACTGGCTCAGAAGGACATTTTGGTTTTTTGTTTTTTTTTTTTTTTTTTTAGGACCAATGGAAAATAAAAATAATCTAAATGAAGATCAGATTAGGACACTAAATAAGAAACTGTTTAAAGTGTGGCAGTTGATGGGGTGCCTGGGTGGCTCAGTTGGTTGAGTGCCTGATTCTGGCTCAGGTCATGATCTCACATCTGGTGGTTCGAGCCCCGCTGTCAGCGCAGGGCCTGCCTCAGATTCTCTGTCTCTCTCTCTCTCTGTCCCCACCCCTCTCAAAAATAAATAAACATTAAAAATAAGTAAATAAAAAATAAAAGGCAGTTAAGAACCTAAACCACCCACAGAATCTGCCTAGACATTGGGAAACAAAGCTACACCCTATTATCTACATTGATGTCTCTTTGCAATTCCTCTGTCTTCATTTAGTATGCCTTTGTCTTTCCACCACTCCCCTTTCCCTGCAAATGTTTGATTGTTCATTATAGGAACCTCACAAAAGACCTATGAACTCTTGAACAGTTTGTGCACTGAGATTCTTTGAATTCCTCACTTCAGCAATTGCTTTTTCACCATTGTTGAACTGTTGTATCTTAATTCTTTTTTTTAGTATTTATTTATTTATTATTTTTTTAAATATGAAATTTATTGTCAGATTGGTTTCCATACAACACCCAGTGCTCATCCCAACAGGTGCCCTCCTCAATGCCCATTACCCACCCTCCCCTCCCTCCCACCCCAACCCTCAGATTGTTCTCAGTTTTTAAGAGTCTTTTATGGTTTGGCTCCTTCCCTCTCTTACTTTCTTTTTTTTTTCCTTCCCCTCCCCCATGGTCTTCCGTTAAGTTTCTCAGGATCCACATAGGAGTGAAACCATATGGTATCTGTCTTTCTCTGTATGACTTATTTCACTTAGCATCACACTCTCCAGTTCTATCCACGTTGCTACAAAAGACCATATTTCATTCTTTCTCATTGCCACATAGTATTCCATTGTGTATATAAACCACAATTTCTTTATCCATTCATCAGTTGATGGACATTTAGGCTCTTTCCATAATTTGGCTATTGTTGAAAGTGCTGCTATAAACATTGGGGTACAAGTGCCCCTTTGCATCAGTACTCCTGTATCCCTGGGGTCAATTCCTAGCAGTGCTATTGCTGGGTCACAGTGTAGATCTATTTTTAATTTTTTGAGGAACCTCCACACTGTTTTCCAGAGCGGCTGCACCAGTTTGCATTCCCACCAACAGTGCAAGAGGGTTCCCGTTTCTCCACATCCTTGCCAGCATCTAGTCTCCTGATTTGTTCATTTTGGCCACTCTGACTGGCGTGAGGTGATATCTGAGTGTGGTTTTGATTTGTGTTTCCCTGATAAAGAGTGACGTTGAGCATCTTTTCATGTGTCTGTTGGCCATCTGGATGTATTCTTTAGAGAATCATCTATTCATGTTTTCTGCCCATTTCTTCATGGGATTATTTGTTTTTCGGGTGTGGAGTTTGGTGAGTTCTTTATAGATTTTGGATACTAGCCCTTTGTCTGATATGTCATTTGCAAATATCTTTTCCCATTCTGTTGGTTGTCTTTTAGTTTTGTTGATTGTTTCCTTTGCAGTACAGAAGTTTTTTATCTTCATGAGGTCCCAATAGTTCATTTTTGCTTTTAATTCCCTTGCCTTTGGAGATGTGTCAAATAAGAAATTGCTACGGCTGAGGTCAGAGAGGTTTTTTCCTGCTTTTTCCTCTAGGGTTTTGATGGTTTCCTGTCTCACATTCTCGTCTTTTATCCGTTTTGAGTCTATTTTTGTGAATGGCATAAGAAAGTGGTCTAGTTTCAACCTTCTGCATGTTGCTGTCCAGTTCTCCCAGCACCATTTGTTAAAGAGACTGTCTTTTTTCCATTGGATATTCTTTCCTGCTTTGTCAAAGATTAGTTGGCTATACTTTTGTGGGTCTAGTTCTGGAGTCTCTATTCTATTATGTTGGTCTATGTGTCTGTTTTTGTGCCAATACCATGCTGTCTTGATGATGACAGCTTTGTAGTAGAGGCTAAAGTCTGGGATTGTGATGCCTCCCGCTTTGGTCTTCTTCTTCAAAATTACTTTGGCTATTCGGGGCCTTTTGCAGTTCCATACAAATTTTAGGATTGCTTGTCCTAGCTTCGAGAATACTGCTTCAATTTTGATTGAGATTGCATTGAATGTGTAGATAGCTTTGGGTAGTATTGACATTTTAACAATATTTATTCTTCCAACCCATGAGCATGGAATGTTTTTTCATTTCTTTGTATCTCCTTCAATTTCCTTCATAAGCTTTCTATAGTTTTCAGCATACAGATCTTTTACATCTTTAGTTAGGTTTATTCCTAGGTATTTTATGATTCTTGGTGCATTTGTGAATGGGATCAGTTTCTTTATTTGTCTTTCTGTTGCTTTATTATTAGTGTATCAGAATGCAACTGATTTCTGTACATTGATTTTGTATCCTGCAACTTTGCTGAATTCATCTATCAGTTCTAGTAGACTTTTGGTGGAGTCTGTCTGGTTTTGCATGTATAATATCATGTCATCTTCAAAAAGTGAAAGCTTAACTTCATCTTTGCCAATTTTGATGCCTTTGATTTCCTTTTGTTGTCTGATTGCTGATGCTAGAACTTCCAACACTATGTTAAACAACAGCGGTGACAGTGGACATCCCTGTTGTATTCCTAATCTCAGGGGGAAAGCTCTCAGTTTTTCCCCATTGAGGATGATGTTAGCTGTGGACTTTTCATAAATGGCTTTTTTGATGTTTAAGTATGTTCCTTCTATCCCGACTTTCTTGAGGGCTTGTATTAAGAAAGGATGCTGAATTTTGTCAAATGCTTTTTCTGCATCGATTGACAGGATCATATGGCTCTTTTCTTTTCTTTTATTAATGTGATGGATCACGTTGATTGATTTCTGAATGTTAAACCATCCCTGAATCCCAGGAATGAATCCCACTTGATCACGGTGAATAATTTTTTTTACATGCTGTTGAATTTGATTTGCTAGTATCTTATTGAGAATTTTTACATCCATATTCATCAGGGATATTGGCCTGTAGTTTTCTTTTTTTGCTGGGTCTCTGTCTGGTTTAGGAATCAAAGTAATGCTGGCTTTATAGAATGAGTCTGGAAGTTTTCCTTCCCTTTCTATTTGGAACAGCTTGAGAAGGATAGGTATTATCTCTGCTTTAAATGTCTGGTAGAATTCCCCAGGGAAGCCATCTACTCCTGGACTCTTATTTGTTGGGAGATTTTTGATAACTGATTCAATTTCTTCGCTGGTTATGGGTCTGTTCTAGTTTTCTATTTCTTCCTTATTGAGTTTTGGAAGTGTATGGGTATTTAGGAATTTGTCCATTTCTTCCAGGTTGTCCAGTTTGTTGGCATATAATTTTTCATAGTATTCCCTGATAATTGCTTGTATTTCTGAGGGATTGGTTGTAATAATTCCATTTTCATTCATGATTTTATCTGTTTGGGTCATCTCCCTTTTCTTTTTGAGAAGCCTGGCTAGAGGTTTATCAATTTTGTTAATTTTTTCAAAAAACCAACTCTTAGTTTCATTGATCTGCTCTACATTTTATTTAGATTCTATATTGTTTATTTCTGCTCTGATCTTTATTATTTCTCTTCTTCTGCTGGGTTTGGGTGTCTTTGCTGTTCTGCTTCTATTTCCTTTAGGTGTGCTGTTAGATTTGGTATTTGGGATTTTTCTTGTTTCTTGAGATAGGCCTGGATTGCAATGTATTTTCCTCTCAGGCCTGCCTTTGCTGCATCCCAAAGCGTTTGGATTGTTGTATTTTCATTTTCATTTGTTTCCATATATTTTTAAATTTCTTCTCTAATTGCCTGGTTGACCCATTCATTCTTTAGTAGGGTGTTCTTTAACCTCCATGCTTTTGGAGGTTTTCCAGATTTTTCCTGTGGTTGATTTAAAGTTTCATGGCATTGTGGTCTGAAAGTGGTATGATCTCAATTCTTGTATACTTATGAAGGGCTGTTTTGTGACCCAGTATGTGATCTATCTTGGAGAATGTTCTATGTGCGCTTGAGAAGAAAGTATATTCTGTTGCTTTGGGATGCAGAGTTCTAAATATATCTGTCAAGTCCATCTGATCCAATGTATCATTCAGGGCCCTTGTTTCTTTATTGATCCTGTGTCTAGATGATCTATCCATTGTTGTATGAAGTATTAAAGTCCCATGCAATTACCACATTCTTATCAATAAGATTGCTTATATTTGTGATTGTTTTATATATTTGGGGGCTCCCGTATTCGGCACATAGACATTTATAATTGTTAGCTCTTCCTGATGGATAGACCCTATAATTATTATATAATGCCCTTCTTCATCTCTTGTTATAGCCTTTAATTTAAAGTCCAGTTTGTCTGATGTAAGTGTGGCTACTCCAGCTTTCTTTTGACTTCCAGTAGCATGATAGATAATTCTCCCTCCCCTCACTTTCAATCTGAAGGTGTCCTCAGGTCTAAAATGAGTCTCTTGTAGACAGAAAATAGATGGGTCTTGTTTTTTTATCTGTTCTGATACCCTATGTCTTTTGCTTGGAGCATTTAATCCATTTACATTCAGTGTTATTATAGAAAGATATGGGTTTAGAGTCACTGTGATGTCCGTAGGTTTCATGCTTGTAGCGATGTCTCTGGTACTTTGTCTCACAGGATCCCCCTTAGGATCTCTTGTAGGGCTGGTTTAGTGGTGACGAATTCCTTCAGTTTTTGTTTGTTTGGGAAGACCTTTATTTCTCCTTCTATTCTAAATGACAGACTTGCTGGATAAAGGATTCTCGGCTGCATATTTTTTCTGTTCATCACATTGAAGATTTCCTGCCATTCTTTTCTGGCCTGCCACGTTTCAGTAGATAGGTCTGCCACTAATCTTATGGGTCTCCCTTTGTAGGTTAGAACCTGTTTATCCCTAGCTGCTTTCAGAATTTTCTCTTTATCCTTGTATTTTGCCAGTTTCACTATGATATGTCATGCAGAAGATCGATTCAAGTTACGTCTGAAGGGAGTTCTCTGTGCCTCTTGGGTTTCAACGCCTTTTTCCTTCCCCAGATCCAGGAAGTTCTCAGCTATTATTTCTTCAAGTATACCTTCAGCACCTTTCCCTCGCTCTTCCTCCTCTGGAATACAATTATGTGTATATTATTTCTCTTTAGTGCATCACTTAGTTCTCTAATTTTCCCCTCATACTCCTGGATTTTTTTTATCTCTTTTTCTCAGCTTCTTCTTTTTCCATAATTTTATCTTCTAGTTCACCTATTCTTTCCTCTGCCTCTTCAATCTGAGCCGTAGTTGTCTCCATTTTATTTTGCAGTTCATTGATAGCATTTTTTAGCTCCTCCTGGCTGTTCCTTAGTCCCTTGATCTCTGTAGCAAGAGATTCTCTGCTGTCCTCTATAATTTTTACAAGCCCTGCGATTAATTTTATAACTATTATTCTAAATTCTTGTTCCATTATATTACTTAAATCATTTTTAATCAATTCGTTAGCTATCACTACTTCCTGGAGTTTCTTTTGAGGAAAATTCTTCCGTTTTGTCATTTTGGATAGTCCCTGGAGTGGCGTGGAACTGCAGGGCTCTTCCCCTGTGCTGTCTGGAGTAACTTGCATTGGTGGGTGGGGCCGCAGTCAGACTTGATGTCTGCCCCCAGCCCACTGCTGGGGCCACAGTCAGACTGGTGTGTACCTTCTCTTCCCTTCTCCTAGGGGTGGGATTCACTGTGGGGTGGCGTGGCCCGTTTGGGCTACTTGTACATTGCCAGGCTTGTGGTGCTGCTTCATGGGATCTGGCATATTAGCTGGAGTGGATCCACAAGTTGCACAGGGGTCGAAGGGGCAGGCTTAGCTTGCTTACCATTGGTGGTCCCCTGCCGGAGGGGCCCTGCAGCACCAGGAGGGAGGCAGACCCGTGGGAGGGATATATCCACAGAAGCACAGCGTTGGGTGTTTGCACGGTGCAAGCAAGTTCAGTGATGGGAACTGGTTCTCTTTGGGATTTTGGCTGGGGTACAGGAGAGGGAGATAGCGCTGGTCAGCACCTTAGTTCCCCCCTGAGCTGAGCTCTGTCTCCCAGGGCTCAACAACTCTCATTCCCGGTGTCCTCTTGTCCTCCCTGCTCTCAGAGAGCAGAGCTGTTGACTGCTAACATTTCAGATGTTAAGTCCCCCTGGCTGTCAGAACTCACACAGTCTGGCCCCTTGTTGTATCTTAATTCTTACCTAATCCTAATCTTGTCTCTGTATTGACAGCCCCACCATAAACCAAACTTCTGATTCCCAATAAATTCTGACATCACTCTCTCCCTCTGAGAGAGTCAAGGCTTTGCAAGGTGGGTGTCTCCCTTGATTCAGCTTTCCTTATCAACAGGTTATATCAGTGAAATTTGGGGAGACTTTATTTATGTAGTGTATAACAGTGATTCTCAACATAGGGGAGCCAATTTTTGTCTCCCAGAAGACATTTGGCAATGTCTGCTGATTGGCAGAAGGGTGGGAGGGTGGTTCCTGCTGGCATCTAGTGAATAGGGGTCAGGGATGCTACTGAACATCCTACAATGTACAGGAAAGGCCTCCATAACAAAGCATTATCCCGCCTAGAATGCCAGTAGAGCCAAGGATGAGAGATCCTGGTTTATAATAATTTGTGGCACTTTGGGGGCGCCTGCGTGGCTCAGTTGGTTGAGTGTCTGGCTCTTGATATCAGCTCAGGTCATGATCTCACAGTTGTGGGATTCAGCCCCTCATCGGGCTGAATGTACAGCCTGCTTGGAATTCTCTGTCTCTCTCTCTGCTCCTCCCCTGCTTGTGCTCTCTCTTTGTCTTTCTCAAAATAAACATTAAAATTTTTAAAAATAATAATTTTGGCACTTCTGCCCATTCTAGATGAGTTAGCTGTACTTAGGCTATGCCTGTATGAATATGTATACTATTCCCAGTGCTAATGTAATGGTAAACTGTAGTTGACTCATTCCAAGTATCTAGCACCTGTCAGTTCTGTTCTGGAAGGGGCTTAGTTGTGTCATCAGAAATTCTTAAGTTGAGGAGACCTCCTCCAGGATGACACCCTTCAATGCCAATAATACTCAAATTCAGAGTAGTGGGAAGAACACAGATGTTAGCAGAACACCTGGATTCTAGTTTCAGATCTGTTACCAACCAGGGGAAGGTCACTTTGGTGACATAGTCTCTGTCTATAGAAGTGAGGACTATGGTATCAGTGGTTTTCAGAACCTCTATTAGCTTCATTTCCCTAAGATGAAAAGAGTCCACGGTCTGATGATGTCCAGAGCTCATAAGGAAGTATTTGTGGTCTTTCCTGTGCAAGTTGGAGCATACCAGAGGACTCTCCTGAGAGTCAATATAACTGACGAAAGAGAAGACAACCTGAAAGGTCTGCACACTTCTGTGTGACCCTGTTTTTGTCTTTCTGAGGTTTCATAGCCTGGGTATATATCCTTGGTCCAGATTACCACCCTGGAATTATAAAAGTCCCTTTCCAATCACATGAACTATAATTAAAATATATCATGTATCACATATATATCATATATATATATGTATGTGTATATATCATATATATATATAGTTTACATATAGTATACATATATATATATATATATAAAGTTTATTTTGAGAGAGAGAGAGAGAGAGAGAGAGAGAGAACACACGAGCAGAGGAAGGGCAGAAAGAGAGGGAGAAGGAGAGGGAGAATCCCAAGTAGCCTCCTTGGCAACACAGGGCTCCATTCCATGCACCATGAGATCATGACCTGAGCTGAAACCAAGCTTAACTGACTGAACCACCCAGGTGCCCCACCCTCAAAAAATACATGTTTTTAAAAAGGTTCAGTTCCCAAACTCCAAACCCACCTCTATCTACCCTAACACACATATCAAGATGTTTCCTAGCTCCTTGATTGAGACCTACCCATGATGGCAAATATAAGAATGCATATTTAAAACAAAAAGAGTGCATATTTTGTTCTTTCTTCTTCACTTCTCCCTTAGGTAGAACTAGTCCTTTTCTATGCTCTCAGTATTTTTTGAACATATATTTGTTATACTTCCAGTTAGTTTTCTCTTTGGTTGAGTGTTAGGCAACAACAACAAAATAAATAAATAAAATTACTCTTCTGAAGCAAACTGCCTGAAGCTGTTTCAGTCCTCTCTGAGGTGGTGAGAATTTCGTTTCAGGAAAAAGAGTCCCTTTTTTTTTTTTTTTTTTTTTTTTTGGAAGAGGGGTGGGGACAGTTTAATGAACATTTGATTATGCCAAAGATAAGCCCTGAGGCTGTTCTGTTCCGGGGAAACAAAGTAGAAAAAACAAGAAGCTAAACTGTTCTACAGTGTCAAGTCCCTCCTGGGTGAGGAAATTGTTACACTAGTATTTGACTTTGGGTTCCTACTGAGCAGAGAGAAAATAAGGAGCTGTGGAGAAGATGGGAGAGAAAATTCATCGGTTTGCATGGAAGTGGGCTACAGAAAAATGGGTGCCTCTCAGGGTAGTGAAAGCAGAGTTTATGTGTGAAAAGACATGCAAGGGAGGGAGAGAAGTTCACAGAACTTCTGGAAAAAAAGGTATGGCTGATGGGTCAAACATAGGAGAGAATACTTTCGTTTGATATGGGCTTTTCAGTCCTCCGTTCTGGCATTCTAATTTTGTCTTGCAGTAAATTCTGGAGTCCTCTACAACCTAGTGGCAATCAAGTATTAGTGGTGCTTGAAGAAATAAAAGAAAAGCTTTGTCCAAAATGAATCAGGAAAAAAAAAAAAAAATAGAGACGTGTGGTGGCAATTATGAGATGGCCCCGAGTGATGAGAGAAAAAGTTGGAAGTAGAAGTGTGTCCCCAGAGATGGAAAAACAAGTGGGACAATGACTTGTTTTAGAGTAAGAGCCCAAAGCACTTTGGGGAGCATATGGACTTTAATCAGTCACATGGCAGGCAGAAGCTAATTGTGGGGTTTTTTTGTGTGTTTTGTTTTTGTTTTTGGAAAATTGAAGAGAAGGTAATAGGGCACTTAGTGTGGTAGGTTTTCCCTCCTTTGTTTATAGGACTCAAGATACAATGTATGTTCAATAATCGCTTGTTGGGAGAGAGATGAATACAAAAACATCAATGCTGAATTTCCAGGATGTCAAGGCAAGCTGAACAAACCTTTTAAAAATTTTTTTAAACAGAAAGGAAAAGGGTTGTATTCAAGTCCAAGTCAGGAAGGCTGCCCATGATACACAATCTTCACAAAGAAGAGGGTGCTCCAGGGGAGGAACATTTGGTGCAGGCTTGTATATGTTTTTTACATGGTTACAAATCATCAGGACAAAGGACATTCCATAAAGTTACATACTTTATTTTATGTTTTTAGTATAGGGCTGTAGTATGGGAACCAGGGAAGTTTCTCCTTCTGTTCAGAATGCTCTTTTTTTTTTTTTTTTTTTTTTAACAAAGCAGATGTACAGTGTGTGCTCAGGGCAGAAATAGAACCCATGCTTTGAGGTTTTGCCAAGTCATTTTGACCTTGGTTAAAGTATAGCTTCCCTCAGAGCCCATGAGCAGGGCCTACAAACATTGAAAGCTGAAATTTCCTTTTATCAAGAACTATTTCCAGTCATTAAAACACTGCTGATAGTGGGAAGTTATTTCTTTAGACTCATTGGCCATGTACATAATTGATTGCTTTCGGGAAATCAGTCATAATAAGGAACTAGGGAGGTTCAAATAGGTATTGACACTTACCAGGTTTTCAGAACTAAGAATGGAAGAGGAAAGAATAAAATGGAAATAATGCAAAAGGCAAAGCAGATACGAAAGAAAAAAATGAAGTAATTACATTTTGGACTGATTTCTTGGACATCTAGAAAATGCAAAATTTCGTCAGCCATATAAAAAGTGCTCTCTAGGAGTGGGTAAGTCAAATGAATGTCATCTTTAAAAATAATTTTTAAAAAATCAACAACAATAACAAAGAAAGAAAAAAGAATGTATGCTTACCTGAAATCAGCTGACTATATCATGGATTGGATACACTATAAAATTATCACTTTTCTGTTTTGCTAGTGTAGCAGAACCTGAGAGACCAATCTAAGCTAATTTACATCAGGTGAATTGCTAAGCAGCAGCTAATTACTAACCACGTAACAAAATTAAGATGGCCCCTAGAATATCTATACATCATTTTACTAAAACTTTAACAGTTAAATACCTATAGATGTTTCCTACTTGAATTTCCTAAGGAAAGGGCCCATGTCTTGTGTGACCTTATTATCTAGGCCAGGAGTGAGAAAACTACAGCCTACCAGCCAAGTCTGTCTGGACTCCTATTTTTGTAAACATTTTATTGGAACACAGCCATGCCCATTCATTTACTTATTATAGTGGCTGTTTTTGCACGAGAAAGGCAGAATTGACTAATTGTGACAGAGACCATATGGCCCAACAAACCTTGAATATTTATAATCTAGCCCTTTACAGGAAATATTTTCCAACTCCTAGTCTGGGTTCCATTTAGTCCAAGTTTGGTTCATTGACCAACAGCATCAGTATCACCTGGGATCTTGTTGGAACTAAAGCAGCTCAGGCTTTAACCCAGACTGATTATATCAATATCCTTGTTTTTTTTTTTTTTTAAATACCCAGGTGATTCATATAAAGTTTGAGAAGCTGTGGTCAGGAATAAAGTCTGGGTCTTAGTAGATCTCAAAAAATAATTGTTTAAGGAGTGAGTAACTAATCAGTATGCAGTCATTGAACTCAATTAATACATGCTTTTATTTACTGTGTATAATATACCTGACCCTTGGCTAAGTCTGGAAAAGGAGCCAGAGAAATGGTTCTTGTCTTCAAGGATTAAAATTTATTTAGGATAATAAAGTAGCAGATGTGAAACAATTAAAGAATGTTAGAACACAGCACACATGGTAATATGCTGATTGTATGTTGCAAATGTTAAGTGGTGAAGCAGAAATTATATTGGAATCTGAAAAGGAACCTAAAAGTGCGTCAAATATGAATGGCTTTGGACTCATTAGTGTGGTGTCTCAGATATGGTTCATAAATACGAAACTGAGGAATGAAATCCCTTCATTTATCCAAGGGCTTTTTGAATTACAAAATGTGATGGAGTATGCTCAAATGGTTCCAAAGCCCTCCCTGAAACAGATGAATGCATGAGCACATGTGTTTATGCGGCAAGTAAATTAGGTTGTAAATCAAAGAACAAAAGATAGAACTGAACGTGCCAGCAGTTAAAATGTGACAAGAAATACCTGTACATCCTCCGATGAGTTAATTGACAATTACATGGTGAAAGGTAAAAAGGAGACCACAGGCCCCAAATGCAGTCACTTGTACTAAGCCCCGCATCAGCACACAAGAGACTTAACACCTAACCTGACTGCAGTTTCAGTCTTTCCTGAGAATGTAACCTTTACCTAGTCAATCGGGATTACCTGGTCAGCCCCAGTGAGGTAATCAACCAGAGGTACCCCTTTTGTCACCCATAGGAAGATGACCCTGTTGGAAACAACCCACTCTGCTAGAAACTACCTTTCCTGCCCTCTTCTGCTTATAAAAGCCTTTCACTTTGTACAGCTTTCTGGAACTCTTTTCTGTTTGCTAGACGGGATGGGTGATGCCCTCATCGAATAAAGCCATTTAGATCTTTAAATTTACTCAGCTGAATTTTGCTTTTTAACAATTATATATCTACAGTGGAATTAGCTATGGTAAACCTTATCCTTTTTTCCATGTCACATGCTAATTTCATAAAAGTAAGGCAATTACAGAGTCACAACCCTGCTGCTTTTTTTTCTTTTGCCATTGAACTGTTTGTAAGCACTTAATTTATCAGTCTGATGTCCAGTGCTTTCCTATCAGAATAAATAGCATTTCTCAGAAAACCCAGATGCATTTTAATTCTCTGAAGATTATCCTCTACTAGATGCAATAAGTAATATTCAAGGAAAACAGAACAGCCAGTCTTTAGATAAAGAGGCCCCCACTAATCTATTTGTTTTACATTTGTTTAAGCACCAGGACTGCAACTTTCCATTTAGAGTTTCAAAATAAAAGAACGCTAATCAGTGTGGCCTCCAGTTCGCTTTCCGAATTGAGCGGCGGGGCGGGGAGGGAGATGTTGCTTTCATAATCACAATGGCGGGAAAAAGTAATGGGTACTGGTAGAAAGACAAAAGCGATTCTTAATTACTTCTGTGGATTTGGCAGTTCCAGTGTTTTGATTCACAGCCTTCCATGTCTTGAAATTTAACATTCCAGAATTCTTTGGGGTACTTACTATGCCTTTACTCTGGTTTTATTTGCCACAAAAACACTAAGGCTGAGGCAACAAGGAGAAGGAGTCAATGTTTATAAATGAGGGGTGTGATTTTACACACTGAGTACTAAAATCAGGATAGGGGTATCATGGTATCATCGTGTTTCAGTTTGACTTATGTCCCTCAGCCTTGCTCCGTGTGTGTGTGTGTGTGTGTGTGTGTGTGTGTGTGTGTGTGAGTGTCTGGGGGTAAGCGTGGGGATGAGGGGTTGAATATGGTGGCCTGAGACTCCTACTTCATTCTTATGACTGAGCTTTGAAGTCAGAGGGTGTGGCCTCAGTTTGAATAGTAACTTTAGAGATTTAGAAGCTTCAATTCTGGACGGGATCCAAGAGTTCTGCTTGTGCCATTCAGGTCTGTATTTCTTGCCTTCTGTGTTTGAACTCTGGAGAATAAATGGGTTGAGTGGACGGTGGGAATCATGTCTTATAACTCCTAGCACATATCCTAACCTACAAAAAGCAAGGTCTGAGTGTTTTGGGTACTGACCCAGAGTTTGGTAGTGTAGTATCATGGAGAGAACACTAGATGGGTCTGAGCCCCTGAGTTCTGATCCTGAGGACAGTAAAACCATACTTTCTAACTTTCTTACAGAAGCCAGCTTTGCCTTTGGGTATTGGTTTTCTTATCTGTGAAATTAAGATCGTAGATAAAATGCAGAGATTCCCAAAATGGTGATTATCAGAATCACCTGGGGGAGTTAAAGATACAAATCCTTTGGCCTCATACCTCTGCCCGGAGGTAGTGATTTACTAGGTCTAGGTAGGACTCAGGAATCTGTATTTTTAAATATTCCCGGAGTATTCTGATTTGCAGAAGCATTTGGGAACCCATGAATTAGATGACCTTCATGGTTTATTTTGATTAAAAAAATCTGACATGATTTGATTACAGTGAATTGAGTAGGTCTAATGAGTATAGCTTTTTTCTTTTTTTTTTTAATGAGTGTAGTTTATATTCCCATGTTATGTTGATTTCCATCCTTTTTCTTTCTTTCTTTCCTTCCTTCTTTACATAAAAGTTATTTACTAAACAGCATAACCTAGTTTCTTGATATTCGATATCATTTTATAGTTCAGACATTGTTTGACTTTCTTACATTGAAGAAATTAAAGAATGAATAAAACATGGTAGCTATAATATTGTGATTGCAGAGTAGCTAGTGGCTTATGTTTTCTATACAATTCTGTATCTTTTCATTTATTTAAAAATGCTTATTGGGTGCTTAGTATGTGCCAGGCACTGTTTTAGGCACATGGGCTATAGCTGTTAATAAAATAGACCAAAATTACTATTTTTACTGAGCTTATAGTTTAGAGAATTTAGTTTCCCCACATAGAGAGTCTATGCACAAAAAACATAGATGCTGCCATTTTGCCACGAAATACTCTTGGCCTATCTCTTGCTTACTTGTTTTAACCATGATTTGATTTTGGATTCTTTCAATTTCTATTCTCCCTATTTTCTACTGATTTTATTTTTCCATGATTGCCATGGAACTCTCTCTCCATCTCTCCTGGGCTAAACTTGTGTTTTCAGGCTTTTCCTAGGCTTCTGCTTCAGGGGACTGTAGTTACTTTCAGTCTGTATCTACCGAGTAAAGCAACTGATCGCATTTTAAAGTGTTAAGAGATGTATTAGATAACAAGCTATATAAGCCAATCCTATCTGTAACCATAGTTACAGTTAAAAGAAATGTCAGCTCAAACTGATTTAAGCCCCTAAGTAAATTTATTGGCTCAGATAACTTAAAAGTTCAGAAATTAAATTTGACTTCAGTTACAGCTTGATCTGGGTGATCAGAGAATGCCAACAGGCATCTGTCTCTCTGTATCCCTTGATTGCTGTCTTCTGCATTAGCTTTGGTCCCAGGAAGACTCCTTCCATGTGTTGATGTATTGAGGGTCCAAAGACCAGGTCTGATGACTGATTTGCCAGGAGGACTCACAAATCTCAGCATATCGTTGTCCTCAAGGCTATGATCTATTATAGTAAACAAATACATAACAAATCAGCAAAGGGAAAAAACATGGAACAAATTTCCAAGGATAATGGATCCAGTGTTTCCAGAGTTCTGTCCCAATGGAATCATACAGGATGCACTTGATTCTCCCCAGCAAACTGTAACAATACAAGTGAAATGCTCCCTATCAGGGAAGCTCTTTAGAAACTTAGAGCCTTAGATTCTATTAGGAGGTGGGAGGTACCACGTAGAAACCCTCTGCATAACATGTTCCAAAATCTCAGACTCCCAGAGGAAAGCAGGTGTTGAAGATAAACCATATTGTTTTTACAAACAGCTGAAGCACTGGGAGCCACTCTTCCTATTAAGTCAGTGTGAACCCTCTGAAATTCAAGTTCCCTGATGCACTCCAAGTGTCAAAGGCCAGTGTGGCAAACGGGTCTTTCTAAGAATAAGCAGCCTCAGGCCTGCCATGTTAATCTACACAAGTGGTAACAGTGGTTACCAGCTGTTCTGCATGTATAGTTTGGCCACTCCTCCGAAAAGATACATGCTTTTTCTGTTAAATCTGGAAAAGTCTTTGTCAGGGACTTACTAGATGGTCTCCAAATCCAATTTCTCTCCTTCCTGGGCCCATGAGAAGACTATATTTACCAGCCCCTCCTTCAGTCAACCATAAAGTAGTGTTCTGGTCAACAGAATGTGAGCAGAAGTGATTTGTGTCACTTCCACATTAGCCCATAAGATATTTGTACATGCAATTTTCCATGTTATTTCCCTTTTTAAATCCAGCTTGAGGCTGCACATGATGACTATGGATATCAAGTATTAAAGATGGCAGAGCCAAAAAGTGGATAGAGCTCAAATCCCTGAATTACTATTTGGAAAGAACCACCCAACAATCAAGAATACCCATTTTGGACTTTATTTGTACAAGAAATAAACTTTAGTTTATATGAAATGTTCTACATTTTTGGTTAGTTTGTAATAGCATTTAGTATTACCTTATTTAATACATTTGGGAATCCCTATCAGTGCACTGGCTTGGGTCATATAGCGCTCCTACAACAGTTATTGTTTCCCTTTTGTGTGCATATGTTGGGGTGGTTCTCTCATCAGCCAGGCTTAGGTCATGTGCTCACCCCTGAAGAAGGCTTTGCCCTTCTCAAGGCCTCTGGACTGAATAAGACTGAGCAGGGAGGCTATTTTTCCAAAAGACCATTGGATTGTGTTATATTAAAAAAAAGCCAATTCAGTATAGGCTTAACAGAAAGTATCTTACATACAGATTATACATTCTCTGAGTGACCCAAAGTTTAAGCTCTGTTCTGCCCTGCAGCCTTTAGCAATTCTGGCATTCAGTAAATTTGTTGAATGCATGAGTGCACGTATAGAAGGAAACCAGAAAATCAGCTCAAAAAAACCTTGTCTTTTCCTCAAGTGCAGCATTATTTAAATTATTTGAATTTTTTTCAACTCTCTCTCTCCCTTTGCCCCTGTTCAAGCATAACCTGAACTGCACTTTAAACCAAGCATGGATTTAATGAGGCAACATAAGTCCCTTTGCAATCTGTTTACATTCTGGCTGTATCTATAGAATATTCAGATCCTCAGGTGTCCTCTGAACTAAGGAATGAGGACAGACATTATAAACAACTGCAACAGCAAATTATGGTAACAAACCTAATGGTGGTGTATAAAGCAGTTGACCAAAATATGTGTTCTGACAACTTCTGGTTTAACTTGTAAAAATTATTATCATTAATATACTGAGGAAAATAACATTTGCAAACTCATTGCCATAAGTAAGTAATATGAACGTGTTAGCCCATTTCGTACTAGTCCTTAATTGCATGTGCGTGCGTTTTTGTATGTGTGTGTGTGTGTGTGTGTGCGCGCGTGCTTGCTGTTATGTTCTACCACATCTGGGAGTTAATACTGGCACTTTCTGTTACCATAAAAATTCTGCTTTCCCTAGGACCCAACAACTATCCTAGATCTCAAATTATGATACAAAAACATTTATTTACTCTTTCTTCCTGGAGTTTTTCAATTGATACTGAATTCTTTTAATTAGGTACTCAGGAGTCTTCTCCCAGCTGGTATTCCTTTCCTACCTCTCCATCTTTCTCTTTCCCAAAGAATTCTTGGGATTCTGGATCCTTCTGATCCTTTGCTCTTCTCTTGTGTCCATGTAATCTCCTCCTGAAATGCTCCTTCTAGGGAACTAGGATGGCAGCAGTAAATATCAAGTTTTCAGAGTAGGGTGTCTAAAAGGTAAACATATCAGATAAAGATAGGACTGGGATGCCTGGGTGGCTCAGTCCGTTGAAAGTCTGACTTCAGCTGAGGTCATGATCTCACAGTCCGTGGGTTCTAGCCCCACGTCGGTTCTCAGTGCTGACAGCTCAGAGCCTGGAGCCTGCTTTGGATTCTGTGTCTCCCTCTCTCTCTGCCCCTCCCTTGCTCATGCTCTATCTCTCTCTGTCTCAAAAATAAAAATAATAATAAAAAAAACATTAAATAAAAAAAAAAGAAGATAAGACTTATCTCCTAAGTTTATCTTTGGTAATTACATGTAAAGCGTATAGAATAGTGCCTGGCCCTTGTAAGCACTTTGCTGTTATTATTGTTGTTGTTATTACTCTTTATTTCCTTTTATAGCAATTTGAATGCATTATTGTTTTAAGGGCTCCCTCCCTATCTGTAATTGACAGTGATGAAACAAGGTGGTAAAAAGGTCAGAAACTATCCTGCTATGAATTTATATTTTTACACATTTCAGTTCACACTGAATATAAAAATGTATTTCATGTATTTTTACTTAAAAATATTTATGAGCATTTTCTCATGTCATTAAAAAAAATTGCTATGTGAAGTGACAAAATCCTGCTAGCAACAGTGGGGTTTTACATGTGTAGCTAGGACTATGAATTCCTATCAGTTTGAGGATCAGATATTCTCTATTCCCCAGCAATAGGGATCCACTTAGGAATTATTCTTTACCTCAGCCTTAATAAAAAACCCAAAGCATTTGTTCATTTAATTCATTTTTTTCATGTATTCATTCAACTAATATCTATTGAGCTTTTATTATGTGATGAGTACCACAGCAGGTACTTAGTATATTAAAGAGAGCAATTTAAATGTGGCTTCTACTTCCATGAAGCTTACATTCTGGAGAGAGAGTCATCAAATAATTATACAAATATATTGGTGTAGTCTGCAATGAAGGAAAAACATAGAGTAATAAGAGATAATATTTTAGGGAGCTTATCTAGCCTTAGACCTGCCATCATGATGAAGGTGAGTGATAAAGAAGGAGACTTTGGAAAATTGTCTCCAGGAAGAGATTTGTGAACTGAGAGTTGAATGATGAATATGTATTAAGCAAAGAAGGGTCAGGAGAAGATACCAGGTAGCGGGAAGAGCATGTGCAAGGGCCCTGGGGCGAGAAAAAGAAAACTTGTTTTGACAGCTGAAAGAAGGCCAGGGTAGTTGGGATTTAGAAAGCAAGGACAGGGATATGGGTGGATGAGGGGGATGCATGAGGAGGAAGAGTCCTTGTTAGCTCTATAAAGGATTTTGTACTCTATTCTAAAAGCAATACAGTTCTCTGAATGTTTGGAGCCAGAGACTATACCTGTGCAAGACACTATCAGCAGAATTAGGAGGAGAGAGATCTATTTCTTTTGAGATTATATAGGTCATGTTGGGCAAAAAGGTTATTTCCACTATATAAAAAATTCTGTAAGAAACTCTAATCATTCATACATACATACATACATACTGTCAGCATACATGAGCTAGCCACACACACACACACACACACACACACACACACACACACACACACCTGTCATTGTAAAACAAAATGCTAGAGGAATAATTGGTAACTCATATGGATCAGAAGTCTGATTGACCTCTTAATTATGCCTTTAGTGAGTCTAAGAAAACAAAATTAGTATTGCTTAATAGACGTTGCTAGACAAAATACTGCAGTATCTGAAGTCATTTGTCAGAATAGGAGAACATAATTAAATGGGATGCTCAATGATGAACAGAGTTTGGCAACTGCCAATATACAGTGGGAATCCATTTGGGGAAGGAGGTTGAACAATATTAGGGTTTGGCTTTTTTTTTTTAAGTGTTTAAAGGGAGGTCAACTAGTGGAAAGCAAATAGATGAGAGCTACTCATAGCTACATGCAATTCCCCAATGCCAAAGGATTTCGGGATTTCTGATAGGCCTGATTACACAGTTCTTTAAAAAAGAATGCCCTCAGGTCAAATTAATACAGAGGATGCTCATGGTGTGTACATGGTGATGGTGTCTGTTATAATGAATAGATTAACAAGAAGTAACTTCATTTATATGATTTATGATAGATGAAAAGTCCATACCATCATCCAGATGTCTACACTATCCAATTAAGAACACCTGGATATCTGGAAACATCTGGTAACAACATGTTGTACTATTTTCCTGGATATGTGATTTCCATACCTAAATATGCATGTTACCTTAGATCATTTTGCTGTGTAAGAGGACATTCTTGGAAGGATCCAAGTTCCTAGTTCCTTTCAGAGATCCATCTGATCCCAGTGGTTCACACTTTTTGGTGTGCATTGGTGTTACCAAGAGGAGTTTTACACCACACATTACTGAGCATCAGCCCTACAGCTTCTGATATAGTAGGTTTGGGGTGAAGGCCAAACACTTGCATTTTTAGTAAGTTCTCAGGTGATTTGCTAGTCTGAGGACCACACTTGGAATACCACTCTCCTAGAACAGACACCCTTTACATTTTCAATTAGGGGAAAATATAAGGTCCAGGCAGAAGCAAGCAGATAAAATCAGAGGGTATCAATCAAATGTTCCCATTAGTCTTAATTCCAAAATTCAGGGAAGTTATTCAGCACAGAAATGATTCACATTCTAGATCAAATTCTCCATTCAAATGTAATAAGACTTGTTTTACCAATTGCATTTGCTCTAAAAGTGTACATTTTAAAAATGGAGATGAACTGAAGTAAAATTTATTTTGAAAATTTCATGGAACATTACAGAGGTGTTACAACCCAAAGTCTGGGAATCACAGTGACAGTGAGTCAGCTTCCTGTTAAAGGAAATGAAATGCAAAACATTTGTCACACATGTCCAAATTTGGGTGATTTTTTTTTGAATCCCAAAGCCAGTGTTTTTATTTAGAAGCATTTGGATTACTTTTGTTCTGAGGCATTGGACAGACAGCCCAGACAACATAGTTTTGGTTTATTCGTTAACTTGACACATGAGAAGTCTAAGTTAAGATGTATGGAGATGGACTGAAATAAATTATGTGTCCACAAGCTATATTGATTTTTTTCCCTCTGAAAAGCTCTATTCTAACATCATTTTAGACAACAGAGAAAATGAGAGAGACTAGGAAAATGCAGTGGCTTTGGAACTATAAATATACATCACTCTGCCTTTGCTATAGATTACAGAATATTTTTTTTTCTTTCTTCTTTTTTTAAACAGCTTTCACCACTTATTGAGCACTGACTGGACTATGCCTAGAACCTGACATATGTTATCTTATTTAATCCTCACAAAGAAGAGCCATTACCTATGGTGAAGGGGGAGGCATTACCACATGTCATAGATTCTAAGATCACAATTTTTATAGTTTTAACATTTCTGAAATCAAGATACATTTGACCATCCCACTTGGCCATTTTTTTTCACATTTTAAAAGCCTCTATAATGAGGATGAGTCTTAAAATTGACATAGTCTAGATTCTATGAAATAGGGTATTACCATTATTTTTTTTGCTACAAAATAAAAATTTTATTTAACATTGTATGTTACATTAATTTAGATAAAAATTATGAGAAAGGTGGATTCCCCATATATAAACAATAAAAGTATAAAAAAACAATTGGTCAAACAGACTGGGAAGCCAAAAATTAAAACACGTCTAATAGTTTTTTTTATGGTAAATGGACAAATGGTATCTTATGTGGAATTTTTTTTTTGTAAAATTGTTTGATAAATAATCTGAGACCCCAATTCTGTTGGCTAGTGGAATTAGACCACCCCCTCCCTAACATCTATCTGCATAGATAGATGAGCTATCTAGCTCATCCTTCTGAGTATTGATTTTTGACCACTGATTTACACACAAGACTCAGAGCCCACCTAAGGGGAAAGGATTCCACAGAGAAAGGTCACATGTCTGATGGAGTGACTGTGGATGGAGGTTAGATTGTATGGTATTATCATTATTTTACAGATTAAAAAAAATGTTTCAGTGAGGTTGTCTACTAGCCAAACTGGAATTAAAATCAATTTCTGTCCAACTCCAAAATGTTTAACTATACCATACTATCTCCATAAAGTCAGATTTATCTGTCTTTGACATTTTCTTCTGAGTGTAAAATCTCACTAAATTGTTATTCAGTTTTCCTGAATGTTTGGCCATGATCCCATGTACACAGCAAGAGGCTCAGACTATACCCTAGCTCATGCATATATAGCCCAACCAGATTAAAAGGGACATTGTAACATGATTAACAATAGGTCATCTTTTGAACAATGAGGCTCAGGTGCATAAGCAAGTGGGGTCTGAAGTACAGCCTGCCCTTACCCTCCATTCTGCATGCACCTGTCTTTGGGAAGGGGTGACTTTTTCTAGTTTGTAGGAAGGTGCACTAAGGGCTGCAAGTCCACGTGTGTCCCATGTGGGTTTCAACTATATATTTTTTTCTTCCTTTAAATTGTGTGTGTGTGTGTGTGTGTGTGTGTGTGTGTGTAGTTAACACAATGTTGCATTCGCTTCAGGTACACAATATAGTGATTCAAAATCTCTATATGTTATACTATGCTTACCACAGTGTAGCTAGTCACTTTGTTTTATTTTTCTTAAGTAAGTTCTATTTTTGCTATTATTTAACTGTATGAGCTGAGCAAATCTGGGATTTGGCTTTCATCTGTACGTTGTTGAAATTGAGTTAGACAGATTTTTAAGTCCAACTTTATTCTTAGCTTTCTGTATTTCTTTTTTCTTCCTTTTAAAAATGTTTGATTGAAGTTAACTCCCAAGTACCCTATTGTTCTGACCACATTTTGTAAAGAAAAGTTAAACGTTGTTACCCTGGGGCACCTGGGTGGCTCAGTCAGTTAAGTGTCTGACTTCTGCTCAGTTCATGATCTCCATAGTTTGTGAGTTCCAGCCCCTCGTCAGGCTTTGGGCTGACAGCTTAGGGCCTGGAGCCTGCTTCGGATTCTGTGTTTCCCTCTCTCTTTCTGCCCCTTCCCCACTCATGCTCTGTCTCTCTCTCTCTCTCTCTCTCTCTCAAAAATAAATAAACATTTAAAAAAATTGAAAAAAAAAAAAAAAACGTTGTTACCCTTAGAGAATTTACAACCTAGCCTGATATTACAACTATGTTCTTTCTGAATATATTTTCTATAAATTCTCAAGTCAAACGTGTATCCTCTATATGGGTGCAGATAAGTGCTGTGCTTATAAATGTCTAGCAGTTGGCTCTCTGAAATAAAGAGGTGGTAAAAACAAACACATTCTGATTTTTAGCACTTGTTGATTTTCATGGCATAAATACCCCTAGTATGTAGTGGATTTCAAGCTACCAAAGTGACATCACTACCCACAGAAAGATGTGTAGTAAAACATGTTAAAAAGAAACAACATGGGGCGCCTGGGTGGCGCAGTCGGTTAAGCATCCGACTTCAGCCAGGTCACGATCTCGCGGTCTGTGAGTTCGAGCCCCGCATCAGGCTCTGGGCTGATGGCTCCGAGCCTGGAGGCTGTTTCCGATTCTGTGTCTCCCTCTCTCTCTGCCCCTCCCCCGTTCATGCTCTGTCTCTCTCTGTCCCAAAAATAAATTAAAAAAAAAAAATGTTGAAAAAAAAAATTTAAAAAAAAAAAAAAAAAAAAAAAAAAAGAAACAACATGTCCAAAATGGAGGTATTTACATTAAACCTAACCAAGACTTAATACATAACCTAACTACAGTTTCAGCCTCTCCGGTGAATGGAATTTTAAACCAATCAATCAGTCTGGAATATCCTGATAAGCACTGGTTAGGTCATCTGAAAAAAACCCTCTGTGCTGACCCCTAAGGGGTGGTGACCTTGACTGAAACAAATCTTTCTTTTCTTATGCTGGGCTGACAGCAAGGAGCCTGCTTGGGATTCTCTCTCTCTCTCTCTCTCTCTCTCTCTCTCTCTCTCTCTCTTGCTCTCGCTCTCGCTTGCTCTCTCGCTCTCTCATTCTCACTCTCACTCTCTCTCTTGCCCCGCCCTCAAAATAAATAAATAAGCTTAAAAAAAAAGCTTTCCATTTTGCAGAGCTTCTCAGAACAGCCCTCTATTTGTTAGATGAGATACTGCCCCATTCATGAGTTGCTGAATATTCAAGACAATTAGATCTTTAAATTTACTCAGTTGAATTTCTCTTCCTTAACGTATTTGGTGGCAATGTCAGGATCTGAAGAAATTTGACAGCTTTGGAGACAAAGAGAAACATAGGCACAGTACCCATGAGCGCTCTGAGTTCTCTGTCTTGCTGTTTCTGAGAGCCTTGAGAAGTTCCTTTTGGTTCTGAGCTCCACCCTCTTTATGTTGAGCCCCTAGTCAGGCTGGGTTTGCATGGGTCCCACCTTGATTGGAAGCCCTAGCTGTTGGGTCTATCCCCAGATTCCATGTTGGAAACTGCTGATGGGAGCTGTAGTTCCTCATTTGTTTGGAATCAGTCCCCACTCTTTGGGGTCTGCTGGTTCAGTCCCTTCCCTTACCCCTTATTCCACATAGAGAACTGTTGGTGTTTACCAGCTGGAGTTGGACTGCATGCAACTTAAAACCTGGATGGGGTCCCCAGTCTCATTAGGTCTGATGTAGGCCACAATGGGCCCAGTGGGAGGCCTCAGGTGAAAATTAAATAAAGTCTAGTTGCTAATAAGAATCTCTGGAGTTCAAAATACCACAAACATTGGTGGGCACATGTTGAGCATTGAAATGTTGATAGAGTGCTCACCACCTCAAGAAGACCCCTGTGATAGGGTGTCTTATGTATCAGTTTAACTCCAGAAAACTCCAACGCCCAGCTAAAAGAAGTGGCATCCTTTATATCCAAAGAGTTGAGCATGCCACCATCCAGCACGCCTGCATATTTTATGTTTAAGAACTACAGTCCTGGAAGCTGCGGATACCTAGCAAAATGGCACAATTTTACTAAAAACAGCCTAGAATTACAGTGGCCTTTATGGGGAACATTCCAATTAGACAAGATCACTCATTTAAGAAATGCAGTTGAGAGCAGGGGATCCCAAGTTGAACAAACAGAATGGGATGCTTACTTTAATTGGTATGCAGAAGCATACCAAAAGTCATAATGATTCCAAAATAACTTCATTAAAAGACTCATTTACAAAAGGCTAATGAAAAGTTAAAGACACAGAAGCACCTGAGACAAAAGATGATGGGACTGATATGACTCATGCTCTCTGCCTTTTTCACCTGAGTACCCACGTTTTGCTAATTCTCTCTGCACTGCCTTGCCACTCTGGAGAGACTATTAGATAGTTTTTTTTTAATGTTTATTCATTTTTGAGAGACAGAGACAGAGCGTGAGCAGGGAAGGGGCAGAGAGAGGGGGAGGCGTAGAATCCGAAGCAGGCTCCAGGCTCTGAGCTGTCAGCACAGAGCCCAACGCGGGGCTTGAGCTCACGAACTGTGAGATCATGACCTGAGCCGAAGTTGGGCGCTCAACAGACTGAGCCACCCAGGCACCCCGATAGTTATTTTTCAAAATAAAACTACCCAAGATTGCAAACAAACCTCCTCAGCTTATCCTCCACCCTTTGGTCAAAGACTGAACTAAGAGCCATAGTTAAAGAATTTCCTAACTTAAGGAGGAAACCCAAATGTTTTTAATTTAGATTCACTGTTGGAGATTATGACCCTGGCCTTCCAGATCTTTATCAGCTTGTACACATGTTGGCAGGACATGATGAAGCCCAAAAAGGGGTAGAGGAAGCAAGATGGTTATACTCCAAGAATGATATTTGAAATCTTTGGTCTTCAACATCTCAGGAAGCAGTAAAAGCTCACAAAATAGCAGCTGGATTTATACAAGGCATTCCTAGAGTCTTCACTACATGCACTGATTTGTCTATTATACAAATTTGCAAACAAACAAACAAAAAAGATGAATCTGTGGCAGATTTGAAGCCCAGGGAGAAGCCCTTTTTCTATGGTGTTTAGGTTCCATGCAATAAATATGGTCACTCAGCCTGCTCTGGTTGCCCTCTTTGTACATGGATTATCTCCTGGGATTGGTGGGTTGATAAAAAAAAAAAAAAAAGGCAGAAAATAGGGTGGAAACCTGCTGGCTTGATTGAACTCATGACTGTAGCTGAAAACTCTGGAGCAAGATTGAAAAAAAAAATCCACCAAACTGTTAGGTTTACAGCTATAACAGCTTCAAGAGACCCCAAACAACATCTGGGTGGTCTGTGTCTACCCTCCTAGGGGTCCACCATTAAAATGCTGGTCCAAAGATCAATGTCTCAGCTGTAATAAACTGCAACACTGGAAAAGACTGTTGTCAAAGGCTCCATGCAAATTCTTCTTCAATGCTCTCATACTTATTTCCAAAGAAGGGTACTATATGGGCCCCTTCCACCCTTAATGGAACTACAAGAGATTCTCCGGTAAACTATTACCAATAATTCCTTTAAACAGCCATGGGGAAACTAACGTTAAAATTAATAGGAAAGCCTATCAAGTTTTAGATGATTCTGGAGCTACACTTTCTCCTTTAAACTGCACCATCATAGGACAACAAATCCCTCAGAGTAAAAATGTTTCCACAGTGGGGGTAACTAATAAAGTGCAGGAAGAATTTCCGTCTCAATCAGTACAGATGACTATGGGCCCTGTTAGTGGAAAACATTTTCTTTTGCTGTGTGATATAGCCCCAAACAGTCTATTAAGTAGAGATGGCCTTTCTTTCTTTCTTTCTTTCTTTCTTTCTTTCTTTCTTTCTTTCTTTTAATATGAAATTTATTGTCAAATTGGTTTCCACACAACATCCAGTGCTCATTCCAACAGGTGCCCTCCTCAATACCCATCACCCACCCACCTTTCCCTCCCACCACCCATCAATCCTCAGTTTGTTCTCAGTTTTTAAGAGTCTCTTATGCTTTGGCTCCCTCCCTCTCTAACTTTTTTTTTTCTCTTTCCCTTTTTCCATGGTCTTCTGTTAAGTTTCTCAGGATCCACATAAGAGTGAAAACCTATGGTATCTGTCTTTCTCTGTATTACTTATTTCACTTAGCATAACACTCTCCAGTTCCATCCACGTTCCTACAAAAGGCCATATTTCATTCTTTCTTATTGCCACGTAGTATTCCATTGTGTATATAAACCACAATTTCTTTATCCATTCATCAGTGGATGGACATTTAGGCTCTTTCCATAATTTGGCTCTTGTTGAAAGTGCTGCTATAAACATTGGGGTACAAGTGCCCCTTTGCATCAGCACTCCTGTATCCCTGTGGTCAATTCCTAGCAGTGCTATTGCTGGGTCACAGTGTAGATCTATTTTTAATTTTTTGAGGAACCTCCACACTGCTTTCCAGAGCAGCTGCACCAGTTTGCATTCCCACAAACAGTGGAAGAGGGTTCCTGTTTCTCCACATCCTCTCCAGCATCTGTAGTCTCCTGATTTGTTCGTTTTAGCCACTCTGACTGGCATGAGGTGATATCTCAGCATGGTTTGATTTGTATTTCCCTGATGAGGAGCAACACTGAGCATCTTTTCATGTGCCTGTTGGCCATCTGGATGTCTTCTTTAGAGAAGTGTCTATTCATGAGATCTCCTTTCTAAATTCCAAGGGCTTATACATTTTGCCTCCAATGGAGACTTCCCCTTCACCTACCTGAACCTGATCTTTTATGCTCCTTATAGACTATCCTTGACAGAGAAGAGGAAGAATTCCAGCAAAAGTCCCCTAATTTAATCATGGTGCCTCAAAATCTATAGGCTACCTCTAATACTGACATTGGAAGAATAGAAAGTACAGAACCTATGAAGATTCAGATAGATATAAATAAACCTTTCTCTAAATTACCTGAATAGCCATTAAAGCCTGAGACCATATAAGGCCTTCACAGCCACTGCAGAAGACCTTCTAGCCCAGTCACTAGTCATTCCTTGTACTAGTCTCCAAAACACAGATCTTGCCAGTCCAGAAACATAATAGGAGGGGTTGATGATTTGTCCAGGATTTGAGAGCTATTAACAAGATATTCTGTTTTCCAGTCATTCCAAACCAGAATACCCTTCTGTCACAGTTCCCCTGATTCACAATGTTTCACTGTTGTAGACCCATGTTAAGCATTTTTCAACATCTTTGTAGACCTCAACAGTCAATATCTATTTGTCTTTTCTTGGAACAGCTGACAGTACTCCTGGACAGTCATGCCTCAAGAGTTCACTGAGGCCCCTTCTTATTTCTCTCAAGTACTTCACTGAGATTCAAGCACCCTCCAGTTCCGTGGGAAAGCAACCCTTTTATTATATGTAGATGACCTCTTGCTGTGCTCAGCTAAGAAAGAGGCTTTCATAAAAGATCCCATTTATTTGCTACAAGGGTTAGCTTAAAAGGACATGAAAATCTCTAAGGAAAAGTTACAGTTGTTACAATTATCTCTAGACCCTGTTCATTTCCTAGGTCATGATCTAAGCACTGAAGGAATTCAACTGTCTCCAAAAAGAATTAAGCTAATCTAGGAATTTCCTAGACCCATAACTAAGTGACAGTTTTGTAGATTTCCTGGTTTGACTGGTTATTCTAGGCGATGGGTTCCTAATTTTTCTCTATTAGCTTCCCCACTATGTGAACTTACTAAAATTGCAGTTTGAACCCTTACCTTGGGAAGACAAACCTGCATAGACTTCTGTAAAACTGAAGTACTTGCAAGAACTGCCTACCTTAGGGCCATCTAACTATTCAAAACTTTTCTCATTATTTGTGCATGGAAGGAATAATCAGGCCCTGGGAATGCTCATGTAAAAGCATGGTGATAGACGTTGGCCTGTTGCCATTACATCAGACAACTTGATTCAGTTGCTAGTGCCTATCCCAGCTGTCTTAAAGGGTATAGCCACAGCTGTAAAGTTAGTGGAAGCTTCAGTAGATTTAACCGTAGGAAATGCCACTTATTTGCAAACTTCCCATGCTGTCCGAAGCCTTCTTAACCCTGAATTAACTCAACATTTCTCTGCAAAGTAGACTAACTTCCCATGTGATCCTTCTGTTTTCACCACCTGATCTATGTCTTACATGTTACCATGTCCTTAATCTTGCTACATTACTACCTCTACCTGACAAAGATGGGCCCCGTAACTGCTAGGTCATAACGTTTCATTTTGTTTTACTGCATTGTGAAGTACGAAATACTCCTTTAATCCTGGTATAATAATGAGTCATACTGTAGAAAAATGAAAAAAAGGAATTTTCAGATTTTATGCTATTACTACCCATTATGTCCTACTCAAAAGGGGAAATCCCCACAAGCTAATCCACCCCAAAAATAGACCTCTACACTCTTACCCTAGCATGCCAGTTATCCAAAGGACAAACTAGACAACCAGTATGCCTTTGTGGTTGTCTCTGATTTTGATATGTTATGGAAACAAAGGAGTTTCTTACATGTTCTTGGACCACAATAAACAATGGGCAGCATGTAAATCATCTTCTTACTGCTATTCTCTTACCTTGTGCAATTGTTGTCAAAATTGAGGCTCTCACTAAAAGGATTGAGCCAGAGCGTCAGGGAAATGACTCAGCTGGCTTTTGTGCAAAGGCAGCAACAGCAGAACCTATAAAGATTGTGGCACATGTGGATGAGGTCCATTCTGCTTCTGCAAAAAATGGCTCTTCATTGACAGATTGTTGCCACCCTGATGTCCCTGTAACATGGCAACAGTCTGCTCCTGAATCAGATAAATTAAGATGGGTAAACAGTGGTTGTAAGTTAAACAAATAGTTGGAGCTATGGGAAACCCAAGACAGCTGCTTGGTTTTTCCCAGCTCCCAAATCCCATTTTTCAGTTTTAGCATTCCTTCACTCGCCATAGTGCATTTAAAATGACTCAAATTATGAATAGACATGGGGAGATGTCTATAAAATTGTGAAAACAGTCTGCTTGCCAGTTCCATAATCCTGGAAAAACTGTTGTTGTCCTCAGAGATCTCAGACCTCGTCCATCTGGATGCTTGAACACCTGCTAGACTTTAACTGTTACTTAGTATGGGTTATCATACTTTTGTTATTGTATGTGTGTTTTCAGCTGCAAGGCTGATGCCCTCGCAGCAGCAAAGAAACTGTTAGAGAATGTGTTTCCCACTTGGGCTTTACCTTCCACAGTCTCCAGTGATCAAGGAGCCCATGTCACTGAGAAAATCAGATGAGCCTTAATCAAAATCTTGCAAATTTCTTGGAATTATCATTGTTTTTATCACTCTCAATCATCAAGCAGGATTGAGAGAACCAATGGGATCTTCAAACTTAAAATTTCTAAACTTTTCAAAACCACTGGACTCCCTTGACCTAAAGTATTGCCTTTGGTCTTGCTGACTACTTCCAGTATCCCCTTTGGGAAAGTAAACTCACTGCATATGAGATAGTCACTGGCAGACCAACATCTATTGGTATACAACCATCTGCTGGTCCCTTGTTGTCTCATGCTAGTGTGATAAGCTACTGTAAATCTTGAGTGTCTTATACTCAAGCGTATCATCAATAGATTAAAGAAGCTTTCCTGGATCCTGTTGGTCACAATTTAGAATCCACTGAATGAGTATTCTGAAGGCATCATCAGAGGAAGACAGCCCTCAAGCCCTGTTAGAAGGGACATTACCAAATGGTCCTGACCACTGATACTGCTGCAAAACCAGAAGGCATTGAAGCTTGGATACATATTTCATGGTTAAAGGGTTCATCCACCTGATATCTGATCCTGTACGGATGCTAGAGACCTTTGAATCAAATTGATGAGGAAGAGAAGTAGCTGACCTCAAGGTGAACTCCTTCCACCCAAGATTCCAGATCAAGACTTCATGCTTTAAACATGCAACAGTTTCTTCTTTTCTTTACTCTGGCATTGGCCTGAAGAGGTAATGCCCTCAGCTTTATCTCCCAGGCCACTGCCAAGGGTGTGGTAACCTTTCAGATGACTGGATTTGTCATGAAAGAAGCCCCCCCCCCCCCCCCAGTCCCCAGTGACCAATTTCTCTTTTGTTGTCCATCCCTTCTTGGAAGTATGTACCCAATTAGACACACTTACCTACAAGAATTTTAGTGTATTTGCACCCCCATGTTCCCACAATTTTCCTGATCAAACTTGCTTCTCCTTACTGAGATCTCACCAGCAGTACCCCTCTTTGTAAGGCATTCAGGGTGACTTTTTTATTTAAGGTTAAGACATTCTTTTCCCATTCACACTTAAAACCTGACTGACCCTAGGATTAGGAGTAAATACAAATGTGAATATAATTAGAAGGCTCTTAACCCTTGGATACATTGCAGATTCAACTGCTAAGACAAGAGCTGCCCAGCAGATCCTTAGACTCTTGGCCAAAGTTGTTCTTGAATATCTTTTAGCTGACCCTGGAGATATCTGTGCTGTGGCCAAAACCACCTTCTGTACCTGGATTAACACTTCTGGGGTAGCTGAAACTCAGTTACATAAGATCATGTGGCTTCAATGGGTGACCTCTCCGATGGGGTCTTTCTTTGATTAGTCTGAGTGTTGGGAATGCTCTGAAGTACACTCCAAACATTAGGAATTATAGTTACCATAATATAGTTACTGGTTATAGTTACCATAATGATCTTCCTGGTGCATTGCATTCTCCGAAAACCTTTAAACTTCAATTCACAGCCACTAACTACCAAGCAAATGATCTCCCTAAGACTGGAATGTCAGAAAAGTAACTGAAAGAATGACTGATTAGAAAACTGTGAGCCTGAATTCAGGGCCTATGAATACCATGGAGACACAGCAAAAAACAGGATCCAGGAAAGCTAGGAAAACTGGAATGATATCTGAGAATAGTGCTAATGCCTTAAATTTTGATCACATCTTTTAGTTAGGCTGAGATTTTGATCAAAAGAAGAAAATTGTTAAGAAGTAACAATAGGACCAAAATGGAGTAATTTATGTTAAGCCCCACCAAGACTTAATACCTAACCTAACTGCAATTTCAACCTTTCCCAGGAGTAGAATTTTAAACCAATCATCTGGAATTCTCAGATGAGCACTTATGAGGTAATCTGCATGATAAAATCCTCTGGTCTGCCCCCTAAAGGAAGGTGACCTTGCCTGAAACTATCCTTTCTTTTCTTTTGCCAATAACTTCTTTGTTCCACTGTGTTCTTTAACAAACCATTATATAGGATCTGTAGCATTATAAATAAGTCACTTCAAGAGCAAAAGTAATAGAAAAATAGAGTAAAATAATTAGCAAATGGTAAGTGTTGAATATTTGTTACTTTTATTTTTAATATAATTTATTTAATTGTAAATTTATAATTTTTGATAATGGGGTGTTTGAAGACTGGGTTGCAAAATTCGTGAAAATTTAATTATTGGCTCTCATGAGCTTTTATGAGTTGGGTCCAGCACACCACTGGTCTGTCCTTTAAGTGAATGCCAAGACATGGTGTAATGTGCAAGAAGTTTATTAGAAGACATGCCCATGAAAGGAAATTGGGAAGGATCCAGGTAAGGCTGGGAGAATCATCAGACCATGATGCAGATTTGACCCTGAGTGAAAGAGAGAGAGCCTAGAGGTTGTCCAGAAGTGTCCTAGTTAGCATGGAATCTAAAATTAGTTCAACAAGTCCATCAGAGTCTGAAGCAAAGTGAGCCATCAAAGTTGTTAGTGTTTCCAGGAACAGACTTGCTGGGTATTCCTGCCAGGCTCATTCACTCATGAACAGCCTATGGGAAGGATGGATTCAGGTGAAATGCTGGGAAGGATTTCAAAGGAATCTGGGTCCTTGTCAATTCAGTTTCCTGTTCTTGGAGATGGTCCAAGCACAGTCCTCTGGCTGCCATATGCTCAATACTGCTGTGTCTTATGTCTTCCTCACCTGGTTTCTTTTTAATACCCATGTGTGATCACGTTATTCTTCCCCTCAAATTATTGAGTGGCTCCAGTTACTTTCACATCAATCTTCAAACTTTCCAACACAACGAACACAAACCCTGCAATCTGGCCTTAGCTTTCCTTACCATCTTCTAATCTCTACACCTTCTATGCTCTAACTTCACCAGAATTCCCATTCTCCATTATACCACTCCCACTTCATCCATCCATCCCGTAACAGGACCGAGGTTGGCATAGAGAGTCATGACACCAAGGCTTTTCTTTCCAGGAAGCAACTTTATTTGTGCCTGCGCACACTCAGTGGGTTCATGCCTGAAAAACTGAGCCCTGAGTGCAGCGGGTTGTAGCCTTTTATGAGATTTCTACTTATCTCCCACACATGGTAACATACAGACATACAGTCTGATTGGGTGGTCTTATGTTACAGTTGTGAGGTATGTTAAGTACATAGCCAGGTTGCCTTCCCTCATGTTGGGGTTTTTCACCACATTCCTTGGAGGGGGGACTCTACCACATTCCCCCCTTTGATGTTCAGACCCCCCTATTTTGGGTCAAAGAGCATCATCTTGGTTTAGAGGTTTATATTTCCATAACATCTGCACATGCATGGCCATTTTTCTTTCAACCATTGTCTCAATGAGGCTGGAGATCTCAGACGGTATAACCAGGAGAGCTAGGCAAGGTAGGATTAAGCAAACTCCCAAAATGAAGAGGATAATTCCCATGAGGGATTTGAATCCCCTGAGAGTTGAAAAACGTCCTCCAGATAACTCCCCGGGGTTCCAACCTTTCCAGGTCTGGACTGGGACATGAGCAACCTTTCTCATTTGATCTGTGTTCTCTTCTATGACTTTTCCTTTATCATCTATCTAGAGGCAGGAGTTGCTCAGGTTAAACTTTCCACAAACTCCTCCCTCAGAAGCAGGCAAGTCATCTAAGGCCAACTGATTTTGATACATAGCATTGTGCATTTTAGTTTGCTGCTTGGCTAGTAAATTAAAGAGCTCTGGAAGTTTCATTGGTTATAATCTCTACAACTGCTTGCAGTCTGTTTATGCGGTTTAGCATGTAAATAGGGGTATGATAGCGCTAAGACCCATCCTCTGCCCAGGTGGCAGGGCCATAATATTGGATTATATGCTCAGAAGGCCATTCATCATCTTTCCAATTGCCAATTTGTAGGGCACATTATTTCCTTTGAGTTTCCCTGCCCCCATACACTTGGACTCCCAAATGTTCCCCTCTGGCAAGTGGGAGCAGGAAGAGAGATGGACGAATAGCTCCCAGCACACATGACCCTGACCAGCCTGAGGGAAATACTGTATGGGCTGTCTTTCCACATATCCCATATAGTCCACCTGGGGTCCGCCATTCAATGGCTGCATCAACATTGTCCCAGGCCTTTCGGAGATGAGAGAAGTTACACAAGGGGTGGGGATCTGGCTCAAGGTGATTTGAGGCTCCCACCATTGGGTTTCCCTGGGCAGTTGAGTTATAAAATCTTTGGCCTAGGCACAGTAAATTTCCAACAGGGCTGGTGAACTTTCTTTCCCATCAGGCAAAGCAGTTTTTTCCTGATAATTGAGGTTTCAAGGAGCCAAACCCTGGTAGTAGAACTGGGGTATTCTGTTCCATTATAAGGTTCGTGGGGATCTAATTCTCTAGCCTCCCGTGGCCATTGATCCCCCATGTCGGTTCCCCTGAATACATAGCAAGAAGAGATCTTTAGGGTGTGGGCTATAGATTATACTAAGGCAAGGAATAGATTTCTTGTTGTGGTGGAGATGGGGTGAAGGCTACTTTTTATCTCCTCATAAAAAGAATGAAAGACTTCATGAGTTGAGGCTCAGAGTGAGACAGAAAGCCTCTTGAAGTACAACATGGTTCCTGGATCAGCACCTTGCTGTGTGTGTATATATATATATATATATATATATATATATACACACACACACACATATACATATATATATATATACACACACATATATATACACACACACACGCATACATATATATATATATATATATGTATGCGTGTGTGTGTGTGCGTGTGTGTGTATATATATAGTCTTAAGCCCATTTTCCCATTTTGGGTGTCCTGGATTAAAGATAGTAAAATTAACAGGGTTACAGGCTTCCAATTTACAGTTGGAGGTTGCAGCCCTCCTTTGAAAGAGTGCCGCCTTATCTTTTCCTTTCCAAGTGGTCCATGAGACAGAGCTCCGATAGGGGCAGTAAGCCCATTCATCACCATAACATCTGGATTGGGCCAGGCCCTGTTTACACATATATTTGTCATTGAGCCTGTATTCTTATTCCCATGATAGACTTCCGCAATTTATAACCCAAAAAAGGTTTTTGTTAATAGCTGCACACATGTCAAAAAGTACTGATACCAACAGGTAGGGATTAGTATCCTGGGTTTGGCTGATTAATTCCCCTACTTCCTGGGAGTGTTGGACCTCCAACAGTTTCTCCACTGGGGAGTACTGCAGGTCAAAGCAGATGTATTGACTCCCCTGTTGGCAGAAGAATAGGTGGTCTTAATGTGTCTGCAGGTCCCCAGGGACTTTTCCTGGCATGAGAAGTAGGTATGGCATAGTAAGGTCCAAGTGACTCCCTGACCTGACCTGGTTATGCGAATAACATGCGTCACATGATGAGGAATCTAGGTCTACAGAAGGGGTCAAGATTAGAAGTAACCAATACTAATGAAGGTAATCCTATTCACAAAAGGAAGGTGGGTGCTAACAGAAACCTCTCACCACATTTCTAGCCGACCAGTGAAGCCATTGCCCATCCTATAGCAACAAGTAAAACGAGAATCACAATAACATCGAGAGACAAAGGATGACAGTGCAGTACAGTAAGGAAACATATAGAAAAGGATACTGGACCGTCGATTCTTCAAGCTTCTGCTATGTGTAGAATAGTCAGCTTCTGGGGTGACTAAGACAGGGCTGCAATCTCCTGGAGCCTCTGGAGTTGCACCTTGCTTCTTCCGTATGGTCATCTTGCATGGCAGGGTTGGTGGATCAGGAATGCACTCCCAATTTTGAGATGCTGGCCTCACTCTGCTGTAGTGAATCCAGGGACCCACCTTGTCCACCTTTACTGCAGTAGGAGTGGACAAAATGACAGTGAATAGGCCCCTCCAGAGAGGTTTTAGGGGGTGGACATTCTATTCATTCACCCATATAGTATCTCCTCGTTTAAAGGGGTGAGCATCTGTCATCAGACTCACAGGTAATTGCTGTCTAACCCAGCGGTGTGAAGTGTTTAGGGTAGAGCCAAGGGCCCACATCTGTTGCCTTAGGGTTAGATTGAAGCTTTGAGGCAATCTGGTCCAAGTCAACTGGACCTTGTCACCATTTTCAGGATTCTTCCACTGGAAGGCAAAGATTGATTAGCTCTGGGGGGCTAATCAAGTGGCCTGGTTTACTGATCGTAGGTCCTGAACTGTGCCAGCCTTTTGGATAGGTAAGAGGGGTGTGTTCCAAGAAGACTGGCATGGCCGGAGGATCCCGTACTTTAAATAAAGCTGCTGCAAGTGCTTCTGGATCCTGATCTGTGCCTTGTGGGAGATGAGGTATTGTCTCTGGCGGGTGGGTTCTGCCTTGGGCTTCAGCTCCACAACGGCAGGTATGTTTTAGGCCAGTCCTGGTGAGTTGTCTTCAGCCTACACCCCAGGGATCCTAAAGAGTTCAGGAAAAGGCTGTGGTTCCTCCTTGAGACTGTAGAGGCACCACTCTTCTTGGGGAATCGTGAGAGTCATAATCTTTGCTTCTGGTTTCCGTTGTGTCAAGGCAGTTTGTCCCCGAGAGTTGAAAGTTCTCTGGGCCTTCAGCTTTCCCAATAGGTCATGGCCCATTAGAGCCACGGGCCTGTCGGTGAGGTACAAGAATTCATGGATGACTTCATGCAGCCTGAGGCAGCAGAATGGGTGATGGCATGTCCGACTGCCTGTGGCCCCCACAATGGTGGCTTGTCTCTGTGAGAGGCGGCCCACGGGTTGGGTCACCACTGAATGTTCTGCCCCATTATCTACCATGACGTCAGTGGGACAACCCCCCCACCCCATTCATTTGGACTATAGGCTCTTGGGAGCCTAACAAAATAAAGCCCAGTCTGTCCTAGTCTTCCTCATAGTTCTCCATGGTGTCTAGCCCCAGAAAATCATCTTTGGGGGCCCCATGAGGCCATGATGCTGGTTGGTATCGGCCCTGGACCACATGGCCTTTTTCTTTCTGCTTGGACCCTGCTGGGAATTACCCAGCTGCAGGGGGCCCTCATTTTTCCAGTTGCCCTCCTGAGGACAGTGAGCACACTGGTTCCATCCTAACTTTGGTCCTGGGTGAGATGATCCTCCCCGCTGTTCCTCTTTATAGCCCCATCCCTGTTCCTATGGGGCACCTTTCTAGCAGTGTTCCAACCACTCCACCAAAGCAGCAGTTAACAAGTCTGCCTTTTTTTTGCATCTTCTGGCATTCTTCCCTCTGCGCCGCCTGGTCACGGTTGACAAACACCTGACAAACTGACTGGCATTCATGCTAGCAAAACCCTCTAGCTTTTGCAGCTTGCATCGGATGTCCCCTTGGGCCTAACCTACGAAAGCTGCATTGACCGTCTGCTGGTTAACAGGGCTCCTACAGATCAAAAGGAATGTAGAGATGAAATGTCTCATATAGTGTCTCATAGAACTGGTTCGGCCTCTCCTCGGGTCCCTGAAGCACTTCTGACATTTTACTTATATTTATGGCCTTCTCCCCCCTTCCTTCATGCCATTTAGAAGGGCTTCTTGATACCCTTCAGTCCTTGCAAGCACTCCATCTACCGCTGAGTCATTTGGATCCCATTTGGGGTCCTCCCCAGGGAAGTGAGCCTGAGAGTGTCTAGCATCCCAGCAGGGGCATTCTCCTCTAACCATTTTAGGGCTGCCTGGGTAATTTGGCGATGCTCCTCTGTGTTGAAGAAGGTCAGAAGGAGCTGGCAGCAGTCCTTCCAGGTAGGTTTATGGGTTTGGATTATGGACTGCATTAGTTCAATCATAGCCTGGGGCTTCTCCATATAGGAGGAGTATGGTGCTTCCAATTTAGGAGGTGTGTAGTGGTAAAGAGTTACACAAAAACACACTGGCCTCCTCAGATCTGGCCTTCCTGATCATAATAGTTGTGTTCCCTTGGTTTCCCTCAGTGGCATCTGTAGGGCTCCCTGGTGTTGCTGCAGGGAGGGACTGCCTCCACTGACCTGATCTGGTCACCTTCCGGGAGGGGTGTATGGGGTTAGGACTGGTGGTCCGGGTGAGCTGGTCACATCCAGAGAGGTCCGTGGTGCTAGAAGCAGCAAGGCCTCGGGACTATGGGCAGGCTCTGGTGGGGCGGCTGGGGCACAGGTGGCAGTGCAGATACAGTGGGGCATATGCTGGTGGGGTTTCCTCAGGCTCTCCCGACAGTATGGGTTTTTCAGTTTCTGGCCGGAATTTGGAGGATGCCATGAGGCGACTTTACATTTCTCTTCAATACAGACTTTTAACCAAGGCAGCCACTATAGGACCAGGTATTGCCAACAGTCAATGTAAGGAAATTGGTTGGGGTGGCCTGGATCCCCCACAATGATCCCGAACAGTTGGCCAACTAGTTCCTTATGAAATGAGCCTTGAGAGGGCCAGCCCAGCCCAAATGATGGCCAATCAATTTCACAGAATGTCTGGAGCTTTCCTTCAGTTAATTTCACACCATAGTCTGCTGAATATCCCTTTTTGAAAATCCTCAACATACACTCTAAGGGAGTCGGTTTATTATGCTTTCCACACACTTCCTCCCCCTAAGGGACAACTTGCATGCACAAGAGAGGAAAAATGAGAAGGGAGGGGCTGATTTGGAGAGGGCGCAAACTCCCTTCATCCACTTCCAGCCGTTCTCTTTGGAGATATTTCAGGTACCTCTTAGCATTGGCGGGTTTAGTTTTAATCCCTGACCCGGATCACACTCCTGAGGAAGTCTGACACAGCTTTAAACCGTATGAGGTCGACGCCCCCATAAGCTATATGTGGTCGCTAGGGAACTGCGCATCAGGACTCAACACTCGCTTCAGCTCTTGGTAAGGTCAGGACCTTTCCGCTGTCTGTCTCATTCACACACAGTCGCACTAAGACTCCAACCCACCGCCCAATGCCTTAGAGTTGCGGTTTTGTACCTTATTCCTTATGGAACTACTAGGGCAACTCTGGGAGGTGGTCAGGCTCCTCTTCTGTGTCTTAGGGGCAGGTCTACCAAAACGAAGCTGGGTTTTTGCCACTCTGATGGGCGGCGCTCCCTGAGCTGGTTCCTGGACCTCGCCAGTCCTTTGTGCATCCGGGACCCTCGCCCTGGCGCGCTGGGAGGGGCTGGTCTTCTATGGATCAAGCAGTCTGCTGGCACCAGGCAAGGTAGCCACTCCCGGTGCCCTGAGGTTCATACCCAGGTAACAAGAGAGGTAAAACACCGTCTCTGCATCCTGGATGAGCCTCCATGTCATGTGATGGGATTCGAGGCTCATACAGAGTCTTGACACCGAGGCTTTATTTTCCAGGAAGTAACTTTATTCACGCTGGCATAGGCTCAGCCTATGGCTCAGTGGGTTCCTACCCAGAAATCTGAGCTCCGAGTGAAGCGGGAGTAACCTTTCATACAATTTCTAGTTCTTTGTCTCCCATACGTGGCAACATACAGACATATGGTCTGATTGGGTGGTCTTATGTTACAGAGTCGTTAAGTATGTCACGCGCTTAGCCAGGTTGCCTTTCCTTATCTTGGGGTTTTTCACCACATTCCTTAGAGAGGGGACTCGACCACAATCCACCTATCCATCCAAAGACTATTTTGTCAGCATTGCCTATGTGTTAACACCTTGTTAATCACATGAGCAGCTCATGGGAGAGAAATACAAGCAGATAAATTTGAGAAATGTAGAAATGTAGAAACATTGATAGCCAACAGCCAAAGCGATTAGGATGGATGCTTAGTCATTTAAGTAAATTTTAATTTTTTTTAATTTTTTTAATGTTTATTTTTGAGAGGGAGAGAGACAGAGCATGAGTGGCGGAGGGGCAGAGAGAGAGGGAGACACAGAATCTGAAGCAAGCTCCAGGCTCCGAGCTGTCAGCACAGAGCCCAACGCAGGGCTCGAACTCACACTGCAAGATCATGACCTGAGGTGAAGTCGGACACTTAACGACTGAGCCACCCAGGCGCCCCATCATTTAAGTAAATTTTGATTAGAGAGTGGATTAATAAAAATTATATACATATATATGTGGCATTTTATTTCAGGTTAAAATAAACATGTGAAATCATTTTTTGAATATGAGTCTATGAATTGGGATTCCATGTCATTTCTAGTTGTCCCACTCTTATCTAACTTTAAAACATGTTTCCAGCATTCATCTTTAATTATAATATCATGGATTTGGCATTTTTCTTTTCACATTATTGTCTGTTTTTTTCAGTTTATCCCTTGAGTCAGTTAGGTAGAGGTTGGCTAGAGGGAAGTGTTAGAAAACACAATATAGAGAAGTGGCTGGGAGTAGACACTGGAGACCATGTTTGAATCATGACTCTCAGTTATTAGCTGTGTGACATTGGGAGAGGTATATAATCACTCTATGTGCAGTTTTTCTTCCATAAAATAAGGATGTGCTACTAGGAGTAGTTACCTCACAGGTTTAGAAGGATTAAATGAGTTAAGGTATATAAAGTTGTTTTAAAAAGTATTTGGCACACAATAAAGCCTATGTAGTCACCAACATCATCCTAATTGCAATACAGAAAAAAAAAAAAACACAAATTGCTATGGAGATACAGAGGCTGAACAATTTTAGAGCGTCAGGGAAAGCTTATGGAAAGAAGAGACATAAGAGCTGAGATCCTGAAACATCACAACAAGAATAAATGTTGATTGCATCTGTGGCTGCACAGTGCCAGACAAAGAGCATGGCACACAACAAAATGTCTGTGAATGCCTATAAATTGTGAATTGACCAAAGCTGGAAACCCAGCAAAGGCTACTGGATAAGACAGGACCAGAAGAAAACACAAGTCCTAAACAGCAACACAGAAAAATAAAATAATGAAGGAGCAGGAGACAGACATTGCAATTATTCTGTAGTACCAAAGCAAGGCATTTTACTCAGGTGTTTTCAATACATTTTCTCTCTTTTGCTAGATGCATTGTTAGACATTAATTGGTGCCATACACCAATTAGAAGCCAAATTGCACAATGCCACCTCCTAAGAAAACTAATTTTTCACATGGATAATTGCCATCAAGCTGGATTTGTTCTTTTTAACACAATTAGTTGGCCTATATTAGCAATTCAAATAATATTTCATAATTTCTTTGCCTGTGCAAGCGTATGAAATGAACAAAAGAGAGAAGAGGTTTAGTGCTTGATTGAAAAAAATATGCTTTTAAGGGATTTGGACTGTAGTTTTATTGTTTAATGGTATCTGTTTGACCAAAAACTTTATTTTACATCTCAAAGTAAATCCAATAACTGACAGTAAAATTTATTTATTTTTCCCACTGCCTTTTTTGTGGACACACCAAATGGGAAAAGTTATCTTTTCTAAATTTAGGCAACATAAGAGTAAAAGATGATTTCCTTGTACTTCAAAATATAATCTTTCACACAATGTTAGATATTAATTAATTTCCATTTTAGAGTCAATCTTCCATATCTTCATCTCTTGTTCTTAGTTAAAAGGGCTTGGGGTGGAATTAAATGGAAAGAAGTCGATAGAATTAAAGTAGCTGAGTAATGATTCTAAGTAATCTTACCAATAGAACAATATCAAGAATAGGTTGCAAACTTATAGCAGACCATTGTCACAACTTACTTTAAATTTTTAAATTTTTAAAACTTTTTTCTGGATACAACAATTGTATTAATCTTTAAGTCACTGAACACATAGAGCCTCACTCCATTTGCTGTGGTCAGGATGTGTATTAAGGGTAAAATTATGCACTTGCCTTTGTAAAATCTTATATCAGAGGCTGGTTTAGATAGACTCTGTTTAAGAGTGAGTTCTCTTGTCAAACGTTCTGAGTTTTTACCACAACTTTTTTTTTTTTTTTTTGCCTTCAAGAGCCTAGTTTATTTACTTTCAGCAAGTATTAAAAGTAAGTTGGCCAAGGGGCGCCTGGGTGGCTCAGTTGGTTGAGCATCTGACTTCAGCTCAAGTCATTGTCTTACTGCTGTGAGTCGAGCCCTGCCATCAGGCTCTGTGCTGACAGCTCACAGCTAGGAGCCTGGAGCCTGCTTGAGTCTCTGTGTCTCTGCCCCTCCACTGCTTGCTCCTGTGTGCTGGTGCTCTTTTTATCTGCTGTCTACAGAGCATGGCAAGTTCTCTCATGTTTTGGAATGGCTGTAGTAAATACTGATATAGTTCAGTTGTGGCTTCTGCAAGGCTGCTATATGCTTCATCCTCTATTTGATACAAATCCAGAAGCTCAACCATGCTTTCTATATTCTTGTGCTTATCCAACAGCTCCTGGATGCGCTTCCTGGCCCACTGCGTGGCCCTATAAAACATTATGTAAATAAAAGCTGGTATTATAAGTTGTTATCATTATGATTCTTGTTATTTTAGATCAGATACATAAATGTCTTAAAGCAAAATGACTGTGCATTTAAAATATATTGAAGTAGTTGTGGTAACATAGCATCTAGTCAGGGTGAGAGCTTTAATTTTTAGGGCATTTAATAGTCTAGAGCATATTTCCTATTTTGAGCCTTGCCACAACTTTGGAGGATATGTGGAGCACTTGTTGCCAATGCTGCCATATCATGATTGAGCAAACTGGCATCAGAGAACTTATGGATTAATGGAACTCTTGGTTTCAAGTGACAAAAATTAAACTCAGGGTTCCATAAGGAAATGTATTGGTTATGTAGCTGAGAATGATTCTGAGGCAGCTCTAAGATCAGGGAAGAGCTGTAGACATGGGTGCATTAAGGTCTGGAATTGGAAAGGCAATTCATTTCAGACTCTCTCCTGCCTCTGTGATACTTTGTCCTACAGAAGGAACTTTTCCACATGGAGAGAAATTCTTCCAGCACAAGGTGTAAATCCCAGGGAATGGTGATGACTCACCCTGCTTGGGTCACATGAGCACTGATGCCAAGTAGACATGGTCCTGTGATTGGCCAGGCCTGGGTCATGTGCTTCCTGTGTGGTCAGGATTGGAGATCTGGAGCTGTTAGAAGTGAAATATAAAATTTCTGGGAAGAGGAAAACTACTGAGTATACAGTCCGGCTGAGCAGCTTATGAGCTGTGGTGAAGGCAAGACTGAGATCCTTGTCTGACTTCACACCTACTGCCCTGTCCTCTTCATCCTGGCCCATCCTCTCAGAAACTTTTAAAGCCATCATTTTTTTCTCTTTCCCACTTCTATGTCCGTAGCTTAGATGTCAGTTGTTTTCCCCATGGTCTAGTCTCTAGTTTAATAAATGAGGCTTTTTTCACAGTAATCCTTTGTAAGCAATGCTGCCGTATTGTTTTTCCCAATTAACAATTCCTACTTGAAAATCGTTCGGTGACCATGAAACTGAGCATTGTCTTGTCACCCTTGCATTCAGGAACCTCCAGAATAGGACTCTATGTTAACTTTCTACACTTATTTTGCTCAGCAACTGGCCACATCCACCTCTGAAACTGAGCTACCTATTGAGATCCAAATGTAATTTAAGCTTTTTTGTCTTCGTTTTTCCCCTGGTTGCTTTCTTTACCCCTCAAATATACTTTCTCTTATTAATGCTCACTTTAAATTTTGCCTTAATGCAAAGGATGAGCACAGTTTAATCCAAAATATCTTCTTGTTAATGTAATCAAATTCTCTTGAAAGGAAAATTCTTGGACTTTAAGATATGCCACAATCTGTAAGCAATCATTTCCAAAGTTATAAAATTGGTATTTATTCCATTTTATAATTTTTAATGATTTTCCCAGTTAGCTTTACCAATTTCTTTGTATCACCTTTGATGGAAAGTTTCAATTCACTATTTCTAGAAAACCCATATTCCTTTCTATTATCATAATTTCATCTGAAAACATTATATAATTTATTTTTAGAATACTTTATACTTAACATATTATTTATGGTCAACATAGGTGCCTGTACAGATGGTCACTGCTGTTTTACTCAGAATATATTTATGGTATTTATTTATTCAGTGAATATTTAATTAGTGCTTTAAATGTGTCAGACTCTGTCTAAAGTGCTAGGGATATGACATGAACAAGAAGGACAAGATCTCTATCCTCCGGGGGAAAAGAAGACAAGAAACACACAAATGTATGATTTTCTCTGATCTTTTAAGCTGACCTAATACCCTTCTGTGTTAATACAGCTAATAAATTCTATCAGGCTAGTTTAAGTTGGATATTATTATTTATAACCAAAAGAATCGGGGCATGCATATCTTTCCTCAATTATGGCATGTCAAAGATGTTAAAGACTGCCCTATATATCTCCAGTTTGAGCAAAGATTGGATCAGAAATTATACCACAATGAATGGCTAGGTCATTTATGTAAAAAATATCGTATCATTACCAGTCATAATGATAACATTTATTGGCTCTATTACTTACTTATTATTTAGCTGTAATATGAATAAATACAGTTAAGTAATGCTTCTTGAAAATATATAGAGCGTCACATGAGTGACTGCCTGATGAGTGAAGAGAATCATCTTTCTATCTTCCAAGCTGTAATGTCTATTAACTTCAGGATATCATAGTTAGGGATGGCCTGGGAGACTATCATCCTCATTTTTCCATAGTCATTTTGTGTTAGTTTCCATACTCAAACCAGCTCCCACCCCAACACCAACTAGCATTTTTGGATCTACTTTCCATTGGCACTGGCATTAGCTCTCACTATGATAGCATGGGCCTTACAACTGAAGCAGGCCAGCCTCATCCCATCTTCCTCACTGTCACCTCTGTGACATTAGACAATCTTTAGGCTGTCCCAATTTACTCAAAGACTAGATTAGGTCTTTACTCATCTCCAGAGCCACCTTGGGCTTCTTTGTCCTGATTAACTCTCTACTCTCTTTGAACAGTCAGCACATTGCCATACTTTATTAGCATTTTCCAAGTAATTTTTCTATGGGATTTTATCTTAGATTTGAATGGGGATTAATAGGCCAAATGTGTGTAGATAATGCTCCATTTTATACTTGGAGATTCATGATACACATTTGCCTTAAAGATTCTTAGACACTTTATAATAAAGGCACACCTCTTTGAAACTGCTTAGCTCAATCATCTACGGTTTACTGATCATGGAAACCTATACCCTTTTCACCACTCAGTACACATACTAGCATCCTTTGAATCCAATTTGGGGAATGTTAGATCATACAGAGACTCTCTGATTATTTCATGGATATTTGTTTTGTTTATTGGTTCAGTTCCCAAGCTCAGTAAAGGTGAGGGCTGCATTGTATTGTTCTTCTGATCTCTAACAGTGGTTAGTTCACTGATTTAAATGCAGCATGCAATCAGTTGATTATAATTTGTAATTAAAAGCATGAAGAAGCATCTTATTGATTGAACAGAAGTATGTTAAGAATGACCCTAACTTTGGAATTTAAATCAAACTATTGTACGGATTTGTCATATTACTTTAGGTAAATGACCATTAGGTCATCTCTCATAATCATCTAGTCATCTGTAGAATGGGAAACCTATTTATAGCACTCTATTTCTGTCTAAAAAGCTACTTAGCAGAAGGCTTAGGGGCTTGATAAATGTTAATTCTCTTACTTTTTTGTCTAAAACTTAATGAAAATAATTTTTAAGTGCAATGAGATGAATTCTTACTCTGTAAATTTCATGACTAAATTCAGCAGGGAATTTTCTCTTATTTTAAATGACCTAAATCAGTGGCTGAACATAAAAATAACTCGGGAATTTGTTAAATATACCAACCCTTGGATGTCAACCAGGTGTTCTGAATTCAAAGTTGCAGAAATTTGGACCTCTATTTCTAACAAATTGCCTAAATTATATTATGTAATGGTCCATATCTTGCTTTTGGGATTCCCTGATCTATGTGTTGGAATGGATATTTCTCCATTTTACCTCATTGATTTCCCATGTGTGACCACAGTCATAGTTCAATTCTTTAATAGTCTAGTCATTAAAATATACAAGGCTGTGGTTTGGATTGAGTATGGTACAAGAACACATGCATTTATCTCCTCTGGTTACTGCTGATAACCCAATGAAATGAGAGTAAAGGCATGAAATAAATATAGACCTACCAGGATGAGAAAGGAGAAGAGACAATAGCAGATGAGAGCTGTCAGTGTATATTGGAAGATGGAGCAGAGATAAAAGAGTGGACCCTGATGAGAATGAAACTGAGGAGAGAAAGCCAGGAGACTAGGTGCTGGCAGAGGGGGATCCTGATGAAAAGTGGACAGTTCAGTTATCAGACACTCAGAAATGCTCAGCAATTGGAAACACCAGTCTGTACAAAGAAAATCAGTTGTCAGGAAAAATTAAATGCCAAGATCCTCACCCCACTTCTTCATGTTAACTCACTCCTTTTCTCTTCTCCTCTCCCAGAGAAGTTCTGGGACACCAGACACAGCAGGCAACATGACTGAGGCACCAGTCTGAGAAAAGAGTAATTAAGCATATACCCAGCACTCTGAGTTGCTCTAGTGCTCTTTTCCTAAATGCATGACTGGATTCATATTCCCTAGAGATACTTCTATCCCCTCCTATGGAAACACATTACCAGATCACCCTACAGTGTAATACACTAGTCTGTAGCTTGGCCCATGTGCAGTGGGGATCCCAGTAGCTAATGCCTTACTATTAAAATTGGTGGACAGCAAAAGACCCCCAAAATATGTGTGTTAAGTCTTCTGTATGAAAGTGAGATCAAAGCACACAAAGAAATAAACACAAAATGTAAAAGAGGAATTAAGGCAACAACATTAGTTGCATTTAAAATTGACATTCTTGGAAAAGTAAGAAGAAGACCTCTTGAGAACAAAAAAAGAACACTTGGTAATGATAATTTTAGTAAGTGAAATTTAGGATAGTAAGAGGATTAGAAGATAATGTCACAAAACATACATTAGGACTGCAGCAAAAAAAAAAAAAAAAAAAGGAAAAAAGGTGAGACCATCAGAATGTTCATCTGGGAGCTCCAAAACTCACCCAATAGTGTTACAGAAAAGGAGGACAGAGAAAACAGTATGGGGAAATGCCACAAGAAAATCTCTCAGACCTGAGACTAACAAGGATAAAGACAGATCCTACTTTACAGAGGAAAGGACAATGTAGCAGCTCATGTACAAAAGGTTCGGTATCAGAATTACATTGAGCCAACACTGAAAGATAAAAAATACAGAGAAATGCTTTTACTAAGGGAGAATATTAAACTCTGACTTAAGAAATTATGTTTAATTTTTTTTTTAATCTTTATTTATTTTTGAGAGAGAGAGAGAGAGCTGTGAGCTGTCAGGGAGCTATGAGAGACAGCTCTAAACTATCAGCACAGAGCCAGACGCGGGGCTCAAACTCACAATCAGTGAGTTCATGACCTGAGCCGAAGTCAGACGCTCAGCTGACTGAGCCACCCAGGCACCCCAAGAGATTATGTTGAATAAGGACTTTATGACAAGGAAAATATTGTACATTTTTGCTTTTTGAACCTTTGCCAGGAAGCTGTTGCATATGTGTTCTACCAAAATAGGAAAACAAACCAAGTAAGAGAGAAAACCTTGGAATTTAGCAAGAAACAGAGCATTCTTGTGGAGAAGTTCCAGCTGAGAGTGATGGGAAATTCCAGGATGAAAGCTTTGGATAGCAGGTTTAGAGAAAAAACAACCATTTGGAATAGGAAGGCAGAAGTCTCTAAGGGAAGTTGCCCAAGGGGAAAAATGGAAATGATGTATTTGGCCTCTTTGAAAAAACATGCAGAGGGGGTTTTTGTATGTTGTAGGAAGAACCATATTAAAAAATATGATGGCATGGGGCACCTGGGTGGCTCAGTCGGTTATGCGTTGACTTCTGCTCAGGTCATGATCTCGCGGTTTGTGAGTTCGAGCCCCACATCGGGCTCTGTCCAGACAGGTCAAAGCCTGGAGCCTGCTTCAGATTCTGTGTCTCCCTTCTCTCTGCCCGTCCCATGCTCATGCTCTGTCGACCTCTGTTTCTGTATAATAAATAAACGTTAAAAAAATTGAAAAAAAAAAGCATGATGGCCTTAATATAGACAATACCCAAATTCTGATGATTTATTTAGTTGGTAATTACTACATAAATAAATTAGAAGAATGGGTCTATAGCAAGCAGACGTTGATGGAAATGGTGGAGAATGATGTAAGGAAGGTAAAGCCTTATGAACTACATATGATGTTTACAATTGGTAAATTCAGAAATAGCAATATGGACATGCTGTGATGATCTCTGGCAACAAATAGTAGAAGGGTTAAACATGGTTAACTAGGATAAGGAGAGTGATAGAGGGTGGTTGAATGAAAATACATACTTGTTTCTAATCTATCTTCTGTTATTATTTGTTACTATTAAAAACTCTGTGTATTACTCTGGCTGTAAATAAAAATTGTTTTTATTTTATTTTATTTTATTTTATTTTATTTTATTTTATTTTATTTTATTTTGTTTTATTTTATTTTGAGAGACAGAGAGAGCAGGGGGGAGCAGAAAGACAGGGAGACACAGAATCCCAAGCAGGTTCCCCACTGTCAGCACAGAGCCCGATGTGGGGCTCAAACTCATAGAACTGTGAGATCATGACCTGAGCCGAAATCAAGAGTCTGATGCTTAACTGTTGACTGAGCCATCTAGGTGCCCCTAAAAATTATTTTTAAATGTACAAGTCTGTTAATTGGTAGCATCACATACTCTCCCCACTCTCCTTCCTGGAAAATAGGAAAGGGAGACAGAGAGAGAGAGAGAGAGGGAATGAAACATGAAATTTTACTTCTGCTGAGAGGTTTTCCAAAACTTGCTAGTGTGTTGATCTGCATGACAGTTCACAGCATTAGAGAATCAGAGAATTAGGTTTCTGTGCTATATTTATTTTTAACTATCATAAGATCTTGTTATAAATGAAAAATACTTCAATAGGGACTCTTAAGGCAATTGTTCTTTAGAGATAGTATCTACAAAATGTGATTATCTCTAATGGCATTATCCTAGGAGGTAATAAACCAGAGCAGGCTCCTACTGAGAGAGTCCTTTAAGGTAATTTAGAGAGGAAGATGTGTGTGGTTATCTCCAAACTAATGGAGGAAATTTTTTTTTAAATTGGTCATTCAAGGCACATAATGATTCTCTCATGTGTTCTGAAAAGCAAGATTGAAAACTAGGTGAGGAAAACGAGAATCAACGGATACAGAACAGCAGATTCTTTTTAAATGTAGGTTTTGTTACTATTCAGGTATGGTGAGGTTGATGGGTCAGGAGACAACTGCCATCACGAGTTTGTTATTCACAGTTCCCAAGAAGAGGGGGCATGTTACACCACATGGGCCACACAGGGAAATGCCAGTGTCAGTCAGAAGGCAGAGGGAACGAGGGGAAATCATGAGCCAGACCCTGTATTGTCATTTTCATGGGTAAGGGAGGCAAAACAGGGCAAGCGCAGTTGGGATTGGCTGGTTTAACTAATTCCCACAGACTTTGGCATACAGGGTATCTCTAGTTGTCTGGTACCTGGTCCTGGATAATTAGGACAGAAGAATATTGCCTCCTGAAGTAGAAGAGCCAGGCAGAGGAGAGGAGATGGTTTAGTTTGGAGTGGGCTCTAGATTAGTTTGTTTGCGTATGAAAGACATGTTCCAAGAGTGAGTTGTTTGTTATTTCTAAGAATTGGCTAGCCCTGGGGGCATAGTCTTTTCCCTGTCAGTAAAGACCCAGATGACTCAGAGCATCAAGAATACAGAAAATAAGAAACATAGGCAATATACAAGTGAACCAGAAGGAAGACAAAGATGCAGGAATAGGACAAAAAGGAAAGAGGAATGAATATTAGTTTTAGGAGGCTGTCAGAAATAATTAGTTCTTTAGCCTTTAAGGCGCCAGTCCAAGCAGAACAGGGTTGCTGATGGAGGTAACATGGATCCAGCCAAGATCTCCTGAGTAAAACCTTACTAGCTCAGACATGAATCAGCCCCAAGGTGACATAAAAGGTGAACTTATTTAAAAAAGAGAACGTGACATTGGACAACTCAAACTAATTGAACAAAATTTGGGCACATTTGGTATACCACATTCTCTGCTGGACACTGCATGGCACACAGACATGAGTCAAATGGAGGCTATTTCTTCACGGATTACGATACAGCTTCGAAGAGATGTGACATAAAACAGCAGTTAAATAATTCAAGTGCCTTGGTGATATTACACACAAAGGAAACAGGGCAGAGGTGGCAAGTAGGTGCCATCTTCCATCCTGGACTTCCTGGCAGACATCACTAACACCCCATGATGCTCTTAATCTCTCAGGTCTCATCTGTGCTTTCTTCTCCGTGGAGTCTCCATGAGCCATGGTCAGTAAATCAAAGTTAACTCACTTGCTATTCTTCAGTAGATGTTCTAAGGAGGGAGTTTGAAGACCAGGAGCACCTTTCCAGAAGTTATGTTTAAGTGACCTTAAGGATGGTATCCTGAATGAGATTTGTGGGCAAAGTGGTTTTCACAGCTCAGGCAGCAGGAAGAAATGTATGGTGGCTGGGAAGTTTGGAAAACTACATGAATACTAATTACACAGTCTGGATGGAATTTAGGCTATGTGTGAAGAACGGATGACAGATAAAGCCAAAAAGAGTTCGGTTGGGCCACACTGAATGCCAGATGCAAAGGTTATAAAATTAAAGTAGCTGAAATTCCCTGTGTGGTACCAATGTTCCCAGCAATGTATTCTTCTAAGTGAACGTTAAGATATATATGTAAATCTTATATATATGTGTGTATATATATATATATATATATATACACACACACACATATATGTATACATAAACACACGTATATACATATGTTTATATTCAAATACAAATATTTCAGACATTGTATATAATAAGCAAGATATATTGTACATTATATATTTATTGTATACTATTTATATATATTTGTTAATGTATTTATTATATAGTATGTATTAAATATATCTTATATGTTTATATTAACATGTGTATAATATTTAATACACATATTTCTTATAATATGTGTGTTATGTACATAAAATAAACATTTTTATAATTTCCTACATTATAGACAAAAAACAGAGTCATAAAATAACCTGCTTAAGTGTCACAGTCAATTAAGGGCAAGGTGTGGATTTAAAAGTAAGTAGGCTTACTCTGGAGGCTAAACTGTTAACCATTATACTGTACTGCATTCTAATGTTTTGTATTTATATTTAATTGGTAGATACTGAGGAGCTATCAATTTCTAAAGTAGCTATTGAAGCAATTAGACATGGGGTTTAGGAAGCCCTGTCTGGAAGTAGTATATAAATAATTAGGTAGTGATAGTAGTGGAAGGAAATCACCAGACTGTGTGATTTTGCCAAACTGTAATATAGAAATGGTTTTATGAATTGTCTTATTAATAATTAAGAACCTCCAAATTCCATTTCCCCCAGGGATACTATTGCATGCATAAAGATAGGAGTAAGAACTAGCAGCAAATATTCGAAAAAGGAATTGAAAAGCATCTGTCATATCTATATGCAGTGTGAAGTGAATTCCTGAGTCTCTCAGCTTCTAATCACATGAGCCAAATTTGTGACTGCAGAGGTGACCCATTAACATGCTTCATTCAAGTAAATGAGGAATCCATGGGGGGAGGAAAGGTGATTCAGCCAGTCTTTGAATGACAGTGTGTCTGCCCTTGTGAATTTAAATAAAGTAGGACAATCACCTTATCCTAATGCAGGAAATCGTTGCTTAGATTTTCTGTGTGGAATCGCACACAGGAGCTCCTTTTCTTTTACTGTCTAGAATTGTTCCTTGATACCAGGTAGATGAGCACAGGAAGTTGTCTTCCTGAGTAGTTTGGGAAAGCCTGAATTGATCTTTCTGAAGCTGTTAACAAGTCTCTACTGCCAGTGCCATAGGCGGATAATAGGTCAGGCAATATTTCTGATTGGTGAACAAAATCACCCTTTTTATGAGAATGTCACAAAAGCTACTATAGTGGGAAGTTCACAGGGTCTACTTGACTGTTTTTCTTGCCCCAGGACCTTAAAAATGGGATGTATAGATCAAGATTTCAATTCTTGATGATAATCTTGCTTGCTCCTGTCAAGATAGATAGGAGAAGCCTGGGTATCAGATGGTACTCGCTAAGCATTTCCATGGAAATCATCCATGATAACCCCATTTCTGTATGTATTCAGTGATCTGAAGAGCAGAAGTTAGCAGGAATTAAGGCGTGGAGATGGCAATTTATGGGGCAGAGCATGTTGATTTGGGTGTTACAAGTGTTAGACACAAACTTGTGAGAAATGTATGCCAGATGATATGACCAACCTTTCAAATTAATCATCTCTCAGTAACTATACTCATACCCTCAATACCATGAAGAAATTGCACTCTGGGAAAGATGACATACTCTGTCTTTTCCCTATCTCTATACTGAAGGAATTTCTAGCATAGATTTTGTAAGGATGTAATGAATTTGTACATATCTCTCTCTGAACTAGAATTCCATGAGAATAAGTATTGTGGCTTGTTCACTGTTGTACCCATATAGCTTATCATCAAGTCTGTGTGCTCAGTGAAAATGAAAACTGGCATTAATTCAACATATGCTTTTTGAGAACCTATAACATTCCCTTAGCCTGATCTTATGTCCTCACCTTCTCCATTTCATTTGGTTAATCTTGAACAAAATATACCACCTTAAAGTGCTTTAATTGGTTTGTAAATTGCATTTTTGAAAATTCTAAATGCAGCTAAGTAGTAACTACATGCTCATTGTGCAAAATCTAAATCATACATGATATGCAGTTAAACCAGAAAGTCTTTTTTTGCCCTTCCTCTTTATCTGTCCTCCTAATTCCTGCCTCCCTGGTGGCCTCTGTGATTGGTTTGAGGAAGATATCTTTCCAACAGTGGCTTATTTTGGACAATTTCAAGTTACTGTCATAGTCCAGGAAGTTCCAGATCTGTCTACTCTATGCAGATGTAGAGCATGGAGCAGTGAGAGGCTGCCAACTGTTGGTTCCTGGTCTGCAACAAGATTGCACAGAAATAAAGAATCCAGAAAATTTTAGAGCAATTTGATAGTCATTTTTGTGTCTCTTGAATTTAATAAATGATAACCTAGAGTTTTGTTAATTTTGTATATCTTTTTTATTTCATTTTTACTAGTAACTTATGTTTATTATTGTATTTTTTAAAGGTTCAGTCCATAATAGATTAGGAAAGAAAAAAAAAATGGATCTTCTATCATTGCTAGTCTGAGAAGTACTGTTCCAGATCATTTGTAGCAGAAATCACTGCCTTAAAAGCAATATATAGTAGACATTGTTCTTTGTATTTTTCACTCCTGTTGGAGGCAAATAGTAGTTTGATATGATTTATATATTCAGAAGTCAGAGATTTGGAAGTTAGGGTTTTCTCAGAAGTAGTTTCTATAGCTCATGTACAGAGCACCATAAAACAAAATAGGAGTCTGATACTTGGGACCAAGTTATGGCCTCTCTGGGCCTGATAACTTTGAGTACCTTAGGCATCAAGTTTTATATTATTACCCAGAACACTGCATTAATGTGATTTGGGGATTATTGATTTTAATGAATATTTTCACTACATTTTTTTTCTTAGTAGCTTTGCTGTGGACCATTAAGAACTCTTAGGCTGTTTCTAGACACCCTAACTTACCTTGTGCTCAATTTGGGTGTCACTGAGGCAGGAAAGTGCATAGTATTTCACTTCTAAAGATAAGGAGGAATTTCTCTGGCTATGACTATGTGGTAGACCAAGAAAGAGAGTTGTGTGGGTCAGACACAGGCAATATCTTATCCAGAGATGAGGGAATAACTGATGCTGTTCTGCATAAATGGCTCTCCGTTCCCTTTTCCCATCAGAGTATCTACGTGAAGGAAGGCATAAAGAAGGAAGTTATTACTTTGACCTGGACATCTAGCTCCCTGTGATAATAATGTAGGATTTCTCATTATTAACATTAGCAACAAGCTAGTGTTTAATGAACACTTACTCTTGTCATACACCATGTTAAATCCTTTACATATTTTATTTCATTGAAGCCCTACAACATCCCATGACATGTGTTCTCCCATTTTACCGAAAAACAGAATAGAGGTCAATAGGAGAGCTAATATTTAAAAGGAGATCAGTTGGACTCCAAAGAATTCTGTTAAACATGATTATAATCCTAGTGCTCTACTGTTTTTTTTTACATCTTTGGGGGTACTATCTCATATTTAAGTAGGGGGGGCTGTGAATAACTTTAGAGTGACGTGTTATAGCATAGGAATAATTGACAATCTTACAGACCTCATGACCTAATTCAGGGGTTGGCAATCTTTTTCTATAAAGACCCATATAGTAAATATTTTAGAGTTTGCAGGCCGTATAGTCTCTGTTGCAACTACTGAACTCTGATGTTATAGCTTGAAAGCAACGATAGATGATATAAAAACGAATGGAGGTAGGCGTGTTCCAATAAAACTTTATTTGCAAAAACAGGTGGCAGTCCAGATTTGGCCCACTGGCCATAGTTTTCCAATCCTGGAATATATAGTTTTTATGTTTATTTAATTTTAGAGAGAGAGTATGTGTGTTCACGAGCAGGGGAGGGACAGAGAGAGGGGAGAGAAAGAATATTAAGCAATCTCTGCACCATCAGCACAGAGCCCAGTGTGGGGCTTGAAGTCAGAAACCATGATATCTTGACCTGAGCCAAAATCAAGAGTCAGAAACTTAACTGACTGAGCTACCCAGGCACCCCTGGAATATATAGTTTTATAAAGGATATTCCTTAGACCAAGAATGGGTATGGACTTGTCATAGGCCAAAGAGACTGTAATGATAGTGACTGATGCCTTTCATACTTCAAACTCCATGTCTTCTTGTTGATCACCTGACTCCTCCCTCTGATGATTCTTAAGCATTTTTTTAATGATAAACAATACATAATATTTTTTGATATCTGTATATGTAAAGAGATATACCCCTGTTGGTACATAAGGTTGCAATGTACTTTTTTACCTCCTACTCAGAAAAGGTTATTTGAGTACAAGTGAGTGAGGACCATGATAACACAGAAATAACTTTGAATTTATTCTGATTTATTAAAAGATGGTAAAGCACTCACACACTTCAGAAACTTGTCATGAAAATTACTTGGAGTGCATTTTCCAACTGATTGTGATTTTTGGACACAGTAGTGAATCATGATTTGAAGAGCTGCTATGGTCTTCTTCAGTGTCATGTGTAAAAACATATTGATTCTGTCCATTCATGTCTACTTCTATCTACTTTTTCCACCATCATGTCAATCAGCATCTTTACTTTTGTCACAGAAACTGGTTTTTCAATTACTAAAAATTCTCCTTTATCAAGCCTACAATTATAGCAATCCCTTCTAATTAAAAAATATGAATTTTTAATCTTAAGTGTGTCTTTTCATGGGATGTCCATTGTAAGTGTTCAAAGAACCTAGCCTTCTTCTGGGCAAGCATTAACAAAGGTACTAGTATCCTTTTTTCTTAATTTTCAAAAGGAAAATTGGTAAAGAGTAGAGATCTTTTAACTATGACTTTTTTAACGCTGAATCTGTAAAAGGAAATAGGATTTTTTTTTTTTTGTTGCTTTGTTTGCTTTTCTTAGTGAATAAAATTAGGAGGAAGTCTGTTGCAGCATAAATTCTCATTAAATCCTGTGGGATTCAAGGAGAGTACTCCTTGAGTATTTACATGTTTTTATCCAGAAAAAAAAAATGACTTCAAACACATAAAAATCCAGTCACAATGTATGCTTTGCATTTTAGGTTTCACATTGTAGTAAAATTCTAGTGAAGATGCCATCACTGACTATACTTAAAAAAAAAAAAAAATTTTTTCCATAAAGTTTAACACAGAACGTTTATAGTAAAAGACCAAAAAAAGCACAATGTCTTTCTAATGGTGGCATTGATGAATCATTTTCCGATAACCACCTCCTAAATGGGATTCAGCAATTGTTTTTTTCGGGGTAGGAGGGAGTTTCATAACAGATTTTATTTATTTACTTATTTTCCTCATTTTTTAAAATTTAAATCCAAGTTAGTTAACATATAGTATAATATGATTTCAGGAGTAGAATTTAGTGATCCATCCCTTACATATGACATCCAGTGCTCATCCCAACAAGTGCCGTCCTTAGTGCCCATCACGCATTTAGCCCATCCATCCACCCAGCACCCCTCCTGCAAACCTCAGTTTGTTCTTTCTATTTAGGAGTTTCTTATGGTTTGTCTCCCTCTCTGTTCTTATCTTATTTTTGCTTCCCTTCCCCTAAGTTCATCTGTCTTGTTTCTTAAATTCCACATGAGTGAAATCATGATATTCATCTTTCTCTGACTTATTTCACTTAGCATAATACACTCTAGTTCCATCCACATTGTTACAAATGGCAAGATTTCATTCTTTTTGATAGCCGAGTAATATTCCATTGTATGTATATATATATATATATATATATATATATATATATATATATACACACACACACACACACACACACACACACACACACACACACACACATATGCATACCACATCTTCTTTATCCATTTATCAGCCAATGGACATTTGACTCTTTCCATACTTTGACTATTATCTATAGCAATTTTTTAAATAGTCACATCTGCAGCAGCTGGCTGGGCCTTAATTGTCTGTGGTACTTAGGGGAAGATCATTCCAAACACAGAGTTTTTCTCCCATCTTTCCAAGAAATGAGAACTGAGACTTTGGCTACCATGATATGGGGAGTAGTATTCCAAACCTTTCTAGAGAAAATGGGCTCAGGAAAAAAATTACATAAACTATTAGCATTTGCAGGGATTTATTTAAGTTGTGGTTGTAGCTTCTTAAAGATTTGTGATATGCAGCTGATTTATGGTCCCTGCATTTTCCTCTTTGGTCCTAAATAGGAAACTTGAAAATCATAGGTTTGGAACTACAAAATTCTCTTTTTTGTTTGTGTTCCCCCCCTCCCCCCGCCTTGCCAACCTTGCAACCTCATTTGGAGTTAAATACTTTAATTGTTTTCACTTTTGTGTTTACCTGGTTTCTGGACATCAAAATATTTTGCCAACATGTTTTAGTGCCTCTGAGTGACTCCATGGTACACTTTTTATACTAAAGAGGTGATTTAGACATCTCTAAATATTCAAAGAGTGTACCTGGAGTATTAGAGGCTATAATTGTTGATTAAATCATATTCTGGGCACTTATTTAGCCTATGCTGAAAAAAAACTAATTTGAGAGAGAGTGGCACATCTGTTTAAATGGAATGAGTTTTCAAGCTTAGCAAACCCCCAAGGGAGGGTGGTGGTAGAAACTGTAGAGTATACTTTCTGGAGTCAGATGACCTGGGTTACAATCCCATCTCTAGCCTTTTCTCCACTGTGTGGCATTAATAAGTTACTTTCTCTCTCTAAGATTCCATATCCTTTTAGGTAAATAAGGAATGCCAGGAATGTATGCACATCAGCTAGGGTTGTTCTGAAGATAAACAAGCGTACCATATAATGTCCTTAGAGTTCAATAAATACTTGTGAGTCTAAAGTTCAGGAATCCTCAAACATATTTTCTTTTTCATCAAGAGACTCCATTGGAGCTTAGAAATATAGTCACTTAAAATTAAGCTGCTACTCTTCTATTTTATGAGCATAAAGTTAACAAATTTTGAATTAGATCATACTCTGAGATATTTAGAAGTAAAATAACCTTACTCTTTTGACTGGTGTCTTTTGTTCCTCTAAAGGTATTTCCATTTGTTTGGATGTCTTTCTTTATATGGTTCTCCTAAAAGTGCTAAGTGCTCCTGACACCCTTGTATGTTTTGCTGGCATACAGCTGGCATGCTCCCAGTAAACATGCCTTTATCACATGACTTTAATCTAATTGCAAGGGAAGCTGAGAAGTGTTCCACTGTGCCCAGAAAAAGGAAAAGGAAATGGGGTGTAATGAATACTTAACATTGTCACCTCCACCCATTAAACAACAACAACAACAACAAGCCAAAAAACTGTACCATATCCTAACTTGTCATTCTGCTCTGAGTCTTAGGTTTTAGCTCGCAGCAACTGATCAATTAAAAGATTAAATTTTTAAGAATCTGTAGTTTCTAGGTCTTATGTAGACATTAGTTGCTATCTTTTTAAATTTCTATATGATCTTTTTTTGGCTATCACTGAACAAATATTGTGTATTCATGGTAGGCAGGGTGCTCTGACATTCATTTCATAAAGCACAAATTGTCAGTGGTTATGAAATATGAGATTGAAAGTTATTTGCTTCAATACATACTTTTGACAAGATGACATTTTGACTTTAATGACACCAAAAATCCTGATAAAATCATATTAAGACAAAAAAAAAAGTGGACTTGACTTTCATTCCCCCAGTCCAGTTCTTTTCTCTGTTTATCTTTTCACAGGCACTTAAAAATTCTTACATTAGGTTTAAAAACATCCATTAATTTCCCATTGCCTCTGTATGCCTAAATTTGTTTATAAGGCTTTTCCTTCCCCTGACCGACCTCTGGTTGTTTCTAAATCTGCATTATTCCCCCTGCACAAAGTTTCCCTTTTAGTTGTGCCTGTGTTTGAGTGATGCTACCTACTCTACTAGGAATGTCCCCTCCAAAGATGCCTCTCTGATAGTGTCCCACTGAATATGCAACTCTCTCTCTGCAGTTCCTCTCCAGAATTCTCAAGCCCATGTTGCTTCCTTACTTGTGAGATTCTGGAACTCTGATCTGTTTGTCCTTGAAGATAAAGTCCTTGTCTTCTTCATAATTCATACTCAGAACTGAGGACAGGCTGCATATAGAGTGTGTTTGATAGCTCTTAGTTGGGCAATTTAATGCATTCATATATTTGGTTTTCATTGTTGTTTCACTTATTTTGTTTGGTACTGCATCATTCAGGACACAGTAAATTATTCCGTGACACCCAATAATCTCAATGGCTTATAAAATGAAAGGACACTGTATGTTCTTTGGGGGTGGGCTGCAGCTCTGCTTCATGTTGTATTTACTGTAGGACCTAGGTTGATGAGCAGCCTCTATCAGGAACATTTTGATGGTTGTGTCAGTGGGAGAAGAAACCTGGCACTTGCATCCTGGCCCTAGAGCTTCTACTTAGAAAAGATAGATGCCACTTCTGCCTTCTTCCAATTAAGCACAATGAAACATCTTGACTTCAGAGTAGAAACATATCATTCACCCTCAGGGAGGGATATGCTAAAGAGGGAATTTGGGGCAAATAGTAATACAGTCTACCACTGAGAGATGACCATATATCATCTAGCTCATGTATTTAGTCACTTTTGGTTGCATTTATCCTATCTACCCAACTATTGTGTAAAATGATGTGTAAGAGTAAGAAAGTTCCTTTCAAAAGTTAGCAGCAGGATATCTACAATGAATGAATAACAATAATTTATAGAATTATGAATTATAAGAACACTTCTGATAGCCTGGACAGTAATTTTTATATCATCCCTGAGATGAAATATAGACACATGGGCATTCTTGCTTGTCTTTTGGTATGAATACCTTTCTTTTTATTTCATATTTTCCTAAGTCTGAAGAACAGGGTGTTAAATGAACTCCCTCCATTGGTGATGACTTTCCAGTCTGGTGCATTTCTCCACAGTCTAGTCACTCTTTCGATTCTTGCTACATGTAGCTCAGGCCATTTCAGAGATCTGAATATCTAAGCAGAAACTTCCATAATATAGGGCAATAAAGTAATTACATCCCATCATCATTTGTCCTTCCCTTTTCGATCTGGGTTAGCATCATTAGCTTTAATTTAATAATACCATCTCTTATTATTGAATACATTTAGAATTCACTTTGTTGGTTATTTTTTTTTAATTTTCACTTTAGTATAACCTCCAAAATGTTTTGTTCGAATTAACTGTATTTCTGATGTACACTTTGCTTCCTCTGTTTATTTTCTCTCTCCCTCATTTTCTTTTTCCTTCTCTTCTCTCCCTTCCTCCATGTCTTTACCTTTCTACCTCTCTGTTTCTCTTCTGTCTTCTCTCTCTTTCTTGTATGCCCTCCTTCCCTCCCTCCCTTCTACATTTCTTTTTCTTTCTTTATCTCTCTCTGTTATTTATTTATTTATTTATTTATTTATTTATTTATTACATTTGTTTGTTTTTGAGAGAAAAAGCACAAGTGGGGAGGGGCAGAGAGAGAAGGAGACAGAATCCAAAACAGGCTCCAGGCTCCGAGCTGTCAGCACAGAGCCTGACGTGGGGCTCGAACTCACAAACTGTGAGATCATGACCCTAGCCGAAGTTGGACGCTTAACTGACTGAGCCACCCAGGTGCCTTTCTCTCTCTCTTTTATTTTTCAGTGGCACATAGATAATGGTTGGGCTTGATAGAATCCATTTCATTTATTGAATGTCTACTGAACACCAGGTACTTTTGTAAGGATGTTGGGGCTTTGCTAACATTAGATAATAATAAGTATGGCACATTTATGCATACAAAATATTGGTTCTGCCTATGGTACAAAAAAAATGTAAATTAGTGGGTTAAAGGCATTTGGGGCTTTATCTGGAGAATTCAGACATACCTTTTTCTCTGACTCATCCCCAGCAAGGATAAAAAAGAAATGGCTCTACCTCTCCATTTGTACTTATTCTGAATGCACCTGAAATAACTTATCTTTAATAGGTCCAAGCAGCTCACACATTTGCTTTCATTACTGATATTACAGCTCTAGCACCACCTTGGGCCCTTTAAATAGTAAAAAGTACCAGACTCTGTACAGTTCTACTCAAGGCTGTTTTAAAGCAAAGTAATATCAGTTGTCCTCCAGTGGGGTTCAGGCTGATTATTAGTATCCCAGACCCCCTTTCTCTTCAAACTTGTAAAAACTAGTGTCAGGATTTATGTGCAATTGCTCCCCATTGCCAGATGCATGTCCTTATTCTCTCTGCCAGCTCAGTACAGTTTATGTCATAGGATGAATTCATACCCTCATCCATTCATACATTCCACAGATAGTTATCGAGCATCCCTGTGAGATACCCTGTTAGGTGCTAAGGTCCTGCAGTTGAAGATTTAGTTCCTGCCCTCAAGGAAGTGGGTCTGATAGAAGCAGGCTAGGAAATAATCACGTTTAATACAGAGAGATAGATGCTGTGATCCAGGTAAGCCCTGTGGTCCTCTGAAAGTGTAGGAGAAGGTCACCAACTCAGCCTCGGGGAAGTGGTCCTACAGCAGATAGGGACCTCTGTTAGTCTATTACGTGTTCTATTATCATCATTGCTCTGGCTTGGGGCAGCATTTCTTAAGGTGTGATAGTGAATCTTTAGATTACATCTAGGAGAAAGAGTCTGTTTGTTGCTAGTGTGTGTGCTTGCAGAGAGAATGTTTTTTAAGCAAACGTTTCTTTGACATGTAACAAACCTTAAGAAAAGTATGATCTTAAATGTGCAGCTTGGTACATTACACACAATAAGTATGCCAGTTTGCAGAACCTGGATTAGGAAGTAGCACCTTGCCAGCCCCCGCAAGTTCCATTTGTGCTCCTGCCTAAGCATTGCTGCTTTTAGGATGGACACTGTCCTGACTTCTGGCACAGATTAGTTTTGCCTGGTTTTGAACTTTATGTCAGTGCAGTGCTGTCCTACCTCTAGTGCTCTTTTGCATCTGTCTTTTCTGAACTATCTTCCACATTTGTGAGATTCATCCCTGTTGTAGGATCAGCTATAAACATACATTTTTAAAAAATAATTACAGTAGACATTTATTTAAAGTAATACATTTGCAGCTCCAGTAGTTCTAAATCATACATTTCAGGTTTACCCAACTTCTTAAAAATATCTGATAGCATCTGCAACCACAGATTTCAACCCCACGATTATTTCTTTGCCCATTTTTCTCTCTCTTTTCTTTCCCAAATAACTTCTTTCAGAAGTTCAAGGTAGAATTTATCCTCCTCATATTTTAGGATATGCTCTTTAGGCAAATCTGCTGCCTCCTGGTCAGGGCCATTGCTAAGTTAATGAGAAACATCCTGTCCTTATACAGATTCTCAGGAAGACTTCTTGTGGCCTCTTTCACATTGTCATTCTCAGATACGGTATCACCTTGCATTAACCCCAATTTATTGAACCCTGCAGCCCTGTCACACCATTTTCGAATACCCTCTAGCCACCAGCTTGATGCTGTAACAGCAGGCCTAAACGTTCTCTGTGATTTGTAGCGTTTGATCTCCGTATTCCATTGTATGTCTATACCACAATTTACTTATTTATTCTGTGTCAAGGAATTTTTGGGTTCTTGGGCTTGCAATACCATTCTCTTCTCCCTTTCAGCTCAGAGTCTTGGCAAGCAGCAATAACCACCTCAGTTTGAATGGCATTGTTTTTGTTATCTTTACCTTTTTGGTTACTTTCTATTTATGGCAGACTATACTAGTGGCTTTCTTTTTAAGTGCTGATATAAAGTTTTCTTTTAAATAATTTTGATTGCAATAAATGGATGGATGTAAAAAAAACCTTTCTTTTTTTAAATGTTTATTTGAGAGAGAGAGAGAGAGAGAGAGAGAGAGGGCACACATGAACAGGAGAGGGTCAGAGAGGGTGGGGAGGGGGGAGAGACAGAGAATCCCTTTAGGGATTCTCTGCTGAGAGTTAAGAGCCCAACATGGGGCTGGATCTCAGGCACTGTGAGATCAAGACCGGAGCCAAAACGAAGAGTCAGACGCTTAACTGACTGAACCATGCAGGTGCCACTAAACAATCTTTTAGAGATAATACGGGTGTGATATTATGACAAATATCATGGAGGTGAGAATCAAAAAAGCTTAGTTTAGGATAAATGTGTTTAGAGATTTGGTGTTTTTTGTTAGAAGGTAATAATTTACATGCCCAGGTGTTTTAGCAATCAACATCCTCAACCAGTTGGTTTAATAATTTATGAGATTGTTTGGGATTAATACAGGCTTGCTTTGTTAAGGTCTAGGGAGTATTTGGAATCAGCATGTCAAGAGTTTGAACAAACCCAGGTATGACCTGTAGCAAGAGACCTGGGCACTGGGGAGAGAAAGCAGTTTGATAATGGTGACCACTTGGGAATGGGCTTGATCATCAAGTGGGCTGGAGGAGCAGTGCTAACTCTTCACACTCTTCTCTCTGGATCTCAAGGCCCTGATCCACAGGTTGCATAAGGAAGATCAAAGAACCAACTTGACTTTCACATCTTTCTCACTTCCCTGTGACTTAATAGTAGGAGTTGCAATTTATAGTGCATGTATTATGTGCAAAACACTTTGCAGGGTTTATACCATTTAATTCTTACAACAAACCTGAAAGGAGAGGGCATGTTACTGTGGTAGTCAGAGTATGGCCCCCCAAAATGTCCATATCCACATTGCTGGGATCCAAATACTTTACACTGCAAAGGGGAATTAAGGCTGCAGATGGAACTAAGTTTGCTGGTCAGCCGACCATAGGGAGATTTTCCTGGTTATCTGGGTGAACCCAGTGTAATCTCAAAGATCCTTAAAAGTGAAAGAGAAGGCAAAAGAGAGGGTCAAAGTGAAGTGATGTGAGCAGGACTCAACCTGTTTTGCTGCCTTTGAAGATAGAGGAAGGGGAACAAATGCTGGAAAAAGAAACAGATCCTACTCAGAGAGAACAGAAAAGAACACAGCCCTGTGGAGGCCTTCCTTCCTTTTGGGACAGTGAGACCCATATTAAACTTCTGAGCTATAGAAATATAAGATAATATATTTGTGTCCGTTCAGCTCCTAAATTTGTGGTAATTTGTTGTGAAAGCCAAAATAAATTAATCCGGTTACATAAAAGGAACTGGAGCAGAGGCCAGGTAAGGAGCTGATAACTAAAACCGGCTCTATTGGATGCCAGATCTATCTGCCTCCAAAACCAATACTCTTGATTGTTACCTCTTATGATTCAAGATTAGAACACAGGTTGGGTGGTTATATAGTTTAGATATTTTGATTTACACCATGGATGGGCAAAGGAAAATTAGGTAGGCTCCAAAAGTCTGAGAACCAGAAAAGGAAGTTCATCACACGTACAAAAGGACTTAAGATTGATGGGTCTTTCTAATATACTTAGTGTAAGAATGTTCGTGAGGCACTTAACAGAAAAGCCAACTCAAACTGGTTTAACAATAAAGGGGAATTTGGGGCAAAAAATAAAGAATGTGCTGTGGCTTCTAGCTTCATTTTAGATTTGATCCAGCATTGCAGTGAGGTCAGAATTTCCTTGTTTCTTCCTCCATCCCTTCTTCCCTTCCCTCCTTTCTTCCTCCTTCCCTCTCTTTCTCCCTTTCTCATGTCCTTGTTTGTTTTCTTTCTTCCTTCCTACTCTGTCTTTCCTTGTGTTGATTACATTTAAAAGTGATCTCTCCCCTGGTCCCAGGATGGCTGTCTGCATCTCCTGGGATCATGTATTCCCTTTGCACAAAAGCAGGAATGAGAGTGCTTTTGCACCAGCACTCACAGCAGCAACAACAACAATAACATGAGAGAGAGAGAGAGAGAGAGAGAGAGAGAGAGAGAGAAAACAGAATTGTAAAAGAAATTCTCAGTGACTTAAACAGTTTAGATCCCATGCCCACTGCTGTCCAGTGGGAAAAGAAGCACATCTTGCCTAGGTCATACCCTCCTCTGGAAAATAAGGAAATTCCCTTAAGCCACATTGATTCCCACACAGAAATCAAGAGCCATCAGAAGGAGGACTTCTTATATGAGGGAGAGGCAAACCTAGAAGGGAAGAAAAGGGATTCTATCAAGGAAGCCAAAGAGATACATAAGATCATAAGGTCAATTCCTTCTCATTTGGGAAAAGATAAAAACTGAAATCCATTGAATTTACATATAGACTATGTTAGAGCAATTCAGCCATGTGGTAGTCACATTTTTCTATTTGTGTTTAAAGGTTTATAGAAACATTGGGTGTAAACGTTTTACAGGATCTTGATCTTAGCAATATGCTGCAGCCCATGAAATTCTCAGTGAAAGGACTTCAGGGTTTGTTTATAGTATTCTTTTTTTGTGTCCTTCTATTTATGTATTTTTTTGTCTATTTAACAGAGTATTAAAGGCATTTCTTAAAAAATATCATTTGTCAGGATTCCATATAGGCAGCCAATCCCTTTATTAGTAGATATCCTAGACCAACGTCACAGATTTTTTTTTTTTTTTGCCATTTCCTTAATAAAACTTGGTAATTGAACAGTGAGAGGGTGACAGGCTTCTACATTCTATTTATAAAGAACTCACAACTCCCCAATAAACTCACAGCCAAAGAAATATTAATCAGTTGCCAATAAACAGCTCTGTGCTGGAGTTCACATATGTTTCTTCTCAAAAATTGCATATGCTTGAATGAAAACTGCAGAACTGCACCCACTGGAGACAACATTTTTGTTACTAAGAATTTCATTATGTGTGTGTTTTTTTGTTTTTTATTTTGTTTTGTTTTTTGGTCATGGTTGAAGCATCAGTTAAAACATAAAAAGTTGGAGGAGGGGGTCACCTGGGTGGCTCAATAGGTTAACCATCTTACTCTTGATTTTGGCTCAGGTCATAATCTCATGGTTCATGGGACTGAGCTCCACATTGAGCTCTGTGCTGACAGTGCAGAGTCTTCTTGGGATTCTCTCTCTCTCTGCCCCTCCTCTGCATGTGGTCTCTGTCTCAAAATATATAAACATTAAAAATATATATATAAATTGTTGGTAGTTGGGAAGGAAAAAGCTTGGTTACTCTTGCTAGTGAATGTCCTGATTGTTGATGACATAGTGGGAGAAATATGCTAACGTCTGTCTTGGCACTCCTTACTTGGTAAAATGACCTAATAGTAAATAAGAGTACCTCTAAACTCCTCTTAACCAAGTTCAAAAGCTGTCATTATCTCCTACTGGCTGTGTGACCACAGTTAACCCTATAAAATGACAACACTGATAAATATTAATTTCACCTTTTAGGATTGATGTAAGGGGGAATAAAAGAAAACACTGGCAAAGTATTTAGTACAATGCTTGGTATATGGAGAGCACACAATGAGTGCAATACTTACCTTCTATAAAGTAAAACATTAGTGTTTCTGTGTTTTTGTTTTTGTTTTTGTTTGTTTGTTTGTTTGTTTGTTTTAATCTGCACCTCACTCCTACCTTTACAGATGAGGAAACTGAAGTTTAGGTGGGTTAAATGACTTATCTAAAGTTTCACAATTTAACGAGTGACAGGTTCATAGTCATTTCTCAGGCACTTTTTGTTTCCTGAAGTGGGCATTATGCACTTTGGCATGAACAATTTAGTTTCTAGTTGTAGCTATGTCTGTCTCCCACTGAAAGCAAGATTTATGAGAAAAGGATCTGTGGTTATTTTTTCACTGTTATATTCCCAGGACTGATAGCTATGCTTACATAAGACATCTCCAGGAAGAATTTACTGAAAAATTAAATCAATGAATTTTACAAACACGATTTTCCAATCAGAGAAAACCATGATTGATCCCCATAATAACTACATAAAATGAGAGATGTATTAATTTTTGAAGTATTTCTTATGTGACTTGTAGGTACTTTCCATTTATCATAAAATTATTCTTCAGTCATGGATGGGGTATATGTTATACAAATATTTGCAATCAGTGGATCCCATTGTGAATTAGAGCCCTAACATCAATGAACTCGGCTGCCCCAAATGTTAGCAGTTTACTCCTGAACTGGATCCCTGGAACTTTTTGCCAACAGACTATCTGACCTAATATATTGCTTAATTCTCGATCTGGCAAAGCAGAGAAAATTGTCACTGGTATGTGAAAATTTGCGACATAACATCATATATGCAAATGAAATAAATGTTGGCAAAAATAATTATTGTTGCTTAGGGGAGGATTAATAGTTACAGTCTGCCCTGTTTTCTGTTGAGGTTTAATTTAATTCTGTGGCATGTATTAACTGAGGAAATTAATTTCAGTTTAATTATTGTGTGTGGCTGTTAATGTGCACACTTCTGATGAATATTTAGCTACACTGAACCACCACTCCAACAGCTATGCTTTGCTCATCTGCTGATAGGGAGCATCTGATGGAGGGGATGGTTTATACTGGATGGATTCCAAGTACAGTGTCATCATACTGGATAGCTGTGATTCAGGGAGGAAATCACTGGGCTTGGAGTTGGAAGAGCACAGGATTTGAGTTCTGGCTGTGCTGTTAACAAGCTATGTGCATCCCTGATGCTCAACTGGAGAATGGTGGGAGAAAAACCAGTGTACCCTAAGGATTTGATTTGAGAACTAAATGAATGAATGCAGGTGAAAACAGATTTGTGAACTGTATACACTGCTGCTTTAATGCATGGAATGTCTAAAGTAAACTTTTCATGCATCCATTTAATGACAAAATTATTTAAAAAGTCACATAGGATTAAACTAGGACCTCAGAGGCACTTAAGAAAGCATTTTTTGATGAATAGAATGTAGGTTGATTGAGATTAAGTGGCGATGAACACCTCTTCACCATAAATAATACCATGAACAAAAATTCCATGTAATAATAGAGATGGTCAAATCCTTTGGAGGTTTGCTCATTTCAAGTAGTAATTACCACCACGAAATTCCCGTATGGCTGAAAGTTATAAGATAAAGATATAAGCATTTTGGAGCCATACAGACTTGACACAACAATAGCATGGTTTTCCAGCTGAGTGGTTAGGTTTCTGAGCCTCATCTCCTCATCTGAAAACTGGGGTCATATCTCTTCCAAGGGTTGTTGTGAGGATTGAATGTGGCAATGTATGCAAAGTGATGCGTACAAACGCTGGCCCATGGAATTTTCTCATTAAATGTTAGCTTTGCCTGTGGTAGAAGCGATGGCATTTTAATACAGTCCTTTGCAATGGCGTATTAACGCTTGAAATAGAGCAAATGAAGGTAGCTAATATCTCTATAAAAACAATGAGGATTATTGACTCTGTACCTGGGCTTAGTTCATGTTCACACACTCACAGCCTTTTCTCTTCCTGTTCTCGTCTTTCATCTGGTCCCATGGGTTTCCTTTAAGCAAGTGAGATAATAACTTGAGCTGTCTCATTACACACTGGGGTCCTGTTGGCTCAGTGAGGGTAGTTACAGCTCTATTTCTCCTTTGTTTGTTCAGCTCATCCCCACAATGTCAGGGAAATAAATGTCTGGGGAGGGGAGACAAACAAGAGGTACAATGAGGGAAGCTGACCTCAAGTTAATGGAATCTGGGTTCTTTGAAGGAGAACACATTGCTAGAGAAGTCTGCTGTATTCATTCCGCACAGCTTTCTAGCGTTTCTTCACATGTATTTGATTCTCATTTTCTCACACCAGAGTGAAGGCCCAGCACTTCCTCACACAAAGCAGGTCAATTTGGACAAGACTAAGCCTTCCATGCCTTTTACATTTGTCTTGCAGGAGGGGATTGACATGGAGGGGATTTATCTTTACAGGAAAAAAAAAATTGGAAGAGAGAATGATATATTTAAGCAATCAGTCAGCAAATATTTATTGATTGTGTACTTTGCTGATTATTATTCCAAGTATTGGAGCCAGAGCAGCAGAGAAAACAGACAAAATTAACACCAAACTTTTACTGAGTGCTTTTGTATACCCTAGTCACTGTGCTCAGGCTTAAATAGTTAATCTTCACAAATCTTATGGGGTAGATATCATTAGCTCTCATTTATAGTTGAGAAGCTAAAGGCAGCTTACGTAACTTGCTCAAGGACATATAGTTCGTGCATGGTCGAGATGGGATTTCACACCAGCAAGTCCATCTGTACCATAAGCATCATTCTGCAGCCTCCACAACAGGAGCTGGAAAATAGCAAAGAGATGTTGTAAACCCCACATAAACCTTTGTGACTACACGGAGCTGACAGAAGCACATTTCACAGAATTCATACTATATATATTTATATACATACACACACACACACACACACACACACACACACAGATTTTCCAGGGCGTAATCTCTTGTCTTTTAAAGGTTTTGTAATATTCAGTTGACACAGTGCATCCTGCAAAACATTTGCAAAACATAAACAACTCAGAGTGTCTTTTTATTTATTGGTAAATGGAATATCTTATCCACTCACAGTATGGATAAAAAAAGGTGGTAATATGTATCAAGTGCCAGTGCTGTGTCCCACACATGGTTGTCAATTAAAGTTATTTCCCTTTCCTGTGGTCATTATTTTTCAATACAGGGGTGTTATTTTCCCCTGCTGCATTTAATGCAAATCCCTTATAATTATTTATTAAATTATTTATTAAATCCTATAATTATTTATTATCATCCCAGCATTTCCAGCCTCTTTCTTCATGCCCATACTCCCCCAGTGCCTATTCCAGATATTGGGTTACTCTGTGAAGATTGTTTTATTTTTTTATGATGCTAAATACTACTTGACTACATTTTCACTTTTACAACGTTTGGTGGAAATAATCTTATTTGTTTCAAATTTCTAAACACCAGCTTTATACCCTGAAATGTGATATTGACCTGCATGAAGAACTGGCTTTATTATTTTGACCATTAAGGATAATTTCTAAAAATCAATTTTGGTCCCTGAATTTTCTGATCTCTCATTACCTGCAGAAAATTCAGCATTACCACAGTTTCTCCTCCCACTGTTGTGGAGGCAAAATTCCCCTCATACTTGAGCCAGGAAGCACAACCAAGGTTTGAATGTCATTTCCATGACCAGCCAACCTTTTTTTTAACCACTTTGTTGAAGTATCATTGAAATGCAATATATATATATATATATATATATATATATATATATATATATATTCATGTTTATAGCTCAGTGAATTTGAGTACCAAGTGTACACATCTGTGAAACCATCCCTGCCATTAATGCCATAAACATATTCATCACCTCCTAAAGTTGTCTTCTGTCCCCTTTATTATTATTATTATTGTGTGTGTGTGTGTGTGTGTGTGTGTGTGTGTGTGTGTGTGTCGTGGGAACACCTATCATAAGATCTACCCATTTTACAAATTTTCAGCACACAATACAGTATTATTGTCTGTAGGCACTATATTGTGTAGTCGATCGCCAAAAATTGTTTATCTTGTAACTGAAACATTGTGCCCTTTGACCATCACTTCTCCATTTTCCCTTCCTTCCAGCCCTTGGCAACCGCTATTCTATGCTTCTATGAATTTGCTAATTTTCTGTTACTTCCCAGGGTATCTTTCTGATCCTCTGTGGATCTTCTTGGGGGGTTGTCTGACCAAGTGCTAAATTTTACCACCTGCAGCTGGTAGGATGGACTCATAATAATAAAGCAAATGTCTCTTCAGTTTCCTGAGCATTTAAAGAAGAATTCTCTCTCTCCTTTGCTTTTCTTTTTTTCCAGTGAAAGTGCAGACTGAGCTTGTCAAGAGGAGTAGGCAGCAGCTTCAAAAGCTGAGTCCCCCTGGGCCTTCAGGAACGTGAGCTTTGCAGACTAGGAACTTACATTGTCTTATGAATTCTGATAAGGCCTTTGAATTTGGGAAAACTAGGAACCAATTTTCTCTTAGTTTTTTTTTTTTTTGCTTTTTAAAAAAACTTTTAAAAAACTTTTTATTCCTTTTAGTTTTTAACACTCTGCACTATACAGATTGCTATAGTTTTTCTTAGTAGCCTGCTTACCTAGATAGCACAATGAGATAGACATTTTGAGAAGAACTGAGCCTGGATTCTCAGAGATCTATATTCTTCCATTCGGAAAAGACATGCACCCTTTAACCTTGAGTGTTGCTATACCTATAAGCAAATTAGAGTTGTTCCCAAACATTTCCTTAGTGCCCACCCCTTCATGCATTCTTAGAGTCTTCTGACAATAAAGCTCATCATCAGGGAAATACAAATCAAAACCACACTGAGATACCACCTCACACTGGTCAGAATGGCTAAAATTAACAACTCACGAAACAACAGATGCTGACAAGGATATGGAGAGAGGGAGACCCTTTTGCACTGTTGGTGGAAATGCAAACTGGTGCAGCCACTCTGGAAAGCCGTGTGGAGCTTCCTTAAAAAATTAAAAATAGAATTACCCAATGACCCAACAATAGCACTGCTAAGAATTTATCCAAAAGACACAGGAGTGCTGATTTGTAGGGGCACATGTACCCCAATGTTTATAGCAGCACTATCAATAGTAGCCAAATTATGGAAAGAGCCAAAATGATACAGAAGGTGTGGTAACAATGGAGTACTACTTGGCACTGAGAAAGAATGAAATCTTGCCATTTGCAACAACATGGATGGAACTGGAGTGTATTATGCTAAGTGAAATAAGTCAGTCAGAGAAAGATATCATATTTTTTCACTCATATGTGGAATTTGAGAAACTTAACAGAAGACCGTGGGGGAAGGGAAGGGGAAAAAATAGCTACAAACAGAGAGGGAAGGAGGCAAACCATAAGAGACTCTTTTAAATATAGAGAACAAACTGAGTGTTGATGGGGGGTAGGGGAGAGGGGAAAATGGGTGATAGGCATTGAGGAGAGCACTTGTTGGGATGAGCACTGGGTGTTGTATATAATCAATGAATCATGGGAATCTACTCCTGAAACTAAGAGCACACTGTATACCCTGTATGTTAGGTAACTTAACCGTAAATTATATTTAAAAAAAAAAGAATCAACCATAAAAACAAACAAAAAACTCAGAAATGGCATTTGGGTGCTTGGAAACTTAATTCAAAGACTTGGAGATAAAAATACAGTATACTGAGACAATCTGAAAAGAAAATAGTATTCATTTGTATCCTTTAATATATCTAATACTCTCACTCATCTAGTTATTGTGACAATAATTTTTTTCCACAGCCCCTTTTTCCAACTTTATTAAAAAGAAATTCCAGGTAGCTACTCATGCATTTTAAACTTGAAAGCAAGTGATATGAAAACATACACCTGGTCAGTTGTACTAAGGGAACTGTTATCATGTAAGTCATATAAATGATGCCTTTCTTCTTTCTTCCGTTTTCCCCTTCATTCCCTCCACAAGTAATTCTTAAGAACTTCATATAAAAACATATAATAAACCTGAAGATTGAGCAAGGCAGGAAGTACCTTAGTATAGGCTTATCTGGGAGATTTGAGGGCTCTATGGCTTTGCCATGAACCTCTCCTTAAGACAGGCCAAAGGAATTAGTAGTGGATTCTCATTTGCCACAATTTCCTCCCCAAGGGAGCAATCAAGTCAGGGGGAACACATCCCTTCTTTGACTTTAGCCCTGTTGTGACAGCAGGCACTCTTGCAGGTAGCAATCTTTGTTTTGTCCTCTGCCACCAAAATTCCAAGAGAACTCATTTATTTTAGGTAGTTGAGGGTTTCAAACTTCAATTAAGAATAGGGAGTATGGGTAGTAATTGGCCATGAATTTGCAATGGATATTGTGAAGAATAAGGGTATTTAAAAAAGTCAGCATGAAAGAGAGAATGACTGGGAAATAGTTTACGTTTGGGGGAATATGAAAACATTCACATATGAGTATGTCTTATGAGAAATGACTAATGAAAATTAAAAATTGTTTTCCTAGCTCTTCCTGAAGAAACATAGGAAAGGAACGCACTCCAATGGCCATGGAACAGACGTTTATGACTTAGTTTTACTTGGTGGCTTAAAAGAAGTGTGGCTTTTTGTTTACCATAGGACAAAGAGATGAATATGATAACACTAGGCCTTTAAGAGTTAACAACAGACAATGTAGGAGCCAAATGTGGTTATTTGGCCCATCGCTCTGCCTATTATCCTGAAACTTAATTCCCTGGGATTAAATAATTTGAGAGAAAGTCTCACCCAAATGGGTTTTTCATGACAAATTTCGGCAGATCCAGCAACACAGATTTAGGAAAGGAAAATAAAAACAATTATTGAGCTTGGAGGAGAAGAGAACTAGGAAATGGTTAATAATCAAATAACTGAATCTGCTTTTGTAAGAGGAATAAATAAATACATCTATTTATTTGTTTATCTTTGAAAGAGGTTAAAATGAAAATGTATAACAGGCACAAATTTGTTTATTTACTTATTTGGCAAACTGAAAATGTATAATAGGTACAAATAAAATCAGTTAACACTGATGAGATTAGAGCTGGGTTTAAAGGAAGAATGATGACGGCTATTCCAGCTTCTTTCACAATTTCTGGACCCTTTTGTCAACAGGATATAATGGTATTGAACTTTCTTCTCAATAAGGAGAGCAACATCAGTAGCACCTTATTTTTTCTGTGAGAAGAACAAAACCCAAAACTCTGAAAGATGTCAAGGCTTTCTTTGAACTCTGAGGAGACCAGGAGTATTGTCTGCCATAGTGAAAGGACTGATTTTAAGCTTTTGGAGAAGCTCGGAGGCAAACCGTTTATAACCCTGGAAATATTTAATTTGGGGAGGTTTATGTTAAGATAATAAAATAATTAGCTTTCCCTCATTAGAGGCATGCGGAGCGGTAGGGTTGCATGTTCTGGAAAATTACATTTCTGCTCTTTCACTGACTTAATACGTGTGGATTGATGCAGATCAGATAGCTAACTGGCAGGCGTTTTACACGTTTACCTTGTTTTAACTAATTGCCAGTTCAGAGTTGCTGGAGGTTCCATTTTAAATTAATGACTGTGAGGTATTAACTGCAAACATGTATCTAGTGAGAAATTAGGAAAGAACAACAAACTCCACATTGTGTCTCATCAGTTCTCAGTTCTTGGTTGCCTAATATATTAAAGAAGCAGGGGACAGCAACCTGTGGCCCTTCTAGCAGATGCAGCCCACTGCCTCTTTTCATAAATAGTTTTATTGGCACATAGCCACACGCATTAGTTAGTGTTGTCGGTGGGTGGTTGTTTTCTGGTTACAAAAGCAGAGTTGAGTTGTGGCAACAGACACCACAGGCCTGCAAAGCCTAAACTAGTTCCTCTCTGATCCTTGAAGGAAAAAGTTTGCAAACTCTGGCATTCAGAGGATACCTGCCCCATTACAGCATTCTGTAGTAGTTCTTAGGGGAGACATTGTTTTAGCTAGAAGCCTGTTTTCATGTTCTCACTGACTACCAGTGGAAAGTACAGGTTTAGAAAATAAAATGCAACTTTGGTGTTTTAATTCAGTCCTTCATTTTAATCTGTGTGCCTCCCAGAACACTTCTTTGGACACAGTCTGCATGAGCTGATGAAATTCAGGATTAATTTTGGTGACTGATGAAACATGGCTTAGTTTGGCATTGCATTGCTTTATGATTCATGCTTTCTTTGCCACTGGACTTTATTTAGATGATTTTCTTGGCTCATATTAGTAATAGAGAATTGATAGGACACTACATTTTCCATTCTATCATAGCAAAAATATTGTTAAGGTGGCATGAAAAAAAAATAAATTTTAATTCACTCCTAAAATTAGAATCTTTGTATGGCCAGTTTCCCCTCGGGGTAGAGAAAAACACTGATCTCACTGGTCCTTAAGGTCTCTGTACAGGATTCAAATTTTGAAATCGAAGACTGGCTGAGAGGGGAGCCCTCCTTGGCCAAACAAACAACATAGGCTTCTACTATAATGTATTAATAAAATGTCTTATTTAGTCTTTCATGATGATTTTCCTGCTACTTCCAAAGGAACTTTATTTTTATGTGATTGACCTACTCTTTTTAAGGTAAACTTATTATTTTGGTTTATATCATTCTTCCCTCTTTGCCCCCACCCCACATCCAAACTAGCTAAGTCCAGAAGTTTTAAAAGTTTTTGTTTTTTTTTTAATGTTTATTTATTATTGAGAGAGAGACAGAGACAGAGACAGAGTGCAAGCAGGGGAGGAGCAGAGAGAGAGGGAGACACAGAATCCAAAGCAGGCTCTAGGATCGAAGCTGTCAGCAGGGAGCGTGATGCAGGACTGGAACTCTTGAACTGAGAGATCATGACCTGAGCTGAAGTCAGACGGTTAACCCACTGAGCCACCCAGACGCTCCAGTCCAGAAGTTTTAAAGCACCTGGGTCTTACGCACAGGTTTTTCACTTTTCACTTTTTATTTCTGACTCACTACACAACAGACCCCTCTACTGAAACCCTAAAGTTAATCAGTGCAGTAAATACACAAGAAGCCCGTTTTCATTTTCTAACCAGTAACCAGAGTTCAAGATTTTCAGAGAAAAAAAATGGAGAACAGTTACTCTTTGAATCAACTCTGTGTCTAACTTTGACTCCAAGGAGGAACTAATTGAAGAGTTAGAGGTGATTTGTCTCCTGAGAGAAAGTAGAGCTGCCACCTAAGAGTTCTTCCGAGTTGATATTAATTCATTTAATTGTTTTTAAAAATAGCAAACATTACTATCACAGGGCCTTTGCTTGGTGTTGAAAATAAAAGGACTTGGGTGTCTGGGTGGATCAGTGGGTTGAGCGTCCAACTTCAGCTCAAGTCATGATCTCACAGTTCCTTAGTTTGAGCCCCACATCTGTGCTTAGCATGGAACCCTCTTGGGATCCTCTGTCTCCCTCTCTCCACCCGTCCCCCCCCGCCCCCTGCACTTTCTCTTTCTCAAAAATACACATTTAAAAAAAAGAGAAAAGGAGAAACACACTGAGTTTGTTTTTAGTGACTTCACAATCTGATGAGGAGATGTGCATTCCAGGCTGAGAGACTGACCAGTGTGATAGCACACATGCATTTCGAGAATTCGTGTGGGGCAGAAGGAGGAGGGGAGGTTTGGGAGAGCAGGTGGAGGCTAGATCTTGAAGGAATAGATAGACCCATGAAAGCCATCTGTTGTATGTAAAAACAACTGTGGCGTTTTGAGAGGTATTGATCGTATTGAGAGTGGATAATCAGGAAGGCAATGTTCAAATAAAGTATTTGTCTAGAGACAGAAAAATAACATTTATAGCCAACACGTGATGCTTGAGTAAAGTATACAATTCATACGAAGTTGTCTCTATCACTTGAGAATGATACAACACAGTGAGAAGAAATGTATATTTCATATATATATATATATATATATATATATATATATATATATATACCTTTTATATATTTATTTGTGGACTTTATTTTACCAGAGTCTGATTTCCTCCCTGAGAGTCTAAGTCGCTCAAGGAATTATTCTATCCAAAATGTCAATAGTGTCAGGGTTGAAAAACCCTGATTGAGAATTACGTTTTCTGATTCTATCCTGCTCTCTGCCCTGTGTATACAACTCAGGAAATACGAACAGGGCTAAAGTCTTATGGAAGGTACCCAGGGAAACCTACAAGATTAGATGGGATTGGAATCCTCTAAATGTACAAGCCTGATAGAGAGTTGGTGCTTTAAAGCTTCAGTCCTCATTGGCCAAAAGAAGGTGAACCCTGTCTGTGTCTGTGTCTTTTTATTCTACTGTGATTAGCATATCAGTTGTGAGACTCTTTGTTACAGATAATCACATTCATGCTTCAACTGAGCTCCCTTTCATTAAAAAATACAGTTCCTGGAGGAAGATTCCACTTAACCTTACATTTGCTTATGATGTACTTCTCTCACCAAAAATATCCACAGGGTCTGTCCTATGTTACACAGTGAGTTTTCCAAACTATCCCTGTATTGCCCTGTTTGTGGTCTTATTATGAAAAGATTTCCCTGGACTTCCTTGCCACAATGAGAAGTTGCTTTGTGTTTTTATCTTTCTCTGAAAAGAAATGGTGCTCACAGTATGTAGAAGTTGAAGAATTGTATTTTTAATGCCCAGGAAGGGAAGAATTGTTAGTATTCTGGTTCACACATATATTACATATATTTAATTGCATTTCTGATTTAACTCAAGCCAGAATGGGGGAATGCTGAGCAATTATGAACAGTGTCATAATTAATGAAGGCACTGGGGTGATCTTTCATAAGGACCTCTTAGGGAGGGTGCTGTGAAGGGTATGAATTAATCTTGCTAAGTTTGATAAATGATAATGGCAGAGCTGTATCCTTTTGTTGTCTGCTACCCACCCCCACACAAAATAATAATTAATGAATAAATAATAAAAATAAAATAAAATAAAATTTATGAAGCAAAAAATTTTAAAAACCCCTAAAACTTGAGCTATAACAATTACATTCAGCATTGCATCCCTTAAATGAATGCAAATATATCTTTTTTCTTACATGTCTGTGTATTTATAAAAACATATAACATTTTTCTTACATCTCTGTGTATTTTAGCTCCTTATAAATGCATTAAAATCACTTTTCCCCACAAAAGAGGCCAGTTCTTAATTTTGGAACCCTGTGGGTGGAACAAATGGTAACCTCCAAAGAGAACAGCAGGAGCCTTTAGAGAGGAGGACATCCCAGGGCACACTCTCTTACCTCTTAGGAACTCTCTGGAAGACAGCTGTCTCCCACTCCCATTGTCTATTTAATTTGCTGTTGTTGTTCTTTTTCTCTCCTTCTTGGGGAGAATGGTAATAAGTGAATGCTTTATAATTTCTCTGCCTCACAGGACATTTTACAAACAATGACGTCATACTTCTTGTCTTTGTATGTAGTTCAGACTCTTACAGACTACTCTTACAGACTATCTAGAAATGTACAGAGGAAAGGGTCCTCAGAATTCAACTAGTCCAACTCTTTTCCCTTTGCAAATGAAGGAACTGAGGTTCAGCGGGGCAAGGCAACTTAATCAGGGTAGCAGAACCAATTACTGGCAGACACACTTGTTTGGTACTACAGCATTCTCCCAGTGGAGCCTTTGTTTCTTTAAACCTTGGTGATAGGCTTGCCAGATATGCCAAAGCCAAGCAAACAAACAAACATACAATGCTTGGGACATACCTATCCTAAGAAAATTATTCATTGTTTTTCTGAAATTCACATCAACTAAGCATCCTGTATTTTATCTAGCCAAACAGTCTGAGACTGTGGGAGCCTCGTGCTCTTAGTTAATTGGAATATTTGAATAAATATATACCATTGGCGATGACCCAAACCAAAATTTCTTGTGATACTTATATGAGAATTTTTGTTGTTTATTTGTTTGTTTTGTTTTGGTTCCAGAGCTTGAGCACTAGAAGTAGAGAAAAAATTGGAAAATTAATTAAGGGTGCACAGGGATGTGTTTTCAATTAGAAGCATTGGATTCATCTGATGAATCCAATGAATGAATCACCATTGCATGAATGCTCCATTCTCCAATCCCATGTCGAGCAGAAGGAAGCAAACAGGGTGGTATATCCTGATATACATTCTTAAGACATTCTGAATTCTTTTAGGAATGGTGTAATTGCTATTTATTTTGCTTCAGTGAAAAATGTCTAATTCCTTACAAAGAATATCAATAATTGCTTAAGAAAATAGAAGTTTGAAAAGAAAAATTAAACCATGGTCATTCATAGTTCATTCATTTATGTATTCATTTATTCTATATCATTATCCCTTTTAACGCCATGCTTGATCAAGATAAATATGATACTTGAGCGTCTACTCTAGGAAAACTTGTATCCTCAAAGTTGCTGGAATTAGTTTAATATGGATCTGACTTTTATAAATCTCCAGTGCTTCTAGGTTAATCAAATGTGTCTCCAGAAATAAATGGTTTACTTCCTATGTAGGCAAGTCGGTACCAATGCTCTATAAATGAAAACCTGTTTTATGTTCCAATGGCTTAGATAATCTGTCTAAGCCTAATATTGTCCAGCCCTTATACATAGAAAATGAATCTGTTTGCTCCATTTTACTAAGAGCACAAACTGTGGAGCTAGGCTGATGGATGTGATCTTGGGTATGACACTTTGTTCCTGGATCTCTAAGCCTGTTTTGTCACTTATAAAGTAGGAATAATAAAAGCACTCCCTTCATAGCCTTCCTGTGAAGTTTAAGAGAACTGTTACGTTAAAGTTAGAACTGTGCCAGGATCCATCCCACCTGATGGAATCATTTTCTTTTGTTATTCTTTTCTCCTTGTTTTATCTTCACATCATACTATGTAGAACCTTGGGACTTTTTTTCTTTGTTCTAATTCAAGGTTTTCTGAAGTTACAATATTCCATTTGACCTCGAATGCTGATTTTGAAAATTTCCATGAGTCTCAACCCCATAGCCATGAGCCAACCCACTTTTGTATCAGTTCCTAGCTTATGAGACATAAACCCAGGTCAAACCCCTAAGACCCTTTCTTTCATAAGAAAGGAATTTAGCAACATGAACTCTTGTCTATACTGTTCACCACTCTGTTCTTAGCTCCTCGACTGTGCACAGTTGGGATGTAATACATATTCACTGAATGAAATAAGAAACAAGCACTTCTAAGCACTTAAGATTGAAACCATATTTTTCCTAGGCTAGGAGAAGCTATTACAGTTAATTGGATAGGTATCATTAAAGAAAAATCTTAGAGTAGATGATCAAACTCTTTAAGACATAGAATGTGGTATGTACACATGGGAAGACTCTCTTCATTTCACTTCCCACTTCATAAAATCATATGACATCACTCAAGTGATGGGTCCCAAAGTCATTAAGATTCTCATTTCCCTTTACCAAAATAAATAGTAACATTGAAAAATAAAGTTTTCTTTTGCAGGCATTATTGCTTATTTTCTAAAGCAAAAATGGATTGAGTCTTGATTTTTTCCTCTCCCATTTTTCATCAGAGGCCACCCTCCACACTTCTTCACTGTGCAATGTCTTGAAACTCTTCTTGTGTATTAGGCCATTCTACTTCTCATTTATTTTTATGTACTTTCTCAATGGCTTCTCAATATTTATTTTTAAATCAGAATTACAGAGCTTAAATTATTTTGGCCAGTGTTTCAGAAAAATTGTTGTTGTTGTTGTTGTTGTTGTTGTTGTTGTTGTTGTTGTTGTTGGAATGGAGAAAAAGATCTATGACAATGCACTCTGACAGCATCCAAATAAGTTTCTTAAATCTTAGTATCAGTAGTGATTTTAAGTGAAATTTAAAATTAGTCTCTGCTTTTTTCTGATCATATCTCTTCCATTAGCTCTGGAGTAAATGGAATGTTTGTGAGTTCTAAAGAAATGTCAGTCAGGTACTTGAATTTATTGCCCAGCCATACAACTGAACATGGAGTATTTTTATGACTTAATCCTAGCACTATATATTTTCTTCATTGTAGCTGATTCTCCTGGTATTAACTATGTGCTGCAACTATTATTATGCAATGTAAATATCAGTGAAGGAGGCAAGAATTCAGTGGGTACCTGAGAGCAATTCATCCTCGTTCCCATTTAGAGAGGCCTGTGATTCTTCAAGCTTATACCATTGTCCTCTTGAAGTCCTTTGGTGGTGTTACAACTCAGAACATCTCTCTTTCTCTAACTCAGGGTAGACACGGTGGCTGTTTGTTGGTTATTTCTTGGAATGTTTATGAAGGTTCCCCACAAAGAATCTAGCTTTCCCCTTCCATGAACATAGTAGCATTAAACTTCCCTTCCTCCTTTGAAATTACATGACCATGTGACTTGCTTTTGACCTTTGATCAAAAGTGAAGACTCATTAAGATTGGGCATATTTCTCCACATTCTCTTTTCCCTCACTATTTGACAGTGTTCCAGAATGTGGCTGTCCATTCAACCTGGGTCCTGAAGTGAAAGCAATGATGATACAGAGTAGAACTCCTAGCATTTGTTGTTTTAAGTTACTAAGATTTGGGGATCACTTGTTACTACAACATAATATACCCAATTCTGAAACATCTATCCGTCTTTTTGCTTTTTAGTGTCCCCCGGTCTTTATTTGTGGGTCCATGTAGCTTCCAGGAGATTGACTTCTCCTACACTTCAATGTTGGAGCCTATTATTGAGGCCAAAACAATTGAGACTCTCCTGGAGACAGTAGTCTTCTGGGTTTGGCATGTCATTTACTATTATTTAATAAAAATGCATCTAAGATTTGTAAGGATTGTTGAGATGAAGCTTCTTCCTTTACTTCCATTGTGAAAGAGGAAGTAATGCATTTCTGTGTCTTTCTGTTTTCCTTCTTGGAATATTGAAGAGACAAGCTTTGGAATAAAATGGGCATTATAGAAGATGAAGAAGAAAGATGAAGAAAAAGAGGTCCTTAGAGACATGTTAGAGCTAGTAAGGGAAGACTTTTTAGAAGTTAATCCTTACAATAATTATATGTGCCAAATAAATTAGCATTATTATATGTCTTACATGAAGCTTTTTTTTCTGATACCTGGGACCGAAAAGAGCTCACTTGACATGGTGTTTGTGAACTCTCTGATGTGATAGATTTGAAAGATGTGTAACCATCACCAGTGACTTGCAAGAGCCAAGCTATGGCTGCTAGGAAGAACTGACAGGTCAGGTGAAGTGAAATGTGGATGGTGAATGAATGGTCATCACATTAGAGGCCACATGATGTGTCAGAAAGATGTATGTTTGTGTTTGAATCTTGTGTCTACTACAAATCAAGCATGTGTTCTTGGAAAAATAATTTGGACTCTTAGAACCTCAAATTTCCCATCTGTTAAATAGTAATAATTTGCTACAAGTAATAAATGAAAGAACACATAAGGTTTTAAGTATGCAGGGTAAGTTCCTTTCATCATGAAGTTTGCATTTATTCTAGTTTAATAGATACTGTATAATACTTCCTGTTAACTTCAAAAGACACTTGGATCTTTTCTGAAGCCAGCATATTCTACCCTTCCTATGCCCACAGAACTGAGAGACTTTATCATCTGTACCTCACAGTATGTGTCAGGAAGACACTTTCACCTTAGAATAAGTTGTGTCAGGAAGACACTTTCACCTTAGAATAAGTTGTCCCATCTGAATGAAAGTCTTCTTTCATTTATTGGGGATATGTCCTGTGTGTGTGTGTGTGTGTGTGTGTGTGTGTGTGTGTGTGTAGACAATTACCGATGCTAGAAAGACATCTGGAGTATAGTTTAAAAACAATATTTTAAAGAAAGAGTTCTATTTTTGTCTTTAGTACATCAAAATCAAGATATTGTCTCTACTTTTTCTGATACACTATTATATTGACCGATTTATCTAAGCTTGTTCTGCAAGTCTAAATATAAGGTAGAGAAAACCTATGGCAATTATTATTATGAATATTTCACAACCATTTATCTCTAATTCTTCTATCCTCTTATATATTGGGTGATGATCTCCAAGGAATTCCAAGGTAGCAAAACTTGGCTTCTTTTAAACATATACATAGAAAAGAATGGAACTCATTTCATGTAAAAGCAAAGTTAGAAGAAAATGCTATCTATTTTTCTCACTTTGACCTTCATTGTGAAGTCTTTAAGGAGGGAACCAAAAAAAGGAGGGGAGAGCATAATTGTGCCGTAATAGAGCATAGCAATTCTATGCTCATTTTAATTAACTTTGCAGTCCCAAAGGAGCCATTCCACTCCTCAGAGTCATCAGAAAATCCTATAATATTTTATTTCTGTTTCATAGTAACATGGAGATTGGTTTGCTTTTCCTATGGGATCTAAGACATTATACACAAGGGATACAAAGTACTGTTAAAAATTAATCATTTTGGAATGTAAAACATTATTGGAAGCAGTGTTATTGTTCTGAAGATTTATTAACTGTTTGTCACATAATCATTACACACAGCGCCACACGAGGTTTTTGTATTTCATACTAAACACTTCTCATTGTTTTCTTGAAGATATTATTAGAGCATGGCTAGAGCTCAATGCGTGTTAAATTAAAGTAATGTGATGAGGCATATTTGCCTGACATCATTGGTTTCCCAAAGATGAATACAGTATGGGAATTTATGAATGAATATACTGGTGGGGAGATTCAAGCATCTAACAGTAAAGAAATAAGGTTAAGATTTTGAGGTTTGAGGTCAAAGACACCTATGTTTGGATCCTGGATATACAACATGGAATCAACCCTTGGGAAAGCCACTAACCTCTCTAAGCTGTGAGTTGGAACGTGTTCCCCACTCTTCTGGGGATAGAACTCAGTCTGTAAGGAAGCTCTAGATCCAGGATCAGCAAACTTTTTCTGTCAATGGCTAGTGTCTTAGCTTGGGTTGCATCACAAAACACCATATTCTGGGTGGCTTAAAGAAACATTTATTCCTCATAAGCTCCAGGTCTGAGTTCAGAGCATCAGTATGTCTGGGTTCTGAGTGAGGGCCCTCTTCCTTGCTTGCAGATGGTCTCCCTTCTCACTCTGTCCCCACACAGCGAAGAGAGAAAATGAGAGAGCGAGCTCTTGAACACTCTGGTTCTTTCCCTCTACTTATAAAGACACTATTCCCATCATGGGAGCCCAACCCTCCTGATGTCTTCTACTCCCAAAGCCCCCACTTATGAATATCATCATGTTGGGTGTTAGGGCTTCAACATATTAATTAATTTGGGGGTACGCATTCAATCCACAACAGTCAGATAGTAAATATTTTTTGGCTTTGTGAACAATCTCTGTGGCATCTCCTCAATTCTGTCTTTGTACTGCAAAAGCAGCCACGGTTGATACATAAATGGGTAAGTGTAGCTATATTCCAAAAAGGCTTTGTGTAGGGACACCTACGTAGGAATCTCGTATAATTTTTTATGTTACAAAATATTATATTTTTGTTTTGTTTCTAGTATTTAAAACTTTGAATAATAGTCTTAGCTGATGGATCATTAAAAACACTTGGCAGCCAGATTCCGCCCACAGGCCAGAGTTGGCTGATCCCTGCTTTAGGAAAGTGTAGCCTCTTGTGGTGAAAGGAGATTTGGTCTGTGAGTCACCACATGGTGGAGGATTGCCTACAGATTGGGAGCGTCTGCCTGATTTTGCTTTGAGAAATAAATCTCTATTATACAAAGCTCTGAAATTACAGATTTCTTTTGTGAGAGCTGTTAGCATTACCCTAACTGAAGTACCACCTCAAAGGAATATGTGAGGATAGAAACACTTAGCATAGGGAATGATCAATGCAATGTTCTCGATCATATAATGCATGCTGAGTCCATGCAAAAGCACTAAACTCGCCAACTCGGAGACACCACGCCAAGCTTGAGAAGTTCATGTGTAGGTAGTGGCAGATACCTATTACAGGATCCCCAGTCTTGACTTAGAAAAGTCCTAGGGATGCCTGGGTGGCTTAGTCAGTTAAACGTCTGACTTTGATTTAGGCTTAGGTCATGGTCTTACGGGTTTGTGGGATCAAGCCCAGCATTGGTCTCTGTGCTGAAGGTGCAAAGCCTGCTTGGGATTCTCTGTCTCCTTCTGCCCCTCTGTGCCCCTCCCCCATTTGTTTTCTCTTTCTTGCTCTCTCTCCCAAAATAAATAAAAAAACTTAAAAAAGAAAAGAAATGTCCCAGAGTCTGAACAATCTGGTTTAAAATAAACTCTTATCAAGGATAACCTCATGATCCTATAATACTCAGTACAATGCAGCAAATAGGCCAATCTCTCCTTATAACACATGGCACACCGATTTATCTTTGTAACCAGGTTTACATTCAAGATGTGATTAGGGAGACTTCTACGCTTTTGAAAACATCTATGTGTAAAGCAGAAAGCCAAATGAAATAAGTTGCATTTTTTCAATATGCACCATAGCTTGGTATAAAATTATATTTAAAGGGGTGCCTGGATGGCTGAGTCAGTTAAGCATCTGACTTTGGCTCAGGTCATGATCTCACGGTTTGTGAGTTTGAGCCCTGCGTCAAACTCTGTGCTGACAGCTCAGAGCCTGGAGCATATTTCAGATTCTGTGTCTCCCTCTCTCTCTGCTCCTCCCCTGCTCTCACTCTGTCTCTCTAAAAAATAAACACTGGGGCGCCTGTGTGGCTCAGTAGGTTGAGCGTCTGACTTCAGCTCAGGTCATGATATCGTGGCTCATGAGTTGGAGCTCCACATCGGGCTCTATGCTGACAGCTCAGAGCCTGGAGGCTGCTTCAGATTCTGTGTCTCCTTCTCTGCCCCTCCCCCAATCGTGCTCTGTCTCTCTCTCTCTCTCTGTGTCTCTCAAAAATGAATAAATGTTAAAAATTTTTTTAAAAATAAATAAACGTTAAAAATTATATTTAAAAATAATTTTATGTGAAAAATATATTGAACATTTTATAATCATTAGCTTCATACATATTCTCACAATTATCATATTCTGTTATCATTAAATGTTATTTAAGATCACACGGCATTTGATATCTTATTGATGCTTTACCTTAAGCGTAGAGTTTGAAATCTTCAGTTTTTCCAAACTAGTTCAACTGGTGCCTCAGCAAATTACAGTATCATCCTTAGAGCTTTATTGTTTTACATACTGAGATACAGAAATTAGCTATCTTCAAAATATTTTTATACAACAAACATTGGAAACTTGGTTGGAGACCTTTACATATTACCTTCTATGGGCCTTTCTGCTTAGCTTGCTAGTATGATGATTTTGTTTTATTTCATTTATTTATTTTTATTTGAGAGAGAGAGTGTGAGCAGGGGAGAGGGGCAGAAGGAGAGAGAGAGAGAGAGAGAGAGAGAGAGACTATCTTATACAGGCTTCATGCTTAGCGTGGAGCCTGACCCAGGGCTCAATCCTATGACCCTGGGATCAGGACCTGAGTGAAAGTCAAGAGCTGATGCTCAACCAAATGAGCCACCGTGGCGCCCTACCAGTATGATGATTTAAAACAACTCAATTTATATGGATAAGTAATATTAGAATGAGTACTAAACCTAGATTCAGGAGACCTGTTCTTTTGGTCAGTCCCCTAGTTCCTCATTGTGTGACTTAAGGAAAGTTATGAACATTTCTGTACCTTTATTTCCTTATTTATAATTGGGAGACAATCATACCTATGCCATGGGTTGGTAGTGATGATAAAATGAAATCATGTTTTTGAAAATGTTTTGTATAATGCAAGTCATTATAAGGATGTAAGAAGCTTTTTTTGCAGTAAAGACCTCAGTTTATAAAGTTTTCCTTGTCTCATAAAAATGGATGTTTTGCTTTCCAGAAATGAATGAACTATCTCTATCCTTCTAGCTCTATCCCTATTTCTATCTCTCTCTCTCTCTCTCACCTCTCTCTCACACACACACACACACGCACGCGCACGCACACACACACACACACACACACACACACACATCGTGATGCTTTGGGAGAAACACTTTGTCTATTGTTGCAAAAGCAAATTCTGACCATATTTCCTCTTTCTCTGTGGGTGGAGTGAGAAGAAAATCTGGATAGGGATGTGGAAAAATGAGAGCAGCTGACTGAACATTAACATGTATTCACTGAAGTTTTATTCCTTCTGTGCAAATCTGGAGAATGTGGTTTGCTAACAGGCAAAATTTAGAGCAAAATAAAATAGTTTCTCTAGCCGTTTCAGGAGTTATCAGCTTGAAACAATATGTCTGTTCTGGGAAATGCAGTAAGAATAGATAGGCATCAATTCTGGAGTTCTTTTGAGAATTAGATGTTGACAGAATGACTCTGTTCCCGTATTTTCCCCACAGCCTCATCTCCCCACGATTCCTCCAGACACTGACTTTTATATATCTCCTATTCAGACTTTCATGGAGGAAATAGCATTTGGTAATTTTGAAATTAATAAATCACCTAAACACTACCTTTTCATTGGGAATAAATAATTACCCTTGGTTAAATTTAATGTGAAGAAAGCTCACCAGATTAAGCACAGTAGAAACTGGGCCATGGCCTATTTTAGCTCTAAAACAGCCATTCAAACACCTACCTGGTCAAGGCAAATAAATGATTCACAAGGTGGCCCTGGTACTAGAGTTGCATGAAGGGACATGAGACTTCATTTGCTGATTTCAAAATAGGAGTCCTTTATTTGAGATGTCTATCTCCAACTATGTAAGATCCCAGCTACCACATCGGGGTCAGTTTATTGGATGGAAGGGCCTGCTCAGATCACTTTGGTAACTGGGTGTTTCCAAGGTGCCTTGGCTGCAGTGGGTTGGTACTGATTCAGAAAGTCAATTCTGTTTAAGATATCCCTTGGCTCTAACAGCCTCCCACAGCTAAAGGAAGGGAGATAAAGATACTGTGCTTGTCCTAGTCTGATGTCAGTCGTCTCAAATAACTTAGTACTTCCCCCAGGTGCTATTTTGGAAATTTGTGGGTGCTTTTTTATCCTGGTTTTCACAATAACTGGGGTGAAGAAGCATTAATGTAAGGAGGCTAGAGATGTCAGATGTTCTAAAGTGGATAGAGTAACCAGGAACAAAAAAAGAATTGTCCTCTATCTTAAATGACTTTTTAATATCACCCAGACTATTCTCTTTTTATAATTACCTGAGCTTAGAACCTAAGTCTATGCATGTACTTTATATATATACTTTATATATAATACTTTGTATATATACATAAATATATATATAAAGTATTTTTTGTCTAGTTTCAAAAAAAACACTGAGTTTCCTGAGAATGAACTACTCTTTCAACTGAGGTAAGATTTTATGTATTCTGTTTTGCTTGGAAACCTTACAAGAGTTGTCCATTGTTACAGAAAGCCATGTTTCCAATGGCAATGTTGTTTGCGAATTTTGAATCACTAATACAGTACCCTGGAATCAATCTGCATTTGCTATTGTCACATTCATGGTGAGCCTACATGTAGAACATACTTTTGATTACTTCTGTGTATCATTAGTGTAGTTGTGTCCATCTGTTTTCATATTGCGATGTAGATTGTTTTAGTATAAATTGTTGTTACTTTTCTTCTTTGAGTATTGCTATGACATTGTTTTGTAATTATGTGGAGATGTAAGATATATTTTCTATGAATCTAATTTAAAGATAGTCAAAGAGCATTATAAGGAATTTATTATCAGAGGGGAGCATTGAATCCAAGGTTGAGAATCATGAGGATTCATAGTCATGACTTATGCTCACATGTTGGGGGAAAGCCAAGGGGACCCAAAAAGATGTAACCAAGACTTGAAATTCAATGATGCAGGCATCTTACAAACCTCCAAACCAACCAATATCATTTTGTTTATTATAATATCATTATTATATTATTATTATTGGTAAATTCATACTGGTTTTAGTATGTAGTACTACTAGGTGTAGTAGCAGGCCAGGCATCTCAGAGAAATTATGTATATATTTTTCTCTCAGACAAGCAGTACATTATTTAACAATGGACTCTTTCTTAGCTTCTTAGAGGTGGAAAGGGCCACAGAAGACATTTCAGATAATTTCTTGCAGGAGAAGAATCTCTTATGCAATATCAACTACAAGTCCAAAAGCTGTTGCTTCAGTGCCTCCAGAGACAGAAAACTTACTATCATATAAGATGATTTGTTCTCAGTGTTGCATGCTGTGTTTTCAAAAGGTTGAGCTGAGGTCTCTCTACTTAAAATTTTACCTTCTAGTCCAAGTTTGGTTCTCATTAGTAATACAGAACAGTTGTTTTTACTCCCTTACATAACAGCTTTTCATGTGTTTGAAAGAGTGCTCACCTAGAGATGGAATGAAGCCAGTGTTGTGGCCAAGCCAATATATGAAGGCATGAGCGCTATGGGAGTGGTGGGGAGTGGAGGCTTCACAATATGAATCTTCACTGAGGGCACCAGCCAAAGGCTAGGGGCAGTGTTCTTCACCCCTAACATCAACTGCTTGAGCATCCGCTCCCCTAGAGTGGCCATGGTTAACTCTACCTCCTCAAGGGTTAATAGGAAGTTTTCCAGAGGAGACAGTTTAGTAAGAGGAAGGGGCATATCAATAGAGATATTGAAACTTCGGAACTCTAGCCTCAGTTGGGTCAGTTCACTGTGCTTTCTGCAAAGGCCAGATGGCATAGGCTTGGCACTCTTTCTCCCTTGAATATCTTTGGGAGCTTATAAACTCCACCATGGAAGGAAAATAAACATGTTTCTTTCTTTGTCCATCTTTCCTAACAGCCAAGAACCCAAACCTTACCTAAACAAATAGATTTTTTTTTCCGGAATTATCTAACTCATACCGTTCTTAACAGTATTGGACTAGCTGGCCTTCCCTACCTGAAATGCTTTACGCTCACATTCATATTCTTGCATGGCAGGTTGTCTGCTCTCTTAGGTGTCAACCCAAATATTACCTTCTCAGCAAAACCTTCTTTGACAACCTTGATATAAAGCCGATTCCCCCAAACCCCATCTTTCTGCATTAGATTAACTGTTTGCATCCTTTATAGCACTTAACTAGGTATAAATGATGTTTTTTTAATGATCTGTCATCCTTTAAATTTTTTCTTACTAAATTTTAAGTTCCATGAAAGTTTGTAGCACATTTTTCATGTTCATTGCTATACAGTCAGGGCTGTAAACAGTAGCTGGCATTTGGCACATATGCACTAAATAAGTAAAGAGGAAGCATAGAGCTTTTTGTTTTGTATTCTGGGGTAGCTTGTTGGGTTTTAAATTAGGGTTAATATTTTTGGCTAACTATCCTGATTCCTTAGTCTTTTCTCCAGGTTGTGAGACTTAATTCCTTGTGTTAGATACTTCCACTCTCCCATTTTTGGAAATGCTCCACTTTCTACAAATTTTTTCTTTTAAATATGATTTGTAGCATGAACGCAATATGCCTATAGCTTAGAACATGGTTATGTAGATACTGTATTTCTCAATGGTTCACAAGTTTAGTGAAGGTGTGGAACTTCCTAGTTTTATCCCTAGGAATACTTAAACTCTGGAAACAACTGGTTAAGTCTAACCTTATGCATTGTTATGCTTTCTATGTAGACTAAGTTTCATTTATTTTGGTCTTCTGGATCTCTGGACTCTGTCCTCTTGTGTATTCAAATTGTTAGCTAGGCATTCATTTAAATAAAATAATACCATTTATAGTAGGATTACTATGTGTCTTTGGCATAGAGTTTTTTTTTGCATCCATGTCTATAATGTCTTTGTGAGCATTTTGCCAACAAAGGCACTATATTTTGATTTATTAGGAGAGAACAACAGACAGGATCTTAAAAGTTTACATTGATATTAACATTTCTGCTTTTGAGGTTCATGTAACAACAAGATTTGTCAGACTCTTCTTTATTAGCTCTGCAGCAAGTGTTCTGATGTGCTATTGCCTACACGTATCTTGATGTGCTGTTGACTACATGTATCTTGTCTCTAATTTCCCATGCTTCCCCACTGTCCCTGCCAACTGGTGACATTGTGGTCTTTGTGTCTACCAGGCCATGGCATGGACCATAACATATCTGACTGGTGAGGAAGTGGTCAGCAGAGCAGCAGTCCCAAATCTTATTCCAGTGCCAACCAAACCAGAAAAAGTTAGTTATTTGATCTGATATCTCATTTTCAAATGCCCTGCATGATGCTCTTGAAAGGGAAGCATCAATAATGTTGCATCAGAAAAGGTTCAGAAAAGAGAAGACAGGTCACATATAGCCACGTGGTAAGGTGACAACTCCACTCACCACTCTATTTACACATTAACTAGACAAGTCCTGGCAGAAGCCAGAAGTGTGAAGAGGAGGTCTATCAAAGTTATATATAGGCTTATTTTAATGCAACTCAAAATAACACTACTTTGTTATAAATTTAATAAATCTGGACAAATGCCAGGAGAAGAAATCCTGGGCAAATGGGAATGTATGATTACTCTCCTTAGATACATTACAACAGAGAAATGAAAACTCTCCCTGCCCTATTTAGATTATCTCTCCCTTCTATCTTAGATTGCCAACCTCATCAAAGATAGAAGCTGAAGCATCAACCTTAGCTCTCAATCATATGGTAATTTTCTCCTTTATCATTTTGTCTTGATGCTCTTCTAAAAATACTTTATTGCACCTAGAGATCAAAAGTCAGTCATCATAACAGGTATGGATTTACCATACAGCAAGCTTTCAAGAATGTTTAGGAAATCAGCAAATATACAATATGCACATCACCACTTCCTGCTCCTATAGGTATGACAAAACCCTCTAACTGATCTGTAATAGACTTTAGAGTATCCAAGGCCTTGTTTATTGTCTCTTTTATACACACTATGTAATTTTAGTAATATTTTTCTGAAAAGGTTGTATGTAGATCTATTTTGTTAAATTAAATCATACTTTCATTGCACAAACATTTCCCTATTTAAATGAATATCACTGTGAATATGTTTATAAATAGTCACCGATTAATTTTAATTTTTCTGTAACTTTTTCTTAAAATGAATCCTTTTTCCAAAGACATAATTATAAGCAGTGTGCCTTATTACTAATCAGCCAGATAGAGGAGGGCCAAGTACCTTCAAAAATGATCAGAACTTCAAATCGTACTTCTGTTAGCCCTACTGTTTGTGACTTTGTCTTTGCAAAAGTCAAGCACTGGTATTAGGTCCCTCATCTGTGAGAAAGCCTTTCTGTTAGTTCTGCAGTAATTTTTTCCTCATTCAGGGCTTCCAAATCATTAAAAAGGCTTTTGTTGAGGCTAGTAGATGTTGGTATTTATATTTGTTATATTAATGATTATTCATTTTATGGAAGCAATCATTGAATGAGTTATAGAGGGCCCATAAGAATATTTTAGATTAAAACAGGTGTCTGTACCAACACTTTTTCCTGTTTGTTAAGTGTGGATTTAGAAATTGACTTATGCTCCTGTTTAAGCTTGAATGTAATCCTGAGTTGACACTAGGAGTTGTCATCTATGGGCTATGTCACAAACTTTATTATAGAACAAATTGCCTAAAATTTGAAAATACTCAGGACTAAGAAGAATTCTTCAGCATCATTACTTTATGACAAGAATCTACATAAACCCTACAGATAGATCTGTCCGATTCCACACATGGAAAACCTATTAGTCTGTCTTCTCTTGCTATAATCAACCATATTTTAGGAGTTTGACATGGCTTTTAACTTCAGTGACTCAGTGACCTGGAAAAAATGCCTTCCTTTGTAGTCAGTCAAATTCTTTTCTCCACCCACCCCTCCCTTCTCTAGTTTAGGCACATTTGAAAAGTTCTTATTTGAGGAATTAGCCAGCTCTTCCCTAAAATCATGTCCCTATGATAGGGAAAAATCTGTTATAAGATGGCTGACAGGACTGATAGGGGAATTCTTGTCCCTGCCTGAAGAATCCCCTTCCTGGTTCTTTTTCCCACCCTAATTGCCCCTGGCGCCAAATTACTACTAACGAGGAGTGCCGAAGTAACAGATTATAAATCGTCCCCTCTGTTGATGCTCTGGGCTCAGACCCCTGGAGAGTGATCTCCTCTGAGCCCACGGTGTTTAAAACCCGCCTTCCAAGAGTGCCTCTTGGTTCTTTTGCCGGGTGATCCAGACCAGTTTCTGTAACACCTATTCTAGAAAAAATAGTTTTTATTGCTCACCTACTGTGTGCCAAACAGTGTGATAAATGTATTTATTTGATTTATCTCAATTAACATTCCTCACCTTACACAACAATTTCCATTATTGCTCTCATGTTGTTTTCTTATTTTTATTTTTTTAAGTTTATTTATTTATTTTGAGAGAGGGAGAGAGAAAGATACCGACCACAAGCAGGGGAGAGGCAGAGAGAAGGAAGGACAGAATCTCAGGTAGGCTCTGCACCATCAGCACAGAGCCTGATGCAGGGCTGGAACTCACAAACTGTGAGATCATGACCTGAGCTGAGATCAAGAGTTGGGCGCTTAACTGACTGAGCCACCCAGGTGCTCCTGTTCCCATTTTAGAGAAGTAGAAATTGAGTATGTAAGAAATATGCAATTTCATACAGCTATAGCAAAGCTGGGATGGAAACTGAAGCAAAATGATTTGTTGGTCCTGACCATGTTTATCAAATTAAGGACTATTATAATCCCTAAAAACATGGAGCTATAAGTGGGATATATAAACATAGATTTCAAGATCTTTGTCTTTCGGCCAGGACACTGTCAGTTATGATGTGTTGATGGTGACTTTGGTTGACAGTGATTTGGACCCCCATTTCAGGAGGAAGCAGAAAGAACAACCTATTTGGGCTTAAAGCATCTTCAAAATGTGACTGAAAATTCTACCGTTTAAAAAAAATTCAGTGAACAAACATTTAGAAGTTACCGTTCAACACTGTGCTGAGCACCAAAGATACAGAATATGATCAGTGTCTAGAAGATCCCACAGTCTAAGTAAGGAAAATAGAAACTATATACACAATTTTTGAAATTGTTATAACTATTTTGGAAAGCAATTTGATAATATTTTGTGATCATCTATTAGGTTCCAGGCCCTTAAGATGCTTCAACATATTTAATTTTCACAAATACTGTGAAATGCAGATAATAACCCCATTTTAAGGAATAAGAACATTAAGCTTAGTGGAGTTGAAGCGTCTTGCCCAAAGCCGGTCAGCTGAAGGATGGAGTAGGGGTATCAAGGTTTGAATCAAAACCCATTTGCTGATAAATTCATGGATTTTTTTCAACCTAATCAGTTAAAGTCTAGCTGATAAGATAAAGATGCAAGATTTATCAACAATTAACATCTCCTACCAGATAAGTTTATCAAATCGTTGCAGAAGTACTGATTCCATCAAAAATTGGACAATGAGAAATAAAGTTAAGAGCTCTGGGTCTGAAGCTTCTTGAGGAGGACAGTTGGGGTGGTGTAGTTGGGGGGGGGGCGGTGCACTAGGCATCTAGATATTTATGTAGGATCGTCTAGCAAAAAGGAAGAGCCAAATAGGTGCCAAAAATAGAAGAGAAAGTTTATTGGTAGTGTTTTTTGTTTTCCTCGTTTGTCCCTCCTTCCCTTCCTTCCTTCCTCCCTCCGTCCCTTTCTTTCTTTCTTTCTTTCTTTCTTTCTTTCTTTCTTTCTTTCTTTCTTTCTTTCTTTCTTTTCTTTCTTTCTTTCTTTCTTTCTTTCTTTCTTTCTTTCTTTCCTTCCTTCCTTCCTTCCTTCCTTCCTTCCTTCTTTCGACTCTTGGAAAGGAAAGGAAAAGAAAGGACATAGAGTCCAGCCACAAACACAGGTACTAACTTAAAAAAAATTTCTCTTTAATGTTGTCATTTATTTTGGAGACAGAGAAAGACAGAGCATGAGCAGGGGAGGGGCAGAGAGAGGGGGGAACACAGAATCTGAAGCAGGCTCCAGGCCCTGAACTACCAGCACAGAGCCCGAGGCGGGGCTGAAACTCACAGCCTGCAAGATCATGACCTGAGCCAAAGTCAGACCCTTATCTGACTGAGCCACCCAGGCGCCCCAACAGGTACTAACTTTTTAACCTACTTATTTTCACTGGTTCTTTATGCCTTTGGTATGAATTAGCTTTTGCTGCATCACAAACTAACTCGAGCTTTGTGGCTTAGAACAACATTCATTATTTCTCATCATTCTTAGGGCTATCCAGTTAGTTCTTTTGGTCTGGAATGGCTGCGCTGGGGATGGGTGCTTTAGGATGTGCATATTCTCATGTTTGGCGTCTCAGCTTGAATAGCTATGCCTCTCTCTAGATGGTGTTTATCTCCAAAGAAGCTAACTGAGGCTTATTCACATGTCAGCTTTGTTCCAAGACAGCAAAAGCAGAAACTTCAAGGTACCTTGAGGCTTAGGTTCAGACTATTGCAGCAAATACTTGGTTCCCAGTAAGAGACAGGCAACAAGCCCTGGGGAATCAGAAAAGATTGTTTATTTCTCACCAGTGCTGACCCAGGGGAGTCACCTCCAAAGGCTGAGCATCCTGCTCTGGTTGTACTGGTCTTTTATACAAATGTGCTTCTGGAATGGGTGGGGCTGTTACAGTCAAGCTTCTGGTTCCTGGCTACAGGCTGATGTAAGAGGCAAGCAAGATTTGAAGAAGCCAAAAGCATGCAAGGAAAGTATCTGGCCTCAGACATCTGGCTGCTCCTTTTTAGCTGCTGCTTCTTCTTCTTCTTCTTCTTCTTCTTCTTCTTCTTCTTCTTTTAACCAGCTTTCTTTCTCAAGAGCTCACATAAAGTCACTTCTGCTTCATTCTGTTAGTCGAAAAAAGTCACAAGGTCAAACCATTTTGAATGTGTGGTGGGAAAAGAATATCCACTTCTTGATGGGAGGAACTGCAATGAATCTGTGGCTGTTGGCAATATGTGTTACTTTTGGGTGGAGAAGTGAAGGTTCCCAGTCTATCATCAGTGATTGCCAATGGCAGATGTCTTCTTGAATGCCCAGCTAATCTGTATCAGTTATCTCTTCTGTTAACTCTGTCACTAAAGAACCTCAGAAAGTAATTTTCCTGTGAAGGGCTATGAAAAATTTTCTACAAAAGTGAACATGTTTGTTACATTAAATTTCTAGACTCAGTCACATTATAGTTGAAAGTTCAAAGATGGTTTCACACACAAAAAAAATTTTTTGTAAGTATTTGACATTGAGGAAATGTTACTGTTTCTATAAAAATGTTCTTTGAATTATAGAACTGAGGCATGGATTCTGCACTAAATTGACAGGAGGTTTTCAAAGGGGGAAAGTTGAACAGTTCAGTTAACATTATCTCTTGGAAATTATGAGAATTTCACAAAGCTTCAATGTAAGAATTGAAAATAAGCACAGGTTTACTTTCCCAGATTGTTGGAAATCCAGTAACAAACATTATTATATGTACTGCTGAAGCAAGTACCAGAAACAAGCATTATGAGACACCAAAATGCATGAAAATACTAGGTTTATTACAGACTTAGTCACTATTTCTTCATATTCTCCAATTTTTATGGCATGAGCTACACTAGTCACACTAATCACTGGAAATTTGCCAAAATAGCTCCCTAGGAGTATCTCATGATTTGGGGGGAGGGTGGTGATTACCTCAAAGAATGCTTTTGTGTATGCCAAAACACATCTTCCCTGTATTTTCATTCATATTTCACCACATGTTCTATGTTGCCAAGTCTTTCGGAGAGCAAGTGTCACTTGCACTGACCAGTATGAGAATGCCCACATTTCTACTAATAATGCCATCTCCAGGGGGACCCTAACTTCAAGTTCACGAATAGCAGAAAAGTGATGGGTTCTATTTGGAGGTGGAGAGATTATTCAAATCCAAAGTTCCTCTTAAGTGTTCCTTCAACTCCTCTATCTTTCTAACTCCCCTAGTTTATGGCTACACAGTCCAAGGACCTTATACTCAACAAATATATAATCTGAGCACTTACAGGGGCAAGCAAGCTCAATGTTATATGTTAACTATATGCACTTTAAAAAGAGAAAGCCGTGTCTTCATGGACATTAAATTTACTTATCTATTTACTTCTGTTCTCCTTCCTGCCCTAAACCCACCTAACACTTACCTCTCTTTTCCCTACTTAAAAAAAAAGTCTCCTATGGATATGAATAGATATAAAAATCTCCTGAGGAGTACAGCAGGGTGTGGGGGTAGTGGTTAATGGATGTTGTTTGTAGTGGCAGTCTCTGGCTATGCCTGCCAAAAAATGCCCTGTTACATTTACGGGACCACAACTCGACAGATTTGGACAGGACATATTTAAGTAATATCAAAGACGTTGAAACTAGAAAAATCCAGCTTTTTTTTTCTGTTTTGTTTAAAAGACTGCAAGTACACAGTTTAAATGTTACTTCTCCCAATGCTTAATTTAGACGAATACACAGGGCATCAAGTAGCCACAGGTATGGTCACTGGATTGAATAAAACAAAACAAAACCAGGGAACTTGATGAAACACCAAACAGCAAGATTGCATTTTTCACTTTCCATTTGGGCATCTTAGCATTTCATTGTAAAAATCAGGGAGTGAGCCAGACATAACTTCAACATGACCTACCTACTTTATGTGTCAGAACAAGTTATGTTCATTGAACTATGCACTATTTGGAGGAAAACTTAAGAGTGTGGATGAATTTATATGAAGTCTCCCAACATAGTGGGCCCCATAAATATTTTAAGATAAGAAACATGAAAAGGTGGAGCATTTGTCATGGGATTAGAGAGGAAACAGTTTTTTCCAAGATAATTGTTTCTGAAATAAGAAATGGAAGGTCAATTCTTTTGCTATGTATTTACACACACAACTGAGTCCTTAATAGAAGAAGGAAAACTTTTAATTTTTATTCTTTTTAGTTACCATTTATTGTGTACTTGCTATGTGCCAGAATTTAATGTCTGAAAGTGAATTAGATACATCTCATTATATCCATCCGCACAGTAAATGAAGACATGGATATTAATATTCTTGTTTAACACATGAGGGCATCCAGGCACGGAGAGATTAAGTAACTTGGGCAAAGATTGCATAATCCCCTTCTGATAGATCCTTACTTCAAAAGCAGAGTGCTTAGATTTCTAAGCCATTGTATTTAACCAGCAAACACTTAACACTGCCCCCTGAAATGTGTATTTCCAGAGCTGAGGTTATCATCTGCATGACAAAGGCTGATTGGATTTTGAACTCTGCATCCCTGAACTCTAGTTCCCTTGTCTGTAAAATGGGGACAGGGTGCCTGTTTTGAAAATAAAAATAAAACAGTGTGAATGGAAGAACAAATGCATTTTTTTTTCCTGTACCATTCACAGGATCTGAAAAAATAGCACAGGGTTCAAATTATTATTGACTTGTATATGATATGAGGGAACTACTTCACACCATTTTTAAGCCAAGCTGCAAGAGGATGTTGGAATAAAATTACAGACATTGTGACATCAACTTGGACATTTGTAATCTGTGACAAATCTGAAGTGAATCTAGTGAAACCAAAGATCAGGAATACTAAGAGGAGCCAAAGGTAATCCACCCCACCAAATCTGAGGCAATGTTTGAAAAGGGCTTCTTCATTTAAAAAAAGAAAGTTATTTAACGATATGTATATATAATTAATATTTTTAGCTGTGCTTTAAATATGGTTGTGTGTGTGTGTGTGTGTTCTAGGGATGAAATATTAATATATCTTTCAAATGCTTTTTCTGTTTATGCTTATATATTTATGCCTTTTCCATAGCAAAATACTAGTATATCAAGCCAGTTTCATATTATTTTTTTTTAATTTTTTTTAATGTTTATTTTTGACAGAGAGAGAGTGCACAAGCTAGGGAGGGGCAGAGAGAGAGAGAAAGACACAGAATCTGAAGCAGGCTACAGGCTCTGAGCTGTCAGCATAGAACCTGTTGTAGGGCTTGAACTCACAAACTGTGAGATAATGACCTGAGCCAAATTTGGAGCTTAACTGACTGAGCCACCCAGGTGACTCAAGCCAGTTGCATATTCTAAGTCAAGTGGAATCCCATTAGTGTAAAAGTTGTTATTACTTGATTTTGATCAAACTATTAAACAAGTCTGATCCTTATAACATAAATTGTTTAAATGACTCTGACTTAGTCTATTAATAGGGTTAGCTTTCTCTCATCACAGATACTTGTTTTATAAGTTGGAGCACGGTATACTTGACTCATAATTGTGTCTTATAAGGAATGATACAAGGTACCAATGACATTTTGCCTGGAGAAAATTCTTGAGGGACACGAAAGTTTTTGTACAGGTGTTTGAAGCACTGTCATGTTACAAAGAGAATCTAGTTTTGTATGACCCCAAGGAATAAAACAAGGATGGTGGATGGGAGCCCCAGGATGACAGATTTTAGTTGAGAATAAGGAAGAGTTTTCTAAGTTTCAGCTGTCTGTAGATGTCTCAGGAAGCAGTAAATGACCACCGTCCAATCTCTGAATCTATTTGAGCTGAAGGGATTCTAATAGTTAAGGGAAAGTTGGCCCTAGTGATTCAGGACTTCTGAGGAATGTTTGCCAAAGCCAGAAGCTTGATGAAAAGTTGCATTTTATCCATTGTGAAAATTCTTTATGATGGATGTTACATACACACTCTAATGCTTGCAGCCCTTTTAAATGTTTCAGTTCATATGGAAAACTTGGGAACTTAACCCTAAGAGATAGCTGGTGTTTAATCTTCACTAATGAATCTTTTGTCCTAGAATGTAAATCCATCACTAGCTAAACTTTTTTAGCTTCCTTTGATGACCTTTCCTGATCTATCTGATCTTTACATAGTATTGTTCCTTAGAACTTGTCTTTGTACCTCTTTTCCCACTCTTTTGCCCTTGATAAGTTCATACACCCTATGGCTTTAAATACTACCTACACCTTGAAGATGTACATGTTTACATTTTCTGAATTTGAAACCCGCATATCCAATTGTCTACTTCACATTAACTTATGGATATCTTGGAAGCGTTTCAAATATTGTACATCCTGAGTCTAATTTATTTTTCTTAAATTTATTTATTTATTTTGAGAGAGAGAGAGAGTGTGTGTGTGATAGTGCATGAGCAGGGGAGGGGAGAGAGAGAAGGAGAGAGAGAATCCTAAGCAGAGGATTCTCTGCTGTACACTCAGTGCAGAGCCTGAGGCCGATGCTGCGGGGCTCCATCTCACAACCTCGAGATCATGACTTGAGCCAAAAATCAAGAGTCAGATGCTTAAGTGAATAGGGCACCCAGGCGCCCCCTGAGTCTAATTTTTAGTTGTCCTCTGGTAACATATCTTTCTCTTCTAGTTTCTCTGTCTCAGGAAATGGTGTTATTCAAATACTAACGTAAGATGCATGGGAGTCCCTTTGGTAGGAGAAGGTAGGCTTCAGTAGGCAGAGAGAGAAAGATGAAGGCCTGAGGTCCCTGGGTGGGGAAAAACACCTATTTTGGAACCATGCTTGGAGTGTCTGACCACAGCAAACCCCCTTAGGCATAAGGTTCCTCTTAAGAACGTAACAGACCCCACTTACCTGCCCCCCCTCAGGTTTCCCCTCAGGAATTTGACAAAAGACCTAAGTATGGCTGTAGACCTCCCTTCATACAATGGAAATGAGCCAATCAGGAACGGGCAACCCAGAGCCTAGCACTATCAAGCCAATAAGGGTAGAACCTGAGAAGGAACAAGTGGGAAGGGGAGGGGGAGGGCTGATCAGAACCTTATAAAACTAGGACCCTTGCCTGTAGGCCTCAGGCATTCACTTTCGAATGTGCCCTCTCTGTAAAGAAAGCTTTCTTAGTATTCTTCCTTTCTCATCTTATACTCTACTAAACTTTTGCCTGCTGCTCATTGTGTGTCCACCCCTTCATTGGTCAAAGCGAGACAACAAATCCTGGGTATTGTAAAAAAAAATCCTGCAACACCTTTTGGTAGATCCTTCTCATTTGTCCTCCTCACAAAAGTTCTCCTTCCAGAAGATATCTCAGGTCTACCTGCATTTTTCCACCTTTACTTCTAACACCTTCACCAGGCCTCATTATCCCTGTCCTAGACCACAGTGATAACTTCTTGACTGCTTCTTCTGATTCTACTGTATACCCTCACCCTCATTCATTTTTCACAGTTCTGTAAGAGGAATATTTTCTGTTCCTTTGTATCTTAATCAGAAAGGGAAAGGAAGGGAAGGGAGAAGGGAGAAGGGAGAAAGAAAGAAAGAAAGAAAGAAAGAAAGAAAGAAAGAAAGAAAGAGAAAAAGAAAGAAAGAAAGAAAGAAAGAAAGAAAGAAAGAAAGAAAGAAAGAAAGAAAGAAAAAGAGAAAAAGAAGACCTTTTATTTTAAAATGATTGTAGACCCACAAAAAATTGCAAAATAATTCCAGAAAGGTCTCATTCAAAGTAATATTTTAAAATGCATACCTTGTCATGTCACTGTCTTGCTTAAGGTCCTTTAAAGTTTTTCTAATTTTCTTAGTAAAGTAAACATTGCTATTGTAGCCTCTAAATCCCAGCATGATCTCTGCTCTTCTGTTTCTTCAGCTTCCTTTTGATCTTCTCTCCCTGTCACTCTTGGTGCTTTATGTATTCTGACTTGCTGTCTGTTTCTTGCCTATCAGCAATTCCATCCAGCCTGATGTCCTCTGTCAGTGCTGTGCCCTCCTATTCACCCTTCAACATAATTAACGCATTGTTTGCTAATCCCACAGTTTAAGTCAGGTTCCCCTGTTATGCTCTCTCATTTATGTCTCATTTTTCCTACCTATTACTTAACATCATTATTTGCATAATGACTTGTATCTGCCTCTCTAACTGCACTGTAAACTGCTTTTTCCTTGCTCTAATATGACTACTGTGCAAATAGTAGGTTCTTTACAATTTTCAAATGAAGGAAATCTAATGTATCCAAAAGGAAGACTCATGGTTGCTATTTAGAACCTCTTGAGCACTGCATGCTCTGTGAGAACACTGAGTTACACTTGGATCCAAATATTAGTTCCATCAATTACTGGATGTGTATCTTTGATCAAGTTCCTTAAATTTATGGAGCCTAAGTTCACTCAGCCATAATAATATCACATTGTATTCATTCTTGCAAAGATGAAATGAGTAGAGGCAGAAAAGCGTCTTGTATGGTACCATGGGTTAGCCTGTCAAATCTTAGAAGCAGTGATTCTTAAAGCCTGCATGTTATGAAAACAGACACATGTATGGCCACACATATACAAAATCTCAACAACATAGTATCTTAATATTCCCCAGAATACAGTGTATGCTTTCCTTTACTCTCCAAATGATTTTGTCCAGATTTTTGATCCTATATTGTTTGTCAGATTGTACTGTATCCTTCTTCAGTTTTTTTAAAGGTTGGTTTTAATATGTAAAGTATAGCTTCAAGCTTCTTTTCCTCTTGCCTTCTTCTGACTATGAAACACATGATAAACAAACATAAATTCTCCTGGGCTGAGATGATTTTCTATATTTCCAATCTAGTCAGGCTTGTTTCCTTTAAAGAAGAATCTTGGAAATCACAACTTGTGTAGGGTTGTATTAACTCTCAGGGTTCAGAGAAGGTAATGAAACATCCAAAGAGCTATAAAATATGGCCATGCCACTATAGAGCTAGTTTTTGTAACTACCACTGAATTGATGAATCATAGACATATTTTAAAATGGTTGGGGTGATGGCAACAATATATTACAATCTGACACTAATTTATATTACTATCATGTTATTAACTAATAGTTATTGATTATTAGAGTAAATAGTAAAGCTCTAATAATATCAAATATATTAAACCAATTAACATAATAGATAAAATATCATCAATAACTATTACATTAATAATTATAACTAATATTATTTATAATAATTTATATTACTGTCAGATAAAATAAAGGACAAAAATTTGTTGTAGAGTCAGACATTTTAGTTTATAAGAAAATCAATCCATCAGAAATATATAACAACTATGCACCCAACAAGAGAAGCCCAAAATACATGAAATAAAAACTGACAGAATAGAAGGAATAAATATACAGTTCAACAGTAATAATTAGATATATCACTACTTCTCTTTTACTAATGCACAGAGAAAGAGGGAGGAAGATCAAAAAGGAAATAGAAGACTTGAACAACACTATAAAATTAATAGAGGAAAAAAATCTATAAAACACACACTTCAAAACAATACATATGCTTTCTAAATGCATATGAAATGTTCTCCAGAGTAGACCTTATTTTAGATCAAGAAAAAAGCCTACATAAATTTTGAAGGATTGAAATCATGCAAAGTGTGTTCTCTAACCATAATGGAACGAAATTTGAAATCAACAGGAGGAAATGTGGCAAATTAACAAATATGTAGAAATTGAATACATTTCTAAATAATATCACCTGGAAAATCATTATTAATCAACTAAAAACTATTAGAACCAATAGACAAGTTTGTAAGATGCAAGATGAATATATTAAAATAAATTATATTTTATACACTAGCAATAAGCAATCCAAGAGTGAAATTAATAATTACATATACATCAAATCAAAAAGAATAAAACCAATAAATTTAACAAAGGAAGTGTAAGATTTGTACACTAAAAAAGAAAAAAATACATCACTGAAATAAATTAAAGAAGACCTAACGAAATAGAAAGACATCCTATGTTTATGGGTTGAAAACCCTGATATTGTTAAGATAGAAATGCTCCCAAAAATATATCTACAGATTCAATTTAATGTCTTTAAAAAAAAAGTTCATCTGTTTAATTTTGAGAGAGAAAAAGCATGAGTGGGGAGGTGCAGAAAGAGAGAGGGAGAGAGAGAATCCCAAGCAGGCTCTGTGCTGTTAGTGCAGAGCCCGACATGGAGCTCGATCTCACAAACTGTGAGATCATGACCTGAGCCAAAATCAAGAGTCAGATGCTTAACAGACTGAGCCACCGACTTGCTCCTTCAGTGTAATTTCTATAAAAATCTCAACTTCTTTATGTAAAAATTAAGAGACTGATTCTAAACTCATGAAAATGCAAACAATTTGGAAAAAGGAAAACAAATTTGGTTGACTCACTGTTCCTGATTTTTAAAATTTACTACAATAAAAAGCTGCAATAACCAAAACAGAGTGGTTCTACCATAGGGTAGGTATATAGATCAATCGAATAGGATAGTGAATACAGAAATAAACTCATATGTATGTCCAAATGATTTCAAGAATGTTGCCAGGATAATTCAATAGTGAAAGAATCATCTTTTCATCAAATGGTGCTGGGACAACTGGATATCCACATGGGAAAGGATGAAGTTAGACCTCTATTTCACTTTATTCATAAAAATTAACACAAAATGACCTAAAATCAAAGAGTTTAAACTATAGAACACTTAGAAGAAAACAGAGGTATAAATCCTCATGACCTTGGATTAGGCAATTTTTTTAGATATGACACCAAAACATGAGCAACAAAAGAAAAATATAATTAAACTCCATTTTTCACTCCAAGTGAAAATGTTTGAATTTAAAAGAACACTCAATAAAGTGAAAAGACACCCCACAGAGTAGAAGAAAATATTTGCATATAATATATATGATGAGGGTCTAGTATCCAGAATATATAAAAAACTCCTATAACTTAATAATTAGAAGACAGATAACCTATTCAAAACAAAATGGATAAAGCTTTTGAATAGGTATTCATTCAAAGAAGGTGCAAGTGATCAATAAACACATCAAGAAGTTCTCAAAATCACTAATCACTAGTAAGATGTAAATAAGTCAAAACCACACTGAGATTCTGTTTTTAACTCATTAGGATGGTTATCATAAGAAAGACAATATGCGTAAGTATTGATGATGTGGTGGGGAAATCAGACCCTCATACATTGCTAGTGGGAATGTAAAATGAGGCAGATGATTTGGAATAATAGTTCCTCAATAGAGATAAACATAGAGTTTCCACATGACCCTATTTGTATACTAAAGAGAGGTAAAAATTATATGTCTGTAAAATAATTGTACACAAATGCTTATAGTAGCATCATTCACGATAGCCAAAAAGTGGAAACAACTCTCATGTTCATCAGCTGATGAATGAAGAAAGAAATGTGGTATATACAAACAATGGAACACTATTCTGCTATAAAAATGAAGTACTGATTCATGCTAAAACATGGATAAACCTTGAAAATGTTATGCTAAGTAAAGAAGCCATACACAAAAGGTCATATATTATAGATTCCCTTTATATGAAATGCCCAGAAAATATGCAAATCCATACAGAAAGAAAGTAGACTAGTGTTTGCTAGAGGCTGGGAGACAAAGTGGGAAGTGATTGCTAATGACATCTGTGGGGTAACAAAAATGTTCTGGAATTAGATGATGATGCTTGCACAATCTTGTGAATATAGTACAATCCACTCAAGTATATATTTAACTATTTTTTTAATTAAGGTATAGTTGATATATAATATTAAATTAGTTTCAAGTGTAGAACATAGTGATTCAACAGTTATATACATTATGAAATGCTCATCATGATAAGTGTATTACAGTATTATTGACTATATTTCCTACGCTTTGCTTTTCATTCCCATTACTTATTTTATTGTATTTTACTTTACTTTAAAGTTTATTTATTTATTTTGAGAGAGAGAGTGTGGGAGGGAGAGAATCCCAAGCAACCTCTGCACTGTCAGCACAGAGCCCTACGTGGGACTTGAACCCACAAATTGTGAGATCATGACCTGAGCCAAAACCAAGAGTTGGACTCTTAACCAACTGAGCCACCCAGATGCCCCATTACTTATTTATTTTATAACTGGAAGTTTGTATCTCTTAATTCCTTTCACCAATTTTACCCAGTCCCCCAGATCCCTCCCCTTTGACAATCCCCAGTTTGTTCTTTGTATTTATGAGTCTATTTCTCATTTTCTTGCTGTTGTTACTTGTTTGTATACCTTAAAGGGTGAGTTTTATGGTATATGAATTACATCCCATTTTTTAAAAGATGGAATAAGCAAAAAACAAAAAAACAAAACAAAACAAAAAAAAAATGCCAGTATGCATTTTTCCTTTTTCCTGCATCAGATACGGGTTCAGCTTTCTCTCCCTACACATACTATTTAATAGCTGCTGAAAGTGAGGTTCAGGAAGGTGTAGTGTCATGACTAAAGTCACACCAGTCTAGTAAATCACAGAAATATTTTCAAAATATTACTCCACTTGATTTCTTGGCATGTTTAATAAAATAAATTGAACCTTAAAGCTGATAAAAATTAAGTTAATATTTAATAAATTTAGTCAAACAACCAAGCAGATATGCAAATATGGAATGTGGACAGCTTGGCTATCACTTGTATATGTATTTCATAAACCTTGTGAGCTACTCAGGTGTAAGTACCCTGTACATTTAGTTGTTAGGATCGAGAAGTGTTCATTGCTCTGGTCTCTGGGATATTAGTAAGTAACACACATCTGTTCCTTACCATCATAGAGCCTATAGTCTGATATTAATTTTTTAAATTTATTTATTTACTTTGGGAGAACTAGAGATCACGTGTGCATGCATGCACAAGTGGGGGAGGAGCAGAGAGAGAGAGAGAGGGAGAGAGAGAAAGAGAAAATCCCAAGCTGGCTCCACACTGTCATCTGGGAACCCTACACAGGCTCGATCCCTACTGCAAGATCATGATCTGAGCTGAAATCAAGAGTTGAATGCTTAACTGACTGAGCCACCCAGGAACCCCCAGTCTGATATTATAGATCCTCTGTTAGATGCCGGGTAGTATACTGGGCCCTGAGGACACAAAGGTGAGTACACCTTCAGCAATTCTACTAAGATATTTGATTTTCTACTTAACAGAGGGTTTCCGAGATTGAGAAAAGGGCTGGAGGCTGGGATGAGGAATGGAGACATTTGTCTTTCCTCCCCTCAGTGGTGGTTGATGTGTTTGTGATAAAAACCTTGCAAAGGTGACACTATACTACATTTCCCCTAAATCTCCTTTATTATTTATTTCTGTTGGATTTATCATTCGTGGGTAGAAACATACTGGTTTGTAGTTTTGCACAATTCAACAGAACTTGCTTTAAATTGAAAAAAATGTCTGTATTTAGAAAACAATTTTCTATCAACAACATGCTGTCACTTTCAAGATAAAATATGTGTCTACTATTGGTAGACAGCCTGTGAATACACAAGTCAGAATTTGGCAAGGGCCCTTAGCTTATATCTAATTCTAAAAGTATTATGGAATCATAAGTAATTTCAGTGTTATACTTTGCTTGGGAGATATTACCTCAGGTGGATGATTCCCTTCAGGGCTACCGTGGGCCATTATTTATGTACTGACTCTTGAGTCACCAATTCCCTTTCATTTGAGCTCTTTATTTCTTTATTTCCCCCACTGGAATCAGAAAGTTAGAATTTGCTTGTTTGATAGTTTGGCTGTTGCCTTGCTCAGCTAAATTTTGTTCAGTGTGTTCCAAATATTTGTTGAAGAGTCAAAAAATAGAAACAAATGATTTGGCCAATATAATCATTGACTACATGTCATATATCAGAATGTCTAAGACTGCAAGTAGCAAAGCATACTGACTGAAACTGACCTAACAATAGAGCAAGTTATTATATTCAAAAAAAAAAAACAAACCATGAGTTTCAGAGGTAAGGCACATTCTAGGCAAGACGTCAAGAGTGGCTTAATGATGCCATCAAGGACCCAGGTTCTCTGCTATTGTCAGCTCTGGCCTCATTCCAAAAAAGCTCTTCTCGTGGTGGCAAGATGATTGTCAACAGCATTTCATTGCCTGCGGTCCAACTGAGCCAATTTAGGACATGTGTTACCCTTCCCACCCCTCACTGTCACCAATGAATAATAATTGACAGTGGAATTCATTTACTACTTGGTTTAGACTAATCTGGCTTTATCCCTGGGCCTGAGGTTTGAATAGGTGGTCAAAAGTCTTTGCCACTTATGGTTTGATTCTTCATCTGAAAACAGGGAAAAGGATTTAAATTATGGATTAGTTGGACTTTAAGATCATAGGTATGTGTAGGAAGAAACTATTAATTTTAAATTTAACTAAATTTAAATTTAAACTTAATATTGAGTTGAAGATGGGGAGAAATCAGGTTGAACTCACAAAGTCTTTTCCTTTTATAGCTTACAAGGCAGTATAGCATGATAATTCAGCTTGCTTTGAAATCTGAGTTCAAATATGCTTATACCTTTTATCATCTATGTAGCTATGGGCTAGTACTTTAAATCTTAGGGTTCACATCTGTGAAAAGGGGGAAATTTCACCTAACTCATTAAGTTGATGTTTGACTATTGTTAAGTTGCTGGCACATAAAATGTTTTCTCATTTTCCACATCTAAGGACTGGACCAAAAATCGGTCTTTAGTTTCAGAATCCTCTGTTAAGTGTGTTTCACAGGTAGCTAGCCTTCCTGGGTTTTATGGAAATAACTTCATATGAAACCTACATGGTCCCTTTACAGAGCTGTGCTTTCCACTGGCTTCATGAAAGATCTTCCTAGTTTCTGCCAGCAAAAGTCCACCAGGGGAATGGATTTTCCTCGTATCACAAGAACAGTAAAGCATGGACTACATCCAAGCTCTCCAGTGTTTGCTACAGTAATATCAGGGGGGAGTACAGTAAAAGCAAATCTCTAGCTGTAAGGTGGATGTCATATTGACACGCCTGGAAGGCTTTGTGCCTCAGATATCTGTGGGAAGCAAAGAGTGGCCAGGCTTTAAATTATGGAACATACACTTGAAAGAAGATGCTTTGCAACATGACTCCAGGGATATGACTAATATTTTTTTCTTTGATTATTCATTCAAATAAAATAAAAAAGAATATACTTTGCTTTATGTATTGCAGAGTTAAATTTTTGTCTTGTAAACTATGTTAATTTTGCCCATTATTTTATAATTTATTTTAAAATATTAGTTTGAAATGTCTGTGGTGATATGAAGTTTTGTGTTTTGTTTTGTTTTAATCAGTAACATCAAACCAGTTTCCACTTTCTGGGAAAAAAAGGTTGACTTTACATGATGGCTTATCAGTTCTTCATTTATTTTGCAAACAGCCTTTTGAATGAAGCTAAATAAAACTAGGTGTTAGTGATTACTTAAAACTGGTTTAAGTGGCAATGAAAAAATTTCTCTAATCCACCACCACATCGAAGCTATTTTGTCTGGGTTATTTATTTTTATTGTGACATACTGAAAATGTTCAGCTAGATTTGAGATGCCAAAAAAAGAAAGCATCCTATAATTTAATGGAGGGAGATGCTCACGTCGGTGTTGAAGAGCACAGTCTCTTCCTGTTCATCAAATTGAACCCTCTACACAACTCATTACAAGGATTGGTACAGAACTGAAGTCATTGGCACACATGGTTTCCATTTCCATTTTGCAGATTTTTTTTTAACACAGAGTTGTATCATTCTGTCACTCAACACCACTTGTTATTGGTAGTAAAATGTTTATATTCCCCTGCCCTCTGCTTATTGCCAAACAATATATGTAAGAATGTTAGAGATTAATTGATTGTTTAATTTTATAATTGCATAAATCAGGTGAAACGTAGTCTCTTGTAATTGAAAAATTGAAGTCTCTGTGTGTGTGTGTGTGTGTGTGCATGCACGTGCATGCATGTGCATGCATGTGTGTCTATTCACAGGAAAAAATGAGGGGAAAGATATAAAAGTATAAATTTAAATAAAAAAAGAGTGCTTATCAGTATATGTTAAAACATGGGTTAACCTTGAAAACAGTATGCTATATGATAGCACCAGTCACAGAAGACTGCTTATTGTATGATTCCACTTACACAGAATACTCTGAATAGACAAACCTATAGGAACAGAAGATGAAATAGTGGTAGCCAGGGCTAGGGGAATAGAGAGATTGGAGGTGATGGCTCCAGGGTGTGAGGTTTCTTTTGGGGGTAGTGTACATATTCTAAGTTTGGTTGTGGTGAATGTTGCCCAAATCTGTGACTGTATTAAAAGTCATTGATAGGCATATGGGTGGCTCAGTTGGTTAAGCATCTAACTCTTAATTTCAGCTCAGGTCATGATCTCATGGTTTGTGGACTCGAGCCCCGCATAGGGCTCTATGCTGACAGTGTGGGGCCTGCTTGGGATTCTCTCTCCCTTTCTCTCTGTCCCTTCCCCACTTGTGCTCTCTTTCTCTTTCCCTCTCTCAAAATAAATAAACGTGTTTTTTAAAAGCCACTGAACTGTACAGTATTAGAAGGTAGAAAATAAAACTTTAACATTTAATTATTTAAAAATAAAATTATTGAAGCTTTACAAAAATGAATAATTTAAAACATTTTTAACTTTTGCAAAAGCAAAACAAATCCTGTTTGTGGGTGAGCGTCAACCTTCAGAGGACAAAATTGCAAGCACTCCTCTAAAGATAGGCCTTAGGACCAACCAGCAGAAGTTTCATCTATAGCTTTACTGATTTCTTTAGCAAATGGAGACTGGTTCTGGTTATTTGGGGGCTTCAGTGAGGCATTCTCAAACAACTTGAGAAGTATAGAAGTCTGGCCTTCTCACTGTACACAGGTATGAGAAGAGGGAACAAAAATTTGGGAGGAAAAAAAAGATTATTGAATCTTTGCCATAGACTCTCCAAAAAAGGTCAAAAGAGGAGTAGAATCTTTGGACCAGTGACCATGTGTGAGCCGTGAGGTTCCTGTTCAGGTAGAGTTAAGAGAATCTAATCTAAACTTTTTTTTATATTTATATTTATATTTATATAACATCGTGGATGAGAAAGCTAAATCTTGACTCCAGTCATACCTGTAGAGAGTGGAAAAGCTAGGATTCAAATCAAGGTTTGCTGACCCCAGAACTCCTTTCTTCTCCTCCTAAAACTTCAGTTGATGATCCCTGAGTGTCCACAGAGTTGCAGCAGCACATGCAGATTTGGGCTCAGGATCTGTCTTCCTGTGTGATCTTCATTCACATCTCAGAGACTCACTTTCCTCTTTATAAAAGCTAGGCTTTTTCCTTAGATAATTTTAAAGGTCCCTTCCAAGCCTAATACATGAATGTTACTCAGCATCCTGCAACAAAAGGGTTAAATTTCAGAATGACTAGAGCTTTTCATCACCAGTTGCTTAAATTGCCTTAAGGATTTGAGACACACTTTCAAGTCATAAAGCCATTTAGACAGTTTATTTTTTATTTTTTTTTTTAATTTTTTTTTTCAGCGTTTTTTAATTTATTTTTGGGACAGAGAGAGACATAGCATGAACGGGGGAGGGGCAGAGAGAGAGGGACACACAGAATCGGAAACAGGCTCCAGGCTCCGAGCCATCAGCCCAGAGCCTGACGCGGGGCTCGAACTCACAGACCGCGAGATCGTGACCTGGCTGAAGTCGGACGCTTAACCGACTGCGCCACCCAGGCGCCCCTAGACAGTTTAAATCTACGTTTAGCAGTTATGAGTTTTTTTTCTACTGAGGATGATTTTTTTTTTTTTTTTTTTTTTTTTGATGTAGGAAACTGAGCACTACAAAAATTCCTTAAGGGAGATCTTATCCAAGCTTATGTGACCCAGACACAAAAGTGACATGGTCAATGAAAGCTGAATAGTAACATTTTGTACTTTAGGAATGAAGGAATGATTAGAGACAGATTTGTTACATAAGCCACAGAGGGTGTACAAAAGGAAAATCTGCAAGGTCTGTGCGTAGAGGTTGTCTAAGAAATTTGTTCCTGGTACACAGCTGTGTCAGATATGTGGGTGGATCCTGACCAAGAGTAGATGAGCTATCAGAGTAGCTTGCTATAACCTCAGTTGAAAAGCAGTTTGGGCGCCTGGGTCAAGCAGTCGGTTGAGCGTCCGGCTTCGCCTCAGGTCATGATCTCACAGTTTGTGGGTTTGAGCCCTGCATCGGGCTCTGTGCTGACAGCTTAGAGCCTGGAGCCTGCTTCAAATTCTGTGTCTCCCTCTCTCTCTCTGCTCCTCCCCCACTCATGCTCTGTCTCTCTCTCTCTTTCCTTCTAAAATAAATAAAAACATTAAAAAAAATTAAAAAAGAAAAGAAAATCATTCTGGTTCCTAGATGATACATGTGCTGTGTTTCAGATTTTTAAAAGAAAATAAAGGAATATTTATCTTACAGAATTGCATTTCATTGCTTGATATAAAGAATTTTCGCATTGAGAAGCCTAGCTGCTTTGTAAGAGAATTTAAAGTAATTGATAGGGAAAATGATGGTATCAGACTGGTTAATATGAAAGAAACTTGCTGTGATCCCTTGCACTTTTTATTGAAAGAGCACGATAACATTTGCTCCACGAAGTTCCAGTTAGTGATAAACTGTTTAAATACTTGCAATAATATACTGAACACTGATCTTAATATTTTAAAAACTCATAGCCACTGCTTTTTTTCTCACCTAGTCTGATTTAATAGATGGAAAATTCAGTTCAATGCTTGTTGGCATATAAAAACCAAGATTACTTTTGCTCAAATGGTCTGTTTATGTGACATAATCCCACCCACACTCCTTTCATTCAGGAAAAGTACAGGGAGTGACACAGTGGGGGGTTAGCGTCATCATTCTTTCAAGCTTTACTGATAACAAACCCCTAAGACTTCTAATTGGGAAATTTAATTTTACCAGAGAGACACGATGAAGGGCAAACCATCCATTAGATTCATATTTCATGACTTTATGAACCTGAGCTTAAAAGAAGGGGTGCTTTTGTGCCATTCTGAGCTGCCATGCCGAAGCAAACCAGAAAGGTGTTTCCTTGGAACAGTTCACTCCAACAAAGCTACAGAGGAGAAATCACTGTCTAACTCATCTCATAAAAGTATGCACAGGCCTTGAGGGCTTGTATCTTCACTGCTCAAATCCTCATCCCTTAATGGCTTTTTCTTCTGCTTCTCAGTCCTGAAACTGTGTGATAACTTATCCAGAAATTCTTCTTATGGAATCTGTCTTTACATTAGAACAACTTGGCAATATTTGTATAGCAGCTGGAAGAAAGGTCTTTTCTGAGATGTACAAAGAGGCGGAGTGTGTGTGGATCACTGATTAGACAGAGTGAACTGGAGCAGAATATAGGAGGGATGGAACAGAACTCGACATATGTCAAAGAAAGTCATTTGACCTGTATTTACACTCCAGCAGAAAATAGAAAATAGTGGGCAGATTGAGATTCCACAGTAAAGTATGGCAAAAGAATTCTACTTAAATTGCAGTTACAGCTGTGGTGGTTGACTTCTAGTGATGACATTGGCAAAATGTAAAATGTCCTCATATCCCTATGCTGTGATAACTTTGACATTTCTAAAGCTTCCAGAATTCCTTACAGAAGTTTCTGTAGAAACCTAAAGACACATTTTCAGAAAGAGGTGAATTAAAAATGTCCTGGTTTGAATCAGTAGGTACCACAGAAGAAATGACAGCATATATATGAAAAGCAGTCTTTTAAAAAACAGTTTAGTGTAAACATGAAATACACAAAGTTCTGTTTTTAGGTGGGATAGTACTACTCACAGCAATTACTAGCATTTATATCAAGTACTTAATATTTTACAGAAGGTGTCATGTCCATTATTTCATTGTTTCTGATCAGAAGTCTCATGATTATTACATCTGGGGTGTTTTTTTTTTGTTGTTTTTTGTTTTGTTTTGTTTTGTTTTGTTTTTGTGATCTCCGTTTTACAGAAGTATAAGTGGATATTTGGCTTAAATAAGTCAGCTCCATTTGTATACCAACATTTTGCTTTCTGTCAGGCTTGCTGAAAGTATGCAAATAACTGTAAAATGTGGAACTAGATTCAAATTTCACTTAATAAAATCATTCTATGCTAGGACTGTTAAACAAACACATAAGCACATGAACGAACAAACAAAACAGCTCTGAAAACAGTAGGAAACAAAAGAGGATGATCAATATGAAGAAAACCCTTTATTCGGAGCAGAATTTTATGACTGGGAGAACATGAAAAGGTTATTCTGAAACTTTCTTGTAATTTCTTTTCACAGTGAAGAAAATGTGGTCACTCTTGTGATGAATAGTTTCCAGATATGTTACTACATCATGTAATTCTTCGAATATCACTGATTGAATTATCTTGGAGGAGATCATATTATACTTATGTAATCAGTAGAAATTTAAGTAATGTCTTTCTAGAGGTTTTTTAAAATTACAACTATTTTTGTAAAATTTTGGCCAAGGAAATTTATAATATGGGTCTCTGAAGAAATGTAGTTTTTTTTTTCCCTCTGTCATTTCTAAGTAATTATTTTTTCATATGCACATTTTAGAGTTCTTTTCAAACAAGTTTGGTTCTTTTAGAAACCAATAAGCAGGATTCTAGAGAGATGGTAACAAAGGTGGTATAAAAATGGAAAATGCCAATAAATGGCAAAACTAAAAACTCATGACAGCATTTGCAAAAGGTGTCCCATACATACATACATACATACATGCATGCATACATTCCATACATACATGCATACATACATTCCATAATATATGCTGGTGAATAGAACCATCAATAATCATAGGACCTGCAGGGTGGTGATGGGGTAGAGGGTAGGAATGTGGTACCTGATGATCATGAGAACCCTGGGAATAGAGAAATCCCAAAGACCCAGCTGGCACGAAGGAAGGCCAACCTGTGAAAAACAGGTGATGCTGACAGGTTTTTGTCTTCTGTATCATGGGTTGATATGAATAGAAAGTCTCAGAGCAGTATAAGTCCCATGGATTTCCTGAACTTACCAGGGCTCCCATCTAGGATAGGACCTCAAACTGAGGAAAAGCTACTGTGTGTGGAATCTAGATTGAGGAGAACAGGCAGAGTAGAGAAAAAGAGAAGGTCTAGATCAAAGTAGGGAGGGCACAGAGCCAGGAAGTCCCATAGTGAGCTGTCATATTTTTGAGCATAGTATGCATAGAATGAATGAGCAAGCTTTGTGAAGTTAGAAACCATACTCTGAGCCATGCTTCCTTTGAAAGTTCAAGTCAACAAATTTGCATAAAAATATTCAATAGAAAATTATTTTGAAGTCAAATGCCATACCAAGTAATAATAAGAAAAAAATGAGCAAAACAATTAATAATCAAACATGCCAGAAATAGTTCTCCACAGAGAGACTGTAAGTGCAACATTTTATTTAATAATGAGGCAAAAGGTATTAAGGAAATGAGGCAAGACATGAAAGAATAACAAAAATCAGAATTTTTCTAAGTGTGTCTGTTTTTGTAAAGTCACCAGGGAAGTAGCTTTGTGCTCAATGTACATGTGATAAACCACAAAAAAATGATGCAGAGATTGGGGAATATATACACAAAATATTTTAATTTTTCTTAGGAGTGTGATTGCTGGCAGTAATATTAGCATCATATTCTAAAATGGTTCTGTGTATAATATAGAACAAAGAGCAAATGAGTCATTATGAAATATTCTTCTCCTATTCTCTGTGTCCATGTGTATCATTGTCCACATTTGTCAGTGTCAAAGAAAGGAGATACAATGTAAGATATAAACATAAAGTCCCATAGCCTTGTGTTTTAAGAAGAATTATATGAACTCAAGATATATTTTAACTTAAATAACATAAAATATATCTTCTATATTAACATAATATAGAAGATATAGTATATAAGATATAACTGAATGTGTATGTGTATGTATGTGTGTGTATATATATACATATATACATATACACACACACACACACACACATATATATATACAGATATATCTATATATATATCTATATATAGATATATCTGTATATATAGTGTCGAACTCTGAAAAACAAAGGGGTTAAGGGCACTGACCCTGCACAGTTGAAAATCTGTATAACTTTTGACTCTCCCAAAACTCAAGTATTAATAACCTGTTGACTAGAAGCCTTACTAGTAACATAGTTGATTAACGCATATTTTGTATGTTATATGTATTGTATACTGTATTCTTATAATTAAATAATCTGGAGAAAAGAAAATGTTAAGAAAGTCATAAGGAAGGGGCACCTGAGTGGCTCAGTCGGTAGAGTGTCCAACTTCAGCTCTGGTCATGATCTCGTGGTTCATGAGTTCGAGCCCCACATCGGGCTCTGTGCTGACAGTGCATCAAGGGTCAATATGAAGAGCATAAAGTCTGTCAAGCTCTGTCCCATGTCTCTGCACCTCTGCTCACTCTTTCTCTCAAAAATAAATAAAAACATTAAAAAGAGAAAATCATAAGGAAGAGAGAATATATTTACAGAACTGTACTGTATCAAAAAGATATGTGTATTAAGTAGACCTGTGAGGTTCAGGTCCATCTTGTTCAAGGGTCAACTGTAGTCATATATGTTACAATAGCACATACCTTTATTTTATATAAGTGTGTGTGTGTGTGTGTGTGTGTGTGTGTGTGTCCTTGTTTAGTGCTGAAAAAGATATCAAACAGTTACCTAACCCGTTATAGTAACCTAACTGTTACCTAACTAGTAACACTGAGCGTATTAAAAAATTTTTTTTAATGTTTTTTTTTTTATTTATTTTTGAGACAGAGAGAGACAGAGCATGAACGGGGGAGGGGCAGAGAGAGAGGGAGACACAGAATCGGAAGCAGGCTCCAGGCTCTGAGCCATCAGCCCAGAGCCCGACGCGGGGCTCGAACTCACGGACCGTGAGATCATGACCTGAGCTGAAGTCGGACGCCCAACCGACACACTGAGCATATTGAGAGTCCAGACAATGGTTTTTAGAACAGCATTTCCCACTATAAGACACCAAGAAGGGGCGCCTGGGTGGCGCAGTCGGTTAAGCGTCCGACTTCAGCCAGGTCACGATCTCGCGGTCCGTGAGTTCGAGCCCCGCGTCAGGCTCTGGGCTGATGGCTCGGAGCCTGGAGCCTGTTTCCGATTCTGTGTCTCCCTCTCTCTCTGCCCCTCCCCCGTTCATGCTCTGTCTCTCTCTGTCCCAAAAATAAATAAAAAACGTTGAAAAAAAAAAAAAAAAAAAAAAAAAAGACACCAAGAATTCTTGGGGAAGTAACTGATTCCAGGTCTCAGGCAGAAAATGTAAAAGGTGAAAGTAAGAGGAAGCTATGGAAAACTGCTAGAGCCGTGTCAAATGGACTCAAGAGCCTGCATGCAGTGGCTCCCCAGGCCAAAGATGAGATCATTTGAACTTTAAAAAGGGTAATAATTCAGCTGATCAAAACCTATTAAATATATTTAAATTCATGGGTTGGTAATTTTGTGTGTGTTATACATACAGATGCAGGCATACTTCATTTTACTATACATGGCTTTATTTTACCTCACAGGGATTGTGGGTTATTGTTGTTGTTTTTACAAATTGAAGGTTTGTGGCAACCCTGCGTCAAACCATTTTTTCCAACAGTATTTGCTTACTTTGTGTCTCTGTCACATTTTGGTAATCCTCACAGTGTTTCCTATTATTATTATTATTATTATTATTATTATTATATGTGGTATGGTGATCTGGGATCAGTGTATTATATGTGGTATGGTGATCTGGGATCAGTGATCTTTATAGTTACTATTTTAGTTGTTTTGGGGCACCACAGATAAGGCCCATGTAAGATGATGTGCTTAATCATTAGATGGTGTGTGTGTTCTGACTGCTCCACCAGCCATCCATTCCTCATCTCTCTCCCTCTCCTCAGGCCTTCCTATTCTCTGAGATACAGTATTGAAATTAAGCCAATTATTGACCCTATAATGGCCTCTAAATGGTCTAGTAAAAGGAAGAGTCATACATCTCTTACTTTAAATCAAAGGCTAGAGGCATTATTAACAATAGCCAAACTATGCAAAGAGCCAAAATGTCCATCATCTGATGAATGGATAAAGATGTGGTATATAGATATAGTGGGATATTACTCACCTATCAAAAAGAGTGAAATTTCACCATATGCAATGATGTGGATGGAGGTAGAGACAGGCAATGATGTGGATGGAGGATAAGTCAGAGAAAGACAAATGCCATATGATTTCACTCATGTGGAATTTAAGAAACAAAACAGATGAACATATGGGAAGGGGGATAAATAAAGAGGGAAGCAAACCATAAGAGACTCTTAACTATAGAGAACAAACAGGGTTGATAGAGGGAGGTGTGTGGGGGGGGATGGGCTAAATCTGGGTATTAACGATGGCACTTGTTATGACGGGCATGTAACTGATGAATCACTAAATTTTACTTCTGAAACCCATGTTACAGTATGTATTAAATAACTAGAATTTAAATAAAAATATGAAACAAATAAGTAAATCAAAAACTAGAAGTGACTCAGCTTAGTGAGGAAGGTTTGCCAAAAGCTAAGATAGGCTGCTGAAAGCTAGGCCAACTTATAAATGGAAAGGAAAAGTTCTTGAAGGAAATTAAAAGTGCTACTCCAGTGAACATACAAATGATAAGAAAGTGAAACAGCTTTATTGCTGATATGGAGAAAGTGTCAGTGGTCTGGATAGAAGATTAAACCAGCCACAACTTTCCCTTAACCCAAAGCCCAATCCTGAGCAGGACCCTGATTGTCTTCAATTTTGTGAAGGCTGAGAGAGGTAAGGAAGCTATAGAAGAAGAGTTTGAAGCCAGCAGAGGTTGGTTCATAAGGTTTAAGGAAAGAAGCCTTCTTTATAAGAAGAAAGTGCAAGGTGAAACAGCAAGTGCTTGTGTACAAGCTGCAGCAGGTTCTCTAGAAGATCCAGTTAAGATAATGAAGATGGCTACACTGAACAACAGGTTTTCAATGTAGACAAAACATCCTCCTATTGTAAGAAGATGCCATCTAGGACTTTCAGAACTAGAGAAAAGTCAGTGCTTGGTTTCAGAGCTTCAAAGGACAGGCTGACTCTCTTTGGGGCTAATGCATCTGGTGACTTGAAGTTGAAACCAGTGCTCATTTACTATTCTGAAAATCCTAGGGCTCTTGAGAATTATGCTAAGTCTACTCTGCCTGTGCTCTATAAATGGGATAACAAAATTTGGATGATAGCACACCTGTTTACGGCATGGTTTACTGAATATTTTAAGCCCACTGTTGAGACCTATTGCTCAGAAAAAAAGACTCCTTTGCAAATATTTCTGCTCATTGACAATGCACTTGGTCACCCAAGAGCTCTTTTGGAGATATACAACAAGATTACTATTTTTATGCCTGCTAACATAATACCCTTTCTACAATCAATGAATCAAAGAGTTATTTTGACTTTCAAGTCTTATTATTTAAGAAATACATTTTTGTTTGCTTTGTTTGGTTTAAAACAGCCTTTTTTTTTCTTAAATGTTAATTACTTAACGTATTTATTTAGAAAGGGGGTGGGAGGGGTAGAGAGAGAGAGAATCCTAAGAAGCCTCTGCACTGTCAGAACAGAGCCCAAAGTGAGGCTCAGTCTCACAAATGGTGAGATCATGACCTGAGCCAAAATTAAGAGTTGGATGCTTAACTGACTGAGCCACCCAGGCGCCCCAAGAGATACATATTGTAAAGCTATCACTGCCATGGATAGAGATTTCTCTGACGGATCTGGGCAAAGTCGATTGAAAACTTTCCAGAAAGAATTTACCACTGTTGATGCCATTAAGAACACTCATGATTCATGGGAAGAAGTAAAAGTATCAACGTGAGCAGGAGTTTGGGAGAAGCTGATCCCAACCCTCATGGATGACTTTGAGGGGTTCAAGACCTCACTGGAGAGGTAACTGCAGATGTGGTGGAAACAGCAAGAGAACTAGAATCGGAAGTGGAGCCTGGGGATGGGACTGAATTGCTGCAATCTCATAATAAAACTTGAACGGATGAGGAGTTGCTTCTTGGGATGAGCAGAGAAAGTTGTTTCCTGAGATGGAATCTGGTCCATCTAAGTGATGATGCTGTGAAGATTGTTGAAATGATAACAAAGGATTTAAATATTACATAAACTTAGTTGATAAAGCAGAGGCAGGTTTTGAGAGGATTGACTCCAATTTTGAAGAAAGTTCTACTGTGGGAAAAATGCTAACAGCATCATATGCTACAGAGAAATCACTTGTGAAAGGAAATCATGTGGCAGACCTCACTGTTGCCTTAAGAAATTGCCACCACCACCCCAGCCTCAGCAACCACCACCCTGGTCAGTCAGCAGCCATCAGCACTGAAGCAACACTCTCCACCAGAAAAAAAAAAAAAAAAAAAAAATTACAACTGATGAACACTCGCTCAGATGATGCTTTGCATTTTTTAGCAGTAAAGTATTTTTTAGTGAAGTATGTACATTTTTTTAGACATAATGCCACTTCACACTTAGTATAGTACAATATGATGTAAACATAACTTTTACATTCACTGGGAAGCCAAAAAATTCATTTGACTTGCTTTATTGCAATACTCACTTTATTGCAGTCGTTTAGAGCCAAACCTGCAATGTCTCTGAGGTATACTTTCCCTGACTGGCTTCTTTGGAGGATGATAGCTAATCAGTTATGTACGTTGAAAGCTGATAAATAGAAAAATTCAAGCATTTTTTCCACCTTTTGCACAGAAAAAAATGTATTGCTATTTAACCAAATAACAGATGAGGAGAAGCATCTCTTTATAAAATATCCCTATTAATTAAAAAGCACAATGGAATTAGAATATCACCACTTGGCAATCCCCAGTGAAATGTAGGATACAGGTTTTAAGCATCAAAGACACTGATATAACAAAAGAGACAACTGGGTGTTAGACATCTCCTGATCTACCATCATCTTTTAAAGTAGAGATAAAATCCACATATAAAAAATTTTACCCTTTTAAAGTCTAAAATTGAGTGGTGCCTAATATATTCATGAAGTTGTGGAACATTATCATTTTCTCATTCCATAACGTTTTCACCACTCTAAGAAGCGAGCTACTATCCAATAGCAGTCATCCCCTTCCAACCCCTAGCAACCACTAACCTATGTTCTGTCTCTAGAGATTTGCCTGTTTTGGACATTCCATGTAAATGGCGTCATACAAGATGTGGCTTTTAGTGAATGGCTTTTTTCACTTAGCATAAGTATTTTCAGTTTTTCCATGTTGTGGTATCTATCAGTACTTTATTCCTTTTTGTGGTTGAACACTATTCCATTATATAGATATACCACATTTGTTTATCCATTCATCAGCTGATGGATATTTTTTGGCTATTATAAATAAACTTCTATAAGTGTTAGAAACATTTTTGTACATCCATTTATGTAGACTTATGTTTTTAATTTTTTTGAATATATAAATAGGCGTGGAAATACTGGGCCATATAGAAACTCTGTGTTTAACTTTCCTGTAGAATTGCAAACTATTTCCCAAAGTGACCATAGGAATTGAACTGGATTCTGATCAAATCCCTTCAGCCAGTTGCCCATTTGCAGGAAGTACAAAGGACAGAGAAACATGTTGATCTGAACCATGTTGGTACAATTGACAAAATCCAGACTGAGAAAGTACACTGGTTAAATTTTGATTTAGGCTTATCAACAGATAAATTATGGGGAAAGCAAAGGGATGGAGGAGGTAACAGAGTGCAGTGTAAACTGATGTGCCTAGTGAAAAAAATGAAAAGAACATGTCTAAGTGAATTGAGATAATTCTGTGCAATTTAGTGATTCTTAGTCAAGAAAATCAGTCCAAGTCAATTTCTAAGAGACTGTGAGAAGTTGCAGGTTTCAGTTTTAAAGTTTTTCTCTACTTATATATCTTGGTCTTTGAGTTATTAACCTGAAAATGTCTGATAGCTACTGTTATATTTTCTCTTGTTCATGTGTATTTATCTATTTTTTTATGGTAACTTCACAGTAACCACAGTAACTTTATTGTAACCACAGTAACTTCCACAGTAACAGTAACTTCACAGTTTTAAACCCAATTCTATATGTCTATGCTCACTTTGTTCTCGTAAACAATAATATGAAATTATTTCTGGTATTATTAGGTGAGGAAAATGCCATGTGTCAGAAACATTCTCTTTTTTTTTTTAATGTTTATTTATTTTGGAGACAGAGAGAGACAGAGCATGAACGGGGGAGGGTCAGAGAGAGAGGGAGACACAGAATCCGAAACAGGCTCCAGGCTCTGAGCCGCCAGCACAGAGCCCGACGCGGGGCTCGAACCCACGGACCGTGAGATCATGACTTGAGCTCAAGTCGGACACTTAACCGACTGAGCCACCCAGGCGCCCCAACATTCTCTTCACCCCCAACCTACAACTAATGATATGTCACAGAACCAACCTGAGTGTAATAATCCCTGTGGAAAGAGCAGTAGGTGAGTATTACGATTTTTGAGAAGTAATTCTATTCAAATCTGAATATTTAAACATCATTAAGGGAAGTAAATTTAAAACTCAATCAGTCAGTCAGTTAATTTTAACCATGTGTCCTGCTTGGAAAGACCCCTTTAGAAATTCAGGTTTAAAAGCCTGACTCTTACTTAGCAAAAAATCTATTATCTGAGAAAATGACACTCAACTGGATTTTTCTTTCTCATTCTGAGTTTTGAACTGTTACTGTTCTCTGTAAACTGGTTTCCTCTGTGACAGCTGGAGAGAAAGCAAATTCTCACATTTTGGGTACAACACCTCATAAGTGCTGTAACTGAGATACAGGAGAGTATCTTCCCAAAACAAAGCCATTAAAAAGAATGGGTGTATTGCTATTTTCAAAGAGTGATGTGAGGTAACGGGAGCCGGGTATGGAAGGAGTTTGACAGTTTCCGATTTAGGGGATTCTAGGTACACCATTGGAATAGGTAATGCTGTTTTCTCTTCTCATCAATGTGGTACCCATGGAGAGTTAGGAAAAATGGAGGACCAAGATGCTGATTAGCAGTACATAGTCAAGTGTGTTTGTGGTCGTGTTCACAGGGACACTGGTTCCTGGAGAACTTAGAAACAAGAAATTGCCCTTCAAAACAACACTAAAGGATGCTTCTTAGACCTTAAAGATCTCTGCTGACAGTTATTATGTGTCGTCTGCAGTTCATACCTGTGTGTGCTATATTTACATCAGTGATGACTCCAATTATTCACCCTTTTCTTTATCCACATCCTCTCACTATTGATTGAGTGTGACTCTCCAGCACTGAGTTTGATCTTCTGGCTACCTTTGGGCAACAGAATGAGCAGAGATGCCAGTGCACTACTTCTGTCTCCAGTTCTCAAGAGAACTTGCTTGCTTCAGTCTGCACTCTTACTCATCTGCCTTTGTCAAGAGAAGGTCGTGGGCTCAGATCCCAAAGCAGAGATCCCAGTAAGCCCACAGACACAGGAACCAATGTCAGCCAATGTCAGCACTGCATATTCTTAATGAAATGAGCTCTGTATATGCATGAGAAAGAAATGCCCTGAATATTAGAGTGGTTTGTTACATATTGGTAACTAATGGATACATCATCCTTTTTCAAGCCTGCAGGTCTTAATTCAAAGTGTTTCTTTTTGCCTGGAATGTTACTGCCATGATCTCCTTCATTCCACTCATTTGTGAGTAAATACTGCTGTCCATCATTACTCACCTTAGATATCACTTCCTTTGGAAACTTCCTTTTATCTCCCAAGGATACATTAGATGCTCCTTCTCATTATTTTATAACCTTTTGAACTTGTTTATAACATCACTGTTAAAGATGGTTAAGAAAGCAGGCCATTGAGTTAGATGACTTGGGTTTAAGGATTTAATTCGTAATTCAGGTACTTCATAGATATATTACACATTCTGTAAATGACAGTCGTCTTATTTTTATGATAAGAATAATGCCTATGGTGGTGATAAAATTTTATGAGATTGGAGTGAGATGATATATACAAAATACTTAGTATAGTCACCAATTCTTGGGTGTAATTATTATAGCCACATATAGTCCCTGTAATGCCTAAAGCTCTGGGTGCCAAACCTCTTCCAGCCTATAAAGAGAAGCATCTCTTAATTAAGTATTTGGCTATCCTAGGATATAGTTCTTATAGGTATGATGGGTAAATGTTTCATTCAAGCCCCTACTTCCCCACTCACATTCATTTATTTATTAACAGTTTTTTTTTAAATGTAATTTATTGTCAAATTGGTATTACCAGTTTTTTTAAAATGAATTGGTTTACTAACATTCTTCTCTGAAGAGGAAAAACAAAAAAATGTTTTTCCTCTTTGCTTTATTCATTCGAACTCAAGGATTGTAAAATACCTGACATGTTTTAGTCATTGCTGTTATTTATGTTTCAATTTCCCATCTTTGGCCATAGCAAATCTCTTTGTTAAATCCTGAGTTCTTTGGCATGACCTCAGTAATTTTGATGGATTCCTTGGTTTCTGGTTTAATAGTATGCTCCAGGCCTATCTTGTACATTTTCTACCCCAACTATTTCTCTAAAGTTCCCCAGCATCTTATAGGAAAGGGCAGAGACCATACTCCAGTGTTTAGAGTTTTACTACTGATTTGGCCTTTGATTCTGGGCTTTTTCAGTGGACAGAGTTAGAAATTTTTCTTAAGAAAAAGATACACACTGTATAAACGAGATTAATCATAAATGTATTTATGATTAATAATTCATACCTTTGTATTGTAAGCTCATCAGAACTTTGTGTTGTAAGTTCATCAGGGTACCTACTTACTTTCCTTATCTAATCTAATTGTAATACTCCAAACTTTGCAAATGAAGCCTTTTCTTAACTTAAAATACCTTGATCAGTTATTTAGAATAGAGGGGATGCCTAAATACCAGTTGATGTAACTTCTGGAGTAAAATGAAGAGAGATTGTCAGAAGATAACAGATCAAGAGTAAATTCATCTTGTCTGAATGATACCATGCACTTGATTAAATGTCTAAATCTGTTTCCCATCTAAGAGCCTTTATTTATTTTTTTAAATAATTTTTCATGTTTATCTATTTTTGAGAGAGAGAGAGAGAGAGACAGAGCGTGAACGGGGGGAGGGGCAGAAAGAGAGGGAGACACAGAATCCGAAGCAGGCTCCAGGCTCCGAGCTGTCAGCACAGAGCCTGGTGCAGAGTTCGAACTCAAGAGCTGTGAGATCATGACTTGAGCCAAAGTCGGATGCTTAACCGATTGAACCACCCAGGCGCCCCAGCATCTAAGAGCCTTTAGATATGCAACTTTATTTTATTTTTTTCTTTTACTTATTTTATTTTTTAATTAAGAATTTGTTAATTTTTAAATTTACATCCAAGTTAGCATATGGTGCGACAATGATTTCAGCAATAGATTCCTTAATGCCCCTTACCCATTTAGCCCATCCCCCCTCCCACAACCACTCCAGGAACCCTCTGTTTGTTCTCTGTGTTTGCGTCTCTTATGTTTTGTTCCCTTCCCTGTTTATTTTTTTAATTTTTTTTTAAATTTACATCCAAATTAACATACAGTGCAACAATTATTTCAGGAGTAGATTCCTTAATGCCCCTTACCCATTTAGCCCATCCCCCTTCCCACCCCCCCCCAGTAACCCTTTGTTCTCCATATTTATGAGTCTCTTGTGTTTTGTCCCCCTCCCTGTTTTTATATTATTTTTGTTTCCCTTCCCTTATGTTCATCTGTTTTGTCTCTTAAAGTCCTCATATGAGTGAAGTCATATGACTTTTGTCTTTCTCTGACTACCCTATGACCCAGTAATTGCACTACTAGGTATTTATCTAAGGGATACAAGTATGCTGTTTCGAAGGGACACACACACCTCAATGTTTATAGCAGTGCTGTCAACAATAGCTAAACTATGGAAAGAGCCCAAATGTCCATCAATGGATGAATGGATAAAGATGTGGTATATATACAATGGAGTATTACTCGGCAATCAAAAAGAATGAAATCTTGCCATTTGCCCCTCCCTGTTTTGGAAAAAAAATTTTAACGTTTATTCATTTTTGAGAGACAGAGACAGAGTGTGAGGGGGGAGGGGCAGAGAGAGAGAGAGGGAGAGAGAGAGAGAGAGAGAGAGAATCCAAAGCAAGCTCCAGGCTCTGAGCTGTCAGCACAGAGCCTGAGATGTGGGGCTCTAACCCACGAATTGTGAGACCATGACCTGATCCAAAGTCAGACCTTAACTCACTGAGCCACCAGGTGCCCCCACTCCCTGTTTTTATATTATTTTTGCTTTCCTTCTCTTCTCTTCATCTGTTTTGTATCTTAAAGTCCTCATATGAGTGAAGTCATATGATATTTGTCTTTCTCTGACTAATTTCGCTTAGCATGATACCCTGTAGTTCCATGCATGTAGTTGATATGCAGTTTTATTTTAATAGATTACTTTTCATCCCAACTCTTAAGCTGGTATGACTGTTATTTTTTCAACTTAAATTTCACACTTTCTAAGTCTTATCATCCCCCTCCCCAATATAAATTTTATGAGGTTAGACTATCTTGTAATATCTTCAGCTTTTCTTTAACACCACTTCTTGCAATTGGTAATGATATGTTTGTGATATTGTTTGGGGATTGTCTCTTACATTAAATTCTAAGTTCACTTAATCAACTGTTTTTTTGTCATTGTTGTTGCTGTTTGTTTATTATTACTTCCTCAGTACCTGACATAGTGCTTCAAACATGTGTTGAATAAAGGGAGGTGGAATTCATTATTCATCCTAATGACTAAGCCAAAGCTTCTTCCATAAAACCTAACAGAATTCAAAATAAATTGCATAATAAAGAAAATTAGTTTAAGATTCTTTGTAGCTCCCTGTAAATTCTAGTAAGCATGTTGCCTTACTTTATTTTGCCAACATTTGCTTTAAGATGCCCTATTTCCCACTTGTTACTTGATGGTCAGTGTTGATTTCATGGTCACTAGAATTGGTTATTATTTGGGTAGCTACTCCCACAGCTTAGTCAGGCTAAACAGTTCTGAAATGTTGCCCTTAGGCAATTGTTTCCATGGTTGGGTAAGATCTGGCTCCATCATAGCCTCCTTAAACTCTTAATTTCACCAATTTAACCATATGACAGCTTCACATAGGAACAATACTGAGAATCTGAGAAAATTTAAGAAGAAAGTAATCATCCTTAATCAGTTCTGAATTCCCATATCATAAATCGAAATATATAGAGAAAAGATAATCATTATTCAATCACACTGGTGTGTAATAATGATTCACTGAGGTGAATTATATGTGAAATCTTCCTTAAGCATCTCCAGTGGGCTACTTGGTAATACCAGGTTATAGTTGTAAATTGATTTTAACAGATACCTCTCTTTGATTCAAGTGATTATCCCCATAAATGTAGAATATCCAAGTCAGTTTATTTTGTTTGTGTTTTAAAGGTGAGGTCTTTCATTATTAAATTATAAAATCAACTGGTAGGCACTTGAAAACTTTACAAGACTATTTCTTAAGACATTTGATATATCTGCATGTATTTAAACCTATAATTCCATGTGTACATGTATAAATGAATGTATGAATATAACATTGTTTGAAGAAAAAAAATGTTCTAATTTATAGGTTACAGGGTGGAAACTATCATTTAAATGTTAATTATATCTGTATAGCTAGTGTTTCCCACCTCATCACTCCCTTCTTTATATTTTTATCAAATATGTGTACCTGAGTCTTCGAGAATAAAAGAAGTGATATCTTTGACATTATAAAGTGTATTATCTGATATCAACATGGTTTTGATGAGGATGGACCCACTCCCTGTCACAGGGGTGAAACTTGATTGGTCAAAACTAATCAGAATAATAATACTCCCATGTTATAGTCATTGGATCAGATAGCTAAAGCCTGTGTTTTATTCAGAGCCTGGTATTCTTCTGGTCCCCAGGATGGGATCATAGCTGAGTCAACCCGCAGGAGGTTCAGGGTTTTTGTTTAAAGTTATGGGAAGTAACCTGTTCCCTCCTACTGCGATAAGTAAATCAACCCAGTCGCTGCTGGAAATCATCTTACTCTCATGAATGGCCCCATGCTTAGGATGAAGCTGATATTGTGAACGGCACTGCACAGAGCCAGGCACTTGAGAACATTTTTTAACTGCCTGCATTGCCCACTGGCCCATTCTAGTTCTGGAATGCTGTTTGAACCAACCCCAAAATACTGGTTTGCTTTTGTGTGAGTGTCACATCTATCTAAACAAAGCTGTATCTGTATTGGCCCCTTTAAGTTGATGGGTTTCAGTGCCTCTAGCTGGCTGCATCTCCTTGGTTCCTTCATTCAGTTTATCTCTCAAATTCATATTGCATCTTTGAATTATTTATTCACTTTGGGCTACTTCTATCAGTATATGATTTCTGACTCCATAATTCTCTCAACAGCCATTCATAATTATAATTTTATAGTCTCAGGTATAGTAAATCAACACCAGTTCATTAATGTTATAGTCCAATTATTGAGCAAGTCTACTGACAGCTGTTAGCATAAATTATAACAAATACTAAAGGTAGAACTATTGAATCTCTCCCCTTAGGCACTATATAAATGATACCAGATTTATCTCTAATCATTAGGTGCATTTAGGCTGTAAATTCTTCTAGTCCATCCTGGACACACTTGGGATTTAGGTCCGTCTATTAATATTATTTGGAAATAAAAGGAATGCAAACTCTTTTTTCATTTTCTTGCTATTTGTCTTAGCACAGCACTGAATTAACCTTAAAGGTGACTGATGTCAACTTCATTTCTCTAAGTCATGGTCTCTGATGGCAGAATCAACAGGTTCTTTTTCTCTACTCCTCAGCTATCCTTGGAACAGATGTATTTCTTAAAATATTGGTAGTAAAGCAGAATTCCATATACATAATCCAGTTTTTCCATTAACTTATATAAATTTAAAAAATATTGAGCTCTAGTCACCTGCCTTGAGGAAGAAACTTTCCAAAAAGAATTGGGTTTGTTGGAGAACTAAAACCTTCTACAATTTAAGGTCTCAGGCCAGATCTCAGCTTCCAAACTCGGTTGCCCTTTTTCTTCTCTTTTTTTTTTTTTCTCTTTTGCCCGTATTACAGATTCCTAAGAAACTTAACCTTCTCTGTGTTAGATTTAAAAAAAAAAAATTTTAATGTTTATTTATTTTTGAGAGAAAGACAGAGCACGAGTGGGGGAGGGGCAGAGAGAGAGGGAGATACAGAATCTGAAACAGGCTCCAGGCTCTGAGCTGTCAGCACGGAGCCCAACGAGGAGCTCGAACTCACAAACCATGAGATCATGACCTGAGCCGAAGCCAGAGGCTCAACTGACTGAGCCACCCAGGCGCACCTGTGTTAGAGTTTTAAACCTGCCACATCAGTCTTATCTGGGTTTCTAACCATTGTCATGCAAGATTAGATTACAGAGAGGGCACTTGTTCATAGGGATTTGCTTTCTTAAGATCTTCTCCAAAAATCCTATAAAATTTCATTGCCTTAAGGGGTTTCTGATTCAATGTCATAGAAGAAAAGACAACAGTATAGATAAAAGATAATTTTTAAAATGTAGGGTTACGAAGGATCACCTTATGCCCATTGTATTCATGGCCAACATAATGTGGAAGAATGAATACCACCTTTGAAATCTCAGATCTGGTTCCAAACATAGGCTTAGTTATTCCTAGTTGTGTAACTCAGTTGCTTTTTTGGCTTTAGTTACTTTGTGTTTAATATAAAGATGATAATGCCCACTTGAAGATTTTATTAAGGATTAGAAATAATATGAGATTCCTGAAACTACTTAGTATTCCATTAGCGGTAGTTGTTATACTTGAGTTTGTTCCTAGACACCAGATGCCTGTCTTAAGTGATAGCTGGAAGTCTTAGTTTTCCCAAGTTTTATTGCTGAAGGCAGGGTGGTCAACCTTTATCTTGTTGTTACATGTAGATAAGTAATTGATTACGGCTACAACAAAGCTATAAACTAATGGGTCGTTCAAGTGTTGAGTGACAAATAACCCCTGTATTGGGATATAATTGGCTTCTGAAGAGTGCTTTGAAATCCACCTTTTGGGTTTTTTCTGTCTCTGTTCATACAGCTTCCCCTTGAATCTGTGCATTTTGTCATACAGTTCTCTTCCAAAGTGAGCAAGTCATTACTTGCTTAAAGTGAGAATGGTTTTCTTTCTGAAAAGATGGTAGGTCCTGTGTCTTACGACTACTGATTATATCAATCTAGCACACATCAACTCAACTTGGTTTTAACATCAGTAAACATTGTCAAGACATTTTTCCCAGAATATTCTGTCAAAAATTAGTTCAATAAGTCATTAAGTGACTATTTAGGTTTGGGAAATACTGGGTTGAACAGATTTCTTTGAGTACTTTCTAGAGGCTCTGATATGCTCACATTCACTGTAATCTTCATAAGAGTTTGTATGCAGTGTTTCTCAAGTTTATTTTTATGGTTACATGTAGCTAACATTTACTATTTCATTCATGCCTACCACTATTCTACATTCTGTATATATGTTATCTAATTTAATCCTTGCAAAAATCCTATGAAGTAAATTCTGTTGTTACCTACATTTCATAGCACAAAAATTTGGCACAAAACAATTAAGATACATGTCTGAACATATGTGTTTAAAAGCATGAGAGCTGGGTCTCAAACTCAGAGAATTTGAGTCCAGAAATAACACATTTGATTGCTATATTGCTTTATAATGGGTTTCTATTGATCACAGAACCATTTGGGAAAATCTTTCTTGCAAAGAATGCTCTGAGGTGAACATGTAGGGAAGCACTCTATCAGATGAAATTTGACAAGTTTTGGTCATTATTGTCAAGGGTTTTATTTCTAACAGGAAGATTGTGTCCGTGTAAGTTTACTGGGGAAATCACTCTAAGTTAGGTGTCTCCTGCCTCAAGAAGGTAGTTTCCAACTTTTGGGTACCCCAATCTAACTAAGTTCCATGTGACTTAGTCCTTGCTATGTATGGGAAAGGACAATGCCCCGCATTTATTAACAGAATCCCAGATGCCATGGCCATAGTTGACTTCTCAGGGACAAATATTGGCCACATTCTGATAAAGACAAAATGTGACCCCAGCATTTTTACCAGTGAGAATCAATCTACTTTTATTTTCCTGGAGTGTTTCCTAAGTGAATTTTCCAAAGCTTAAGTTGTCCAAGAGTAATTTAGTCTTAACCCTTTCTCTAAAAAATGTATTTTCTACTTTATCATTTCCAAAAATATGCTACCATATATAGAAGTCATAAGGCAGCTTCCAAATTTGGGACATAACGTGACATAAAGGTGCCATGAACTTCCATATTTCAGTGATTGGTAAAAAGAGAGATTGGTGTATTCTGATGTGAAGGAAAATCTTTGTATGTCTGAGGCTGTCATCCTTAATTGTTTGTAATCTATAATAATGTCACTTTTTGGATATATTTTAAACATATTTTTAATCCTGTTTTTATGTCCTATGGAGAAAAGTGTCAAATGGTGTATTTATTTACTTATATTAGAAGTGGAACCATTTTAAATTTTATTTGGAGACTTATGTAAGTGAGAAATGACTTGTGCTTGCCTTGAGTTAGCTTAAGCAGACATGGCCACTGATAAATTAAAGTTCTCGGCCCCCTAAAATATTTTTTTACAAAAATATTTTTAGAGTTAGTTCTCTGAGCATAAAGTGTCACAAGAATTTTTTTTCTTTTGTGTCTCTAATGACTAATTAAGAATGCACTTAGAAATAAGTAATATATGGTAGTCTATATTTGCAGTATTAAGTGAGTGTAAGTAGGGGCACCTGGGTGGCTCAGTCAGTCAAGCATCTGACCTGGGCTCAGGTCATGATCTCACAGCTTGTGATTTCGAGCTCTGCATCCAGCTCTGTGCTGACAGAGCCACTTGCACTCTGTCTCTCTCCCTCTCTCTCTCAAAAATAAATAAACATTAAAAAAAAATTTTTTTTTAAGAAATTTGATTTTATAACATTAAAAAAATAAGCGGACTAAAGATCTGTCATTAGCTTTCTTCCGCAGTATACTTTCAGCATACCTTTCCAACTTCCTTCTTTCCTTCCTTCCTTCCTTCCTTTCTTCCTTCCTTCCTTCCTTCCTGCCTTCCTTCCTTCGATTGAGTTGACATATAACATTTTGTGAATTGGAGGTGTACAACATGTTGATATGATACATTCATTTTGCAAAATGATTATGACCATAGCTTTAGCTAATACCTCCATCATGTCCATTATTATCACTTCTTTTTTGTTGTGAGGACATTTAATATCTGATCTCTTAGCAATTTTGAAGTATATAATACATTGTTGACTATAATCACTGTGCTGTGTATTTGGTCTTCAGGATTTATTTATCTTTTAGTTACTAGTTTGTCTTCTTTAACAAGTTCTCATCAATTCTGCCAACCCAAGATTTGGGTAACTACCATTCCACTCTCTGTTTCTATGAGTGTGACTTTTTTAGATTCTACATTTAAGTGATATAACACTATATTTGTCTTTCTCTGTCTACTTTTTCTCACTAAGCATAATGCCCTCAAGATCCATCCATGTTATCACAAATGGCAGGATATACTTTTTTGTTGTGGTTAAATAATATTCCATTGTGTATATGTGTGAGTGTGTCTGTGTATACGTGTATACACACATATGTATACATATATATGTATAATCTCACACATTCTTTATCCATTCATCTGTTGGTGGGCACTTAGGTTGTTTCCATATCTTGGCTATTGTGAATAATGCTGCAATAAATGTGAAAGTACATATATCTCTTTAATATCCTGCTCTCATTTCCTTTGGATATATACCCAAAAGTGTGATTGCTGGATCATATGGTAGTTTTATTTTTAATTTTTTGAGGAACCTCCATACAGTTTTCCACAGTGACTACACCAATTTACATTCCCACCGACAGTGCACAAAAGTTCCCTTTTCTCCATGTCCTCACCAACACTTGTCTTGGTGATAGCCATTGTAACAGGCGTGAGGTGATATCTCATTGTGCTTTTGATTTGTACTTCCCTGATGATTCATGATGTTGAGCATCTTTTCATGCACATGTTGGCCATTTGGATGTTTTCTCTGGAAAAGTATCTATTCAGTTTCTCTGTCCACTTTTAATTGGATTTTATTGTTGTTATTGATTTGTATGAGTTCTTTATATATCACATTTTTTATTGTTGTTATTTTTCATTAGCTGGAGAATTTTGTTCATTGTTAGGTGAAAAACTTACCTGGAATCTTGTGATCATTATTTATTTGGTGAATTATAATTACAGCACAGTTAGGGCAAAAAAAAAAAAAAAACTTTGTGCAATCTCTGTTGACCACCTGACTATTTTTAGTAGACTTTGGCTCTTGGGGTGCCTGGGTGGGTCAGTCAGTTAAGCGTCCGGCTTTGGCTCAGGTCATGATCTCGCAGTTTGTGAGTTCGAGCCCCACGTCAGGCTCTGTGCTGACAGCTTGGAGCCTAGAGCCTGCTTCAGATTCTGTGTCTCCCTCTCTCTCTGCCCCTCCCCCACTCATGCTCTGTCTTTCCCTCACTCAAAAATAAATAAACATTAAAAAAATTTAATAAAAAAATAGACTTTGGCTCTAAGAGGGATATAAATCCATGTATTAAAAACATTAAGGAAGACAAAATCCACAGAGAGATAAATATCTAAGCATTAATCATTATAATTCAATGTATAAATAATATAAATGTTACCAGAAGGACAGAGATAGAATGTTACCAGAATTTAGAAAAGGGAACAATAATTTCAAGCTAGGAGGAGATAAGAGGTATTGGTGCTTCTTATATTCATAGTAAAATGAATATTCCTCAGCTGTTGATTGGTAAAACATATTATTATAGCCAACGTTGGTGACTTCAGAATTTCAACATTACATAGAAGTGTCCCTGTTTCGAAATAAAAATAGTTTATTGGACATACAGTAAAATCTTCAGTGCTCATTACTTATCAGGGCTAAGAGGAAAGTAAATTGGCTTATGTAAAGTAGTATCATGTATAGGTTATGAGTACAATCATTAAAGTGGGATAAAACTGGAAAATTTAATCCTAATGTGAAGTCATTTGACTATTATTGCCAAGAATAAAATCAAGGATTGGTTGTTGTACCACTGATTTCAGTGACACTTGAGAGTCCACTCCCTGTCCCTTTGTGTGCCATTTCCCAATCAAGTATCTCTTGAAAGCATTAAAGAATTAGTCTGTCATCATATAATACATATATAAGATATTTCTCCCCCCAAACTGTATTATGTATATCTAAGCTTGCTAGGATAATACAGAGGAGCCAATCAACACCGTAAATTACTAGAGGGACATCACAGAATTTTCATTCATCACTAAGTAATCTTCATATCTTATTCATTACATGATTGGCATAGTTCACGCCAATTTCTATTTCCCAGAGTTTGAAATATTAGTTACATTCTTTTTTCATTCCCTTTCTATAGAAGCATCAATTACTCAAAAGTTTTCCAAGGATTCCTTCAGTACCATCATTTCTGTGATCAGTCAACAGCTCTGGAACATTACGGATGTCCATGTCATGGGCATGATTTAATGTCAAAAATATTAGAAAAGGTTGAATTATGGTGTGAGGAGTTTCTAATATGTCAAAATGCTCTAACAAAGTGAGTGTGGATAAAAAGCATCAGATGTTAGGAGGCAGTGAGGAACAAAGTGAGAAGAATCACTTCAAAAATCACAGAAACTGTCATAAGTAACAATTGCTACTTGTCCAGTGCTTACTACGTTCAAGGTAGCCTGTTAAATTCTTTATGAAGCTTTGCTCACTTAGGTATGTTTATTGATACTGATGGGAAGACCACCCAGAATTACTCTCCTATTCCTCCAAGCCAAGCAGACTTTGTTCACATGTTCATGCCCTCCAATTCAGCAAACATCTAACGTGTGTGAGATGTTAAGTGAGCATGACATGTGTAGAAGTGATTGCATTTTCTCTACTCCAGATTAGAAGAGATGAGGTACTTAATAATTAAAATCAGGTGTGTTAGGATAATATTGGTATATATTCAGAGTGTACATGCTACATACATCATCCTCACTCCCATATCTGAAGTGCTTGTATAGAGATCTATGATATATTACACTTATTAAAAATTCACCACTACTTTGGAGTGATCAGGGATTTTTATTCCTGTATTTCAATAAAGAAATTGAGGCTACTAGAGAAGAGAGGCTACTAGAGAAGACATGTTGTGATAGACCTTCTTTGGGTATTAAATGATAGTGCCAGAACAGAGAGATAGGTCCCAAATTCTGATTTGTCACTTCTGTAAATGTAGCCCTCCACAAAAAGAATGTTTTCAGAAAAAAAAAATCATAAATGATGACTATTTTTCCCTTTGTTACCTCTCAGCTTTCACTTAAACATTCGGACTATGTAAGCTATATTCTCTGCCAAATTTTCTCCTGTTAATCTCCTTTGCCTTCCAGGCAGACTGTGTTCTTACCAAGAAGTGAGAAGAAAATAGTGAACAGTAAGACACCTAGTAAGCTTGTGGGAAGGATGATCCAACCCTCAGGCTGTCTAAATCAGGCCCCCTTGGCTTTGCTATGTGGCTTGTCTCTACTACTGTCTTTTGAGGCCCAGAATTTTAAGGCATGACTGGTTAAGGTTGAGTTTTAGGAGGTTAAGCCTGACTGCAGGTTTCTGATAAGGCCTGTAATTGCCCCCAGAAAGGAATTACGGCTGCAGCAGAGGCAGAGTCCCTTGCTTCAGGGCACCAAGATTGCAGACCAGCTCCCCGGTGATTCCCATGGGCCACAAGTGGTGTCACAGGGGAATTAAGCCTAGGTAGAGTATGAAGGCAGTTTCCACAGGAGAATAGAACAGAGATTGCAGAATGAGAAGAGAGTCCAGTAGGGGGCCAGGAGAGGGTTTCAAGTTGGGTATTCACTTTTGGTTTTCAAGCATTCATTATTTTCTACATGGTTTGTCTGAAGGCTCCAGGCATCTGTCCTTTATTGGGGTATTCTTCTGTGGAGGCAGGTTTGGTGGTTTCATAAGAAAAAGGACATAGGCAGTCCTTACTTTGAACGGTGCATCCACTAAAGATCCATCTGGGTTGTTTCCATTTGGGGCTATTATGAATGAATCTGCTCTATCCGTTTTATGTGAACATGAGTCTTCATTTCTCTGGAGAAATGCCCAGGGGTTCAAGTGCCATGTCTTGTCATAGTTGTATTTTTAATTTATTAAAAAACAAAATGCAAACACAAACAAGAAACTTCCAAACTTTTGGAAACTTTCCAAAGTGTCTATACATTTCACACTCCTGCTAGTAATATACAATGATTCATATATTTCTTCACATCCTTTTGTCTATGTTTCCTCTGAACACAGTAACTCTGTTTATTTAGGTCTTACATGATTTCTGTCATCAGCATTTTGTAGTTTCAGCAAACAAACTTGTATGTGGTTTATTAGATTTACCCCTTAGTATTTTATTTTTTTGAGTGATTGGAAATAGCATTGCATTTTTAATTAGGGGACCCACATGTTCAATCTAGTATATGAAAATATAATTAATTTTATATGCTTATCTTGTATACTGCCATCATGCTGAACTAATTTCTTAGTTTTAAGTGTTTGGGGTTTTTTTTTGGTAGATTATTTGAGATTTTCTATGTAAACCATCATGTTATGTACCTATAGGGACTGTTTTCCTTCCCTTCTGTGTGCCTTTTATTTCTGTTTCTGTTCTGCCTAGAACTTCCAGCACTATGTTGCATAAAAAAATATGAGAGCAAACATTCATGACTTGCTCCCCATCATAGGGGGAAAACATTCAGTCTTTCACCATTAAGTAAAGTTAGCTATAGGTTTGTATATGTTCTTCATCCAGTTGAACATGATTTCCTTTGTTACTGTTTTCCTGAGAGGTCAATCATGAATAGGTATTGAGTTTTGTCAAATGCTTTTTGCTAATTTTTATGATCATGTCGTCCTTCTATTAAGATGATGGATTTGAAGTGATCATTTTTTTAAAATTATTGAAACTACCTTACATCCCCGAAATCATATCCGCTTAGTCGTAAGCATATAATTATTTTTACATATTGCTAAATTGCATTTACTAACATTTTCTTAGTGACTTTTGTGTCTGTATTCATGAGGGGATCTATTGTTTTATTTTATTTTGTACTATCCTTGCCTAGTTTTGACATTAGGGTAATGCTAGCTAACTAAAACAAATTGAAGTGTATTTTTTCTCTCTTGTCTTCTCGAATTAGTGTTAATTCTTCTTTATATTCGTGGTAGAATTTTCCAGTGAAATCATCTTAGTCTAGAAGTTTCTTTTGGGGAGAATTTTAAAGTAAAATTCAGTTTTATTAATAATTATAAGGGCCATTAAAATGATTTCATGTTAGGTGAGTAATGGTATTCTGTATTTCAAGGAATTGGTCAGCTTGATCTAAGTTGCTAAACTTATGTATGGACTTGATATAGAATAATAAGAATATTGTTATATTTTGTTATCCTTAATGTGTTAAGACTTGAGTCTGCCTTTTTATTTTGTTTTCTGTTTGTTCTTTCTGTTTTTTGTATACCTGATTTCCTTATTCTGTCTTCCTATGGATTACTTGAACTTTTTTTTTTTATGATTCCATTTTGACATATCCCTAATGTTTTCTGGTGTCCCTCTGTCTGTAGCTTTTTTTAGTGCTTGTTCTAGGTACCTTATATATACATAACTTATTGAGTATACTGGTTTAGTCTTTTAACTAGTTTGAGTGAAATGTGGAAAAATCATCCCCCCACCGCATCCCTTTATCCTCCCTCCTAAAATAATTTTATGTTAAATATTTCTACACATATACTTAGAACCACATTAAACAGTGTGATAATATTTGCTTTCACTGCCAGCTATTATTTAGAAGATTCAAGGGGACAAGAAGTGTTTATTTACCCACATATTTTCTTACAGTGTTCTTTTTCCTTCTCATGTTCCAAGGTCTCTCTTTTTACCATGTTCTTCCTGTTTGGGACATTTTCCTTAGCCAGTATTTCACAGTAGTCTCTAATGACGAAGTGTCTTGGTTTTCCTACATCTGAGAATGTCTCGATTTTCTCTTCACTGGTGAAGGATATTTTCTGTGAGTATAGGATCCCTTCTTTCTTTTCAGTGTTTGGACACTGTGGTGCCATTTTCCTCTGACCTCAGCTGCTCCTGATGCAGTCCACTCATTCCGCTTGTTTCCCCCTAGAAGTTATATGTCATTTTCTCAGAGCTTTTGAGAGATTTTTTTTTCTTCAGTTTTTAGAACTGTGACTATGGTATGTCTCAGAGTGTATTTCTTTGGGTTAATTATTGTGGTTTCACACTCATATTCTTGAATTTGGTTTATATGTTTTGCCAAATTTTGAAAGATTGAGTACTTTTTAGCCGTGTACTCTTTCTTTTTTTCATTTGGGATCCCATGACCTGGATGTCAGATCTTTTGTTATATTTCCAGAGATCACTGAAACTCTGTTCATTTTTTTTAAACATTTATTTATTTTTTGAGAGACAGAGATAGATCGTGAGTGGGGGGAGGGACAGAGAGAGTGGGAGTCACAGATTCCGAAGCAGGCTCCAGGCTTCAAGCTGTCAGCACAGAGCCCAACACAGGGCTCAAACCCACGATGATCATGACCTGAGCCAAAGTCGGAGGCTTAACTGACTGAGCCACCCAGGCGCCCCTATTCATTTTTTTTTTTTTTTTTTTAGTTCTAGTTTACTTTTTCTCTCTTTGTCAGATTGGGTAACTTACTGTTCTGTCTTGAAGTTCACTGATTCTTTGCTTTGTCCTTTTCATTCTCCTATTGCCCATTATCTGCTACTTTTTAATTTTAGTTTTTGTGTTTGTCAGTTCTAAAATTTCCATTTGGTTCTCCTTTTATATGTTGTATTGCTTTACTGTAACTTATTTCTTTGGCGAGACTCTATTTTTCTTTCAGAAAAGAGAACATTTTTTATCATGGATACTTTAAAACTCTCCTCAATAATTCTAACATCATGTTGGTGTTAGCATCTGTAGATTGCCCTTCATGCAGTTTGAGACCTTCATGAGTTTTGGTGTGATGTATGGTTTTGATTGAAACTTGGACATTTGGGATATTTTGGTTATGAGACTCTGTTCTTACTTAAACCTTTTGGTTTAGCTGGTTTCATTTGTCACTGCTCCAGCCGGCCAGGAAGGATGCTATCTTGTTATTGCCAAGTGGCAAGTGACTTGTGAAGTCCACAAGTGGGCTTGTGAAGTCCAGCCTCACACAGCTGAGTGGAGACACAGTCACCTTGAAACCTGAATAGGCTGGGACTTCTCTTTGTTGCCAGGAAGTGATAGAAGTTCTGACTCTGCATCAGTCCTCTGATGTAATCCCAGCAGCAAAGAGAACGAGCACCTTGTTACCACCTGGTGGGAATGAAAGTCCCCATTTCCTTTTTGAGTGTTACTGACTCAACTCTAGTGGGAGGGTGGGCTGTCTTGGTCTAGGCCTGTAAGCGTAGAAGTTGAAGATGCCCACCAGTCCTTTGATGGTGTAGGTGGGGAGTGGTCAGTTTTCTGTAGTGTGTGGCTGGAGATGAATGTTTATCTAAAAGTTGTCTAGCTAGGTAGCCCTTTCCTGGTCCTTTGGCTAAGGAGAGGAGGCTTTTGTGACAGATTTTTCTGTGTGTGTTCCTTGGTGTATTCAGGTTGATGTCTTCTCCATCTCATAGTCTGGGGTATCTGAGGCGAAATGAAAACCTGGGGAGCTTTCCACTCTGTTGTTATTTGAGTCTCAAGGAATGTAACTGCCCTGCCTTCTTCTCTCCACCTTTGACAGGCTCTTTAAGTTTGTTTTATATGTAGGTTTTCAGTTGTACTTAGTGGGAAGATAGAGAAATTTACATCTATCCCATCTTTCCAGAAGGGGAAGTCCTATCTTATTAAAGTTTTGATTTGTTTTGTTTTTACAAAGAAATAGAACTTCTTGCTTCTCATTTTTTCTAATTTTTTAAATTACAATATACTAAATAAAATTTATTTTTACTCTTTTTTCACTTCCTTATATATTTATAGATGTTCATAGGAGAGTTTTTATTGTTTTGACAAAAATGTTTACAGTTTACAGAAGGATTATAATCTCCCCTTTTATTGATCCAAGTTGCTTTGCACTGATTCAGTTTTAGTCATTTTTTAATACTTTGAAATGTTCTTTGAATTTCATTCTTCCTTACCATTTTCCGTCTTTCTGCAAACATGTATTATGTACCGGGAACTCTGCACTGCACTAGGTTTACAGAAAGGATTAAAAGGCATCATTACCTTCCTAGAGCTTATGGTAAAGTGGTAGGCACTGACCCTATTGAAGATTCTGGGTTAATTGATTGTTCCTCCACTCTTTGTTAAATATGTACAAACATAAACCTTGAAACTGCAAATGTTACAGAGCTTATGTAGCAGTAAAGCAAAAGCATGATACAGATTAATTCAGTGCAGCTTCAGAAACACATAACAGTACAACAGAGGCTTAAGAAAACAGATAACATGATGTTGAGCGAGCAGTAGCACACCACCTACACACATTATCTTCTTCAGTTCTCCTAACAGCCTCTGAGCAGGTGTCATTATTAACCCTTTAGGGGCTGAGGACATTTTTACATCTGAAAGATAAATCGGACTTCAGAAAATGTGGGGCATTTTGTACCATAAAAGTGTTCCCTGGGGGTCTGGAATAAAGTCGGCAGTTTTGTTATTTTGGTGTGTGTGTGTGTGTGTGTGTGTGTGTGTGTGTGTGTGTGTGTTGATATGTATTCAGGAGTTTATTTGCTAAATACTTAATGCTTATATGTATAACTTTGTGATATAACTGTGGCTGGCCCAGTTTGCGTCTGTCTCTCTTAAGTCCCATCCTACACCCCCATCACCATCCCCTAATGGCCTCAAGACCTTCAAATTCTCTTCCACTTCTAAACCTCTCAATGAATAAGAATGCTTTTTAGCTGTATCGAGTATGTTGTCTCTCTAAAATGGATACCGTTAGTAAGCCTTGCTTTTGCTTATGGGATAAATGGTTTTATTCTCTTTGTAAAACAATTTGAAATATTCTGAAAGAACTGCATACATCCTGAGTGTAATATTTAAGGTCCCATGCAATTTAGCCCCAGCCTGCATACCCAGTCTGTTCCCCTTCTGCTGTCTCAGTCTCCATCTTCTGCCATTCCAAATGTATCATACCATAGACTGCTCTGTAAAACCACCATGCATTCTCCTGTGGTTAAACCTTTGTTTCCTTTATTTACTGTGTCTAAAATGTCATTTCTCATTTTGCCTTCCACATCCTAGTTAAAATGTCACCTCTTTATCATGTCTCAAACAAGTCAAATTGTATCTCTTCTGGGTAATAATGGATTGTGCCATTATCATGACAGGATGCGTTTTATGTCCTTGGGAAACAATTTGAGGCCAGGGACCTTGTACTTGCAACTTCAAGCACAGTGCTTGGCTCGTAGTAGCTGCTCAACAAATGTTTATGGGGTTGAATGGAAGACGTTTTTCAGTGGCAGCTGGGATGCCTCTGCCAGATGTATTCTTACCACTCCATAGGAGAGTTGTCCTCTTTATTTCTATACACAATTTCAATCTCTGAATAGAATCTAGAGGTGACTTAACTTGAAGTAACATGTTCAGTTTGTTTGTTTGTTTGTTTTAGCGAGGAGATACGATTTTCCTCTAAGAAACAAAAACTTTATTTATTGATGTTGACTTATAATATTTCTCATGGTAGACACATCATTTATTCTCGAAGAAGGGGAAAATGCTACCATTAAAGTGTAGATTCAGCATGTAAGTATTAAATGCTTTTTGTAATATTTAAGTTGTACTTAAGCCCTCTAAATTAAAAAAGAACAAATATTTAATAGCTGACTAACTGCAGATTTGGGGATTTTTCAGCACTTGTTGAGCTGTCAATGTCAGAAGATGATGAATGGTTTTGTGGAATTAAGCCCAAGGAAGATGTGCTTTTAGGCATCTCATATTTATTTGCATTATTTTGATTTTCTGTGAAAACCCCCTGGAATTTGAGACTTATAATTGCACAAGATAAGTGTCATTAAAAAAAGCACCAGTGTCCCTCTAGGAAGACTGAAGTTGAAGACACCTGAGATAACATGACACCATCCTAGTGCTGTATCCCAATTATTATTGGACATGCCCAACTGCAGGGACACACTTGTTTACTAAACTCTCCATTCATAATACTGTGTGGGTGCCCTGCATTGTTGTCTTCATGAGCCAGAACATACTTTTTCAAAGGAGAATTCCTATGAAAATATAAACAGTACTTCACAAAGTGTGTGTGTGTGTGTGTGTGTTTATATATATATATGTGTGTGTGTGTGTGTATGAATATATAAATATATATGTGTGTGTGTACACACACACACATTCATATATATATATATATATATATATATATATATATATATTTTCATCCTTCAGTGGAGTGGCTTATTAGTAGTAATTTGGTCAAGACCCAGGATCCTGAGACAGGAGAGAGCCTCATCTGATTTAAATGTATGCTCACAGATAATTTTTAAAACCCCACGAAACCATGAGTGAAAAGCCTGTCTTGGTTCCCGGGCTCACCTCTTACTGAGTCGGGACAATGTTACTTAATTTCTTTGAGATTCTGTGTCTCTCATCTGTAGAATGGTGCTAATGATACTCTCACTTGCTACATCACACAGTTGTTATAAGAATCTAATGAGATAATGGTTTTAATAACTTATTTAATGATATATGTAGAAATACTTCCTGCTCATCAAGTAATGTTTATGTATTATTGTATGGAGATTTTTTTTTTTTTTTTTTTGCAAACTCTAAAGTTGTGTTTCAGAGTGAAGTTGCATTACCTTCTTAGTCTTTTCAGGGAATGCGTCCAATACCCTGGTCTATTACACAGTATTCCCCGACAAGGCATTCTGCATACAGCAGATACTCCATAAATGCTGTCGACTAAGTTGCATAATAGGCTGTCCTATCTACACAGAAGATCTTCTGTTCTTCGCTCAGCTTGCATTTAAGATCCTTCCCCTTCTTGCTCCTTTTGCCCTGTAACAATGATGAGCTTTTCCTTTTCTATTATTCTCTAATCAATTGATCATTTTGTATAAAAATTTAACTTCTACTAGGAGGGACCTCTTCTGTCATGGTTGCTAGTGAATCCTTAGTGCCTTCTCAGTTCTGGTCATAATAGTTGGCACTCAATATTGAAAGAAGTAATGGATGAACAGAGAGAAAACTTTCCCATGAGGGCTATGAACTCATCTAGGGAAGATCTGGCCTTCATCAAAGTCTATATCCATATTTGTCAGAATGAGTAATGTTTGCTGATATAAACAAATCTTAGAATAGTAATCTCTCGTGATATAAGTTCATGTCTAATTAGGCAAATTAACATCTTAACCCAAAAGTGAGATTTAAGAGGGAGAAAATTTCAAACGGATCTGTGGCACCTGGTAGATTTTGTCATGTACACATTTTCATTTTCTATATAGGATCAGGGACCACTCGGAATTTTTAGCCTGGAGAACAGAATACTCACAGCAATCACAGTAACTGTCTTTATAAATGCAATTAGATGTCACAAGGAAAAGGTCAGATTTCTTCTGTATAGACTTTCTGCAGAAAATATAAGGTAAAAAATTGCTTAATGTGAACATAAACCTTGCAATGATTCTAACTCAAACAGCCTAAAATTAGTGAGTTAACCATTATTCAAGGTACTCACATAGAAACTGCATGACCATCTGGTGGTCTTCCGTGATATCTTGTAAGGGGATTGGCAGAGAGGATGAGACCAGTTGGTCTCCAAATGTATTCCTAGTTAGAAATAACACCATAGTTAAAACATCAGAAGAAAAAAATTATAAACTGAAAAACACCATTTTGTCTATATATAGGTTCAGGCAAATCTAACAGTATGACTTTGTTTTCATGATTTCAACTTCATTGAAACTTTCTTTGGGATTCCCCAAATCCTACCCTTAGCATTATATGCCATTAGGTTGATCTTCAAATCTGGCAATTCATGAGACACAGCCACTGGTAATTATGCATTATATATGAACAGCTGAAGAGCTGAGCACTTCTGAAGAGCCATCTTCCAAATATCATTTCTTGATTAAATTTGGATGAAAATACTTTCCATCCTTAGTCTTCTCTCAGAATGTGGAAACACTGTATGTCTGCAATATAAACTCTCAATTAAGAAAAATAATACTCTTAAGTATTTTTCAGCAGGTTCTGACTATGTCATATAATATAAATCTCTCTAGGTCCACTTCAAAGAGAGCTCCATAAAGGAAAGATCTTTTTCCCTTGTTCTTTCAATATTTTCTATGGCAGCTAAAGCAGAATCTGGAACTTAGTAGATGCCCAATAAAAGTTAGTTGTTTGAGGCTATGAATGCTGATGTATTAAATAGGCCACAGATTTAAAAAGTTACCAGGAGATTCTAAAGGCTTTTGCTTTAGGCACTTTCTCCCCCAACAAATGATGCCCTTTAAAATAGTGTTGATTTCAGGTGTCACCTGGCTGACTCAGCCAGTAGAGCATGTGACTCTTGATCTCGGGGTCATGATTTCAAGCCCCATTTTGGGTGTAGAGATTATTTTAACAAATGTTTGTTAGTGCCCGTTGGTGATGGTTAAAAAATTGAATAAAGATTTAAATATAGGGGCACCTGGGTCGTTCAGCTGGTAAAGTGTCCGACTCTTGATTGCCACTCAGGTCATGATCTCACAGTTTGTGAGTTCAAGCTCCACATTTGGCTCTGCACTGTGTGCTTGGGATTCTCTCTCTTTCTCTCTGTCTCTCTCTCTGCTCCTCCCTGCTCTCTCACTCTCTCTCAAAGTAAATAAATAAACATTAAAAAAGAGGATTTAAAAACAAATAAATAAAACAGCATTGATTGCAGCAAACATATGCATGGGGGCCATGCACCATCCTGAATACACAAACTAGCTCCAGGGAAGTGGGAAGACAGACCAGGAAACTGGGGTAATATGACTGCTTCTCAGATAGCATGGTCCTTGAGCAAAGAATATAGGTACCTGTTGGCTTCCAGAGGACACTGGTTGGCTACCAAATAGCTTAGGAGGAATTAGAGGAAGGGGTTTTTCATCAAATAAAGTCACACTCAAACTGGGCTTAGAAATTTGGTCAAGACAGCTGTCATACTTTAATTGGTATTCCCTTTTTTTTGGATAATTCTAGGTGCCAGATAAGCTAGATGGGCAGATGGTCTTGCCTTTAATTTCAGTCTCCCCCTCCCATATTAGCCCAGTGAATTCATGCACATAGTATACACTCACCACCAGTACAATTCAAATATTTAGTCATGTAAATCATTGTCCAAAAGGTCATCTTGTAGAGAAAACTCAACTTCTTTTAGGATTTAATAATTCAAAGAACTCTTGAATTCTTGAATGTATTACACAGTTCAATTCTCCTGATCAAAACAATGTCTTCACAACCTCAAAGCTTACAGATGATCCTTAGAAAATATCTCTGGAGATGTATTACAAATTTTTCTTCTTGGGAGTAAAATATTCACCTACGGATTGTCTGGAATTGCCCCATTGTGAACAAAATCCTAGCGTCTCCAAGCTTTGCCTCTCACTGTGTGACCTTACATAAACCATTTAACCTCACAGGGATTTTTTTCTTCATCTTTAAAAGGAAGAGATTGGAGTATATAGACCCCTAGATCCCTTTAGCTCTAAGGCTATGATTCTGACGTATATCACTCAAATGACGCTCTATCAGAGTTCAGGATGGAATGGGCAATGTGTGTATTCACTGGAAGAACTGCCCAGGAGAATATTGATAACCTGATGGTAATATTCCCTTTGGCAGTGGAGACGCAAATGGCACTTGAAGCCACCCTTCAGTCTAATGCAGTCTCAATCTATTATTATTTTTAACAGTGACATAAGTGGAGGACATTAGCATAGGTTTTTCAGTGCTGACAGGGTTGCTGAGGGATTTGTTGAGCTGAGCAAAGGAGAAATGACTGACTGGTACATTTAATTTATTACTTTTATTGACTTCTGCAGCTCCAGTGCTGTTGTACTCAGAAGGCCCATACTAGCTAATAAAATAGGACTTTAGAATTGATGTAGCAAATAAAATGCCAAATAAGAATGCCATTGTTATTAAAATGTAGTGACACTATTGATTTAAAATAAATGTATTAGCCAGTTTGCTGTGTATTTAGTACTGGACTCAGCTGTTGAACGCAGCTTTTGGGTTACAGGTTTACATGACAAATGAAAGGCCTCTTACCAGGAGGAGTAATGCAGTTTTATGTGGCAGGATTGCCATGGAAACAGAAATAAATCCTGGAGCTAAATAGGGCTGTGAATATCCTGTTTTCTGAGTTCAGCTTGCCGTGTTCCGTAGAAGAAATTCACAGGACGCTTACCATGGTTTCCTTTTTAAATGAAAAATTATAGACTTGGTATTTCTCAACTCATATCATTATTGAAGATTTTCTTTTCACTGTAATTGGTGTAAAGAAGGCAGGCTTAGACAAAATAGATCCTGGCCCTTCTCTCACACCTCTGCTCAACTTTCCTCTTACACACGTACAGACGCATACCTCGCATCTCTGCTTTGCAATTCCAAGTAGTGTATAATAGTTCATTTTTCTGTGTAAGCTCTAATATAATCATGATTGTGAATGGTTCTGAGAAATACATATGGCTTAAAATGAATGCTACAGTGATAAATTGATACGTTAACCAGTGTCTATATATAGCTACCACAGAGCATCTCGCATAAGAGCAGAAAATTTCCCTGCAATCCGTGTACCTTGATAAATACATGTGTGTGTGCACCATTTGTTCAAATTAGCCAAAAATAAAGTTAAGTGTTGGACTCTTGATTTGGGCTCAGGTCATGATCACACAGTTTGTGAGATCGAGCCTGCATCGGTCTCTATGCTGGCAGTGCAGAGCCTGCTTGGGGTTCTCTCTCTCCCTTTCTCTCTGCCCCTCCTCTGCTAACATGCACACACTCTCTCTCTCAAAACTAAATAAACATAAAAAAAGAGAGAGAGAATCTCATAGGATAAATTTTTTAACTTTCTAAATAGCCAGAAAGCATGAAAAAGTAGGCTGAAAACCATTATTGCTTTTTAGGTCTTTTTAACCTTACACCACCACCCCCCGCCACCAGATATGACACAGCTTTTGTTTGTCTCCATGAATGCAAACACCAAATCTATCTCATTTGTCACTGTGGTAATAGTGCCTAAAATGCAACTGACACATAGATACACATGAATATTTTTGGCAAAAATATATTGAACCAAACAAATCACTATAGAAGTAGAGTTGCTCATCTAATAGCTTCAATATTCCTAAGAAATAAAAAGCAATGCTGACATAGTCTGCAAGAAAAGACTGGGGTGGTTGCTATGGGAGAAATATTTGTGTCCCCCTGAATTCTCATGAAGTGGGGACTCAGGGAGGTGCTTAGGTCATGAGGGCAAAGCCTTCCTGAATGGGCTCAGGACATGTTTAAGAAGAGGGAGAGAACTGGCTGGTGTCCTTGTGCTATGTGAGGACATGACAAGAAGTAAGCAGTCTGCAACCTGGGAAAGGGGGCTCACAAGAACCCAAATGTGCTGACACTTGAGCTTGGACTTGTAGTCTCTGCAGCAGTTGAGAAATAAGTGCCTGTTGTTTAAGCCGCCCCATCTATAATACTTTGTTATAGCAGCCTGAACTAAGAGAAGCAGTGCTGCCTCTCTATTTCTCATTGTCTATCAGATTGTGGGCACAATGGCAGAACCAAAGTATTCTTGATTCTTAATTCAGTTCCCAGTAGCAATGTTGGGGTGAAAGAAATCGTTTCTCTAGTTAACAATTGTTCAGGGAAGGTAGGGTCAAAGACTTGCCATCCCAGTGAAGGACATAAGGGAAACTGATTTTCTAGTAGCTTCCGGCCCTGTATCTTCTGTCTCAATCATTTTTGTATTTTAGGTGTGAGGATTAGGAAGAACCAGAAATATCTAGCAACTTTCCTCTATTGTTTAATTTGCTTTCAATGAGTAGACATGGCCTTGGATATAGAAAGTCTCTTGCTATTGTGTGGGTCTAAAGTTTACAGTGGTTTTAAAAATAGATGAAAATCAGATTTACTGCTCTTCCTCTACATTCCAATTTGTAGATTTTACATAAAATTGCACTGAAGTTTTACTGATGGCTGTATTCAGCAGGTGTCACAAACTAATTCTCGACCTTGAGTTGATGGCTTAGCTTGTTTTTTTAGATCGTAGTATTTTTAAAATCTAGTTTAGAATACCACTTCTGAATAATACAGCCTTTTATTTTTTTAATGTTTTTATTTATTTTTGAGACAGAGACAGAGCATGAGCAGGGGAGGGGCAGAGAGAGAGGGAGACATAGAATCTGAAGCAGGCTCCAGGCTCTGAGCTGTCAGCACAGAGCCCGACGCGGGGCTCAAACTCACAGACTGTGAGATCATGACCTGAGCTGAAGTCGGATGCTTAACCGACTGAGCCACCCAGGCGCCCCTGAATAATACAGCCTTTTAATTAATTGACATATTTTGTCTGTTATGGGCCTGAGGTCACTGAAATATAGAACTGCCCATGATCTCAACCATTCACTCATCTACTATATGCCAAGCACTACACATTTATGAGGAGAGTTTAAGATGCAGAGAGAATTGTTGATAGTTAATGAGAGCAAGACAAAGCAGGAGGTGGTAGAATCCATGGGATTTACTGATTAAGCTCTTAAACATTTTTCATAAGCATGATGTTTGATGCTGTTATGATTAGAAATTCTTACAAGAGTGCCCCCCCACATCCCTTTTGAAAGAGATCTAATTTTGAAATATGTTGCAATGCAATTGAAGGTAAATTATTTCCAGCCTTATGAGAAATGGAATATATTTAACAGTTGGCTGTCTTCTCAAGAAACCGATATTCGATGTTTTGTAAGAAGTTGCTGGCAAAAAATTGAAAAGTCACAATCTTGCCTAAATTCCCTAGGAAGAGTGTAGACACACCCCAAGTTTCAGTTTTGTGAGCTGAATGTTATGCACATTTGTCTGTGGGGACCCAAGTATTTGTGGGTCTTAACTCAGTACCCAGTAGGAGGAGCTCTTCTGTTTAAAGTTATGAAAAAGTCAGCAAAACTGGCAATGTCTGCCCAGGGCATGTCAAGGAAGATCTGCTCGCAGTTAGGGTTGTTCCTGCATTTCAGGAAGGGTTGGGTAAGCAGATAACCAGAGTGTCAGATTCTTTGTTTTTGAAGGCATAATAACACCACCTGACTTACAGGGTTGTTTTGAGTGCTAGACAGAAAAGTATGTATGTTATGTATGTGTCCATAAATATACAAACATATACGTATAAGCACACACGTGCTGAGTTTACACACATAAATGTACATTCTTCTGCCTTGCCAATGGTCAGTAATTTTCTTCCCCTTTCTTTGAATCATAACTTGTTCATTTATCAAAGAATAAAACATACCTGCCTTGCCTCCCTCACTCACAAAGCTGCAATAAATTCCTTACACAAATAAATACAAGACACTAATATAGGTATTTGTTATATTTATCTTTTTCCATCGATGCTTTGAATCTCTATATCTAGGGCACTACCTTGGAACATGGAGGGTACACTTCATGGCAATATCCCTGCCCTCAAGGAGGAGTAGTACTCCTTGTTAATCAGAGTTAATCAGCAACCATGAGGATGCAGTTCCCGTCTAAGACTACTATATCCTTAATTCACATCTGCAAAGTGCTCCAGATCCTTCATGATCTGGTCTTCAGCTACTTGTTCAGCCTTTGCTTGAGTTGAACTTGACCCACAAGACTAGTTAGTCTACCAACCACATTACATAGTTTTATTTCTTAAGGTTATCCCAACCTTCTTGGCCTTGAAGTCTTCCCTTACATTGTATTGTCCACATCTGATTCACCTTGTGGAAATCCTGCCCTTCAAAAGGGTCTAAGTTTTATCTCCTTCTTTGTAAGGAATTTTCATCTACATTCTGTATTATTTAGAAATCACTCTTCTTCCTTTGAATATATTTCATGACTTTAAAGGTCCTGAGGGATTCCTCTTCTATGAATTGCCTGCATGCCCTTTAAAGCATTTTCTTTATTCTATTTGTCTTATATTTTAGAGTCTGGTTATCAATTTCCATTCCCCAGAAGACCACCAGAAAAACCTGCTGATCAAGCAGAGCTAAGCGTATACATGTTGACAGAGAATTAGTTGAGTCTCAGAGAGGGATTTCAGAGGTTATGGGGTTTTAGGATCTGCGCTGGGCACTTTTAAAGCAGATCTTGCAAGATGAGGAACTGCTCAGAACTTAGCTGAGTTTATGACATGATGGCTGTTGAGGCTCTTGAAGTGGGTACTGGATAAGCCAGCTATCTATTTTGAAAAGGATACTGTTTTACTCAGTTGAAAGTCTCATTTTCTGGAGCAAAGACCTAAGTTATTTTTGCTTGTCTTCAGTTTTGTTTTACACAGCGACAACTATGTATATGATTTGTTTTGTATTCCAAGCCTAATAGCAATGGCGTTGTATACTTTATAAAAGCATAACTTCTGTTGTTTTGTTGTTGCTTTCAAAACCCTCCCTTCAAGAGATGAGTTTGGGGAAAAACAGTCAACAGGTTCATTTCAGGATCCATTAGAAAGAATCTGAATCTTAAGCAAAAACAGGACTCAGTCTTAAGTAAACCTGAGGGTGGTGTAATCCCAGGAAATAGAACTTTTTATCTTAGAAAAAGAAGGCAGCAAAGGGATGAAACTAGACTGGACCTCTAGGAGAAAGTAGGTTGGTGGGAGAAGAGCAGATGGGAGTCCAAAACAGAGGAGATTTAAGTGAGTCCAACTTGACTCTGATTAAAGAGTCACCCACAAGTGGGGCAGAATGTAAACAGTGCCAGCTAGCCTATCCACTGACCTTCAAGTGTTTTCCTGTTTGGCCATAAATAAGATAGGTTCTTTCTGGTGATGGCCAGCTTGCACGGTGTCAGTCTTATATGAATTAACCCAGACCTCTCAGGAATAAAATTTATACCTGCCTGAAAGGGTGGTTATGAGGAATTTATAAGGACCTAAGTGAGAATTATAGCCCACTAGCTTGCAAACATTGTTTGGGATAAGCAGGTGATTATTTTAGTAATTTTTGCAATAAATGTCTCTGAAATTCTGCTGGAATATTTCTGGGATTATTGAACATCTCATCAAATCAAATTTATTCTTAGTAATTAAACATGTAATAGTCATATCATAACTTTTAAAAGACTCGAGACCCCTACTGCCTTGTGTAACTTAACTTGTGTAAGTCTGTGCAAGGTTCAGAATAATGCTGCTTTGCCATCTCAAAGCATATTTTTGAGATTTTATTTATTTATTAAGTTTATACATTGACTGGAGAAGTTATAGAGACTTTTTGTTAATCTTTGCAATATCAGACTTCTGCATATCTACTTACTTCAAAATTGCATATCTACTCACACAAAATTATACAGTTCATGGGCATTACATTTCCTTAAAATCTTATGCAAAACTCAGGCATATTATCTATGAATCAAAAGTGTTCTTGTCAGTACATGTCAGATTGTATTCTGCAGACTTTAAGTACTTATTTTAAATTTTAGTACTTCTTACATAACTTATATTTATGAAATGAAATGTGGTAGATGTTTTTAGTAGACATATTTGAAACAATAACCCCCAAATATTGCTACCCTTTCATCATCTAATTCAAGTAATTGAAGAATATCCTATGATTGCAAATGAGTTCTTAAAAAAATATAAGAAAAATATACCTTTTCCAGGGAGTATTTGTTAATCAGAATTTGTTTGGTCTTACACTGTGAAAACAAAACACAGCAAAAATTGGGACACCGAGTCCCAGAGAGACAACAGTTTTTATCTGAACACCAAAATTCAAATTTTTTGTTTATTAAGAGATTCCCAAGGTTTTTAACAATATAATAATAAAATATAATATATAAAATACTTTTATCTTATTAGAGTATTATTTTCTCGCCTTAAGATTTCTATGAGAAAGAAATATCTTGCCATAAATGTTTAAAGATCATTGGGATCTGTGGATGGAGTGAAAAGATTCCTACTGACCCTTACTACCCTTCAGGGAAACCAATTCATAGAAAGGGATGTACCAGAAGCTGTGGAGAAATAATATTCCATAAGGCCTGCCTCTGGTCTACGCTACATGGTCTATAATATTTTTAACAAGTCATTTCCACCCTCAACTGCCAATTTGAATGATTCCCTACAAATAATAGCTTTAAAAAATATTGATATCTAGGTCTCAACCCCAGAGACTCTCATTTATTTCACTTGGTGGGCACACTAAACCACTGGGGCTTGAAAAAAAAAAAAAAAACCAAAAAACCTCTGATTGATTCCTATGTGCAGAAAAGGCCAATAATCACTATCTAAAGTGTTTGTAATGATCAGTTTTGATGAGGCCATCTCACATGCCATTATTTCTATTTGTACTGAAACTTCTGTTGAAGCAGAATGTTGACCTTATAATAATCAAAAAGTATAGCACAGTAGTTAAGTTTTGCTGAGGTCTTTAATGGGTCAGGCACAGTGCTATGGGCTTTACGTTTTCTATCTCTTAGGAACCCTATGAAGTGGTGATTCTCTGCATGTTACTGATTTTAAAAAATAAATGTGAAGCTCAAAAAAATTAAATGACTTCTACAGAGTCACCCAGCTGATAAATGGTGGTACTTTGCTTTGAACCCAGAAATCTTTATTTCATCTTACATTCAAGTCAGAAAATGCTGTCTGCTCCGAAATCATGTGTAAGCCAAATATTATTAGTTAGTGCCTAACAAATAGCAGGCATTGCTGGCAGGTGCAAACAGGACCCTCATGTTTCTAAAAACAAACTAACTTCTTCCTCATGAGAAATCCTGTGCTTGAACAAGTCCTATTACCCATCATCTAATACCCAGAAGGCTCGCTGAGGCGTGTGTATCTACTTGAGTGCTCATTTAGAAGGTGAGCATGATGAATAATCAGCATTGACTACATGGCAGCAAATATTAATCAGTGCCTTCCATAATGCCTCCTAAGAGACTTTGTTACCAGTTTTCTACGTACTTAGATTTCAGAAAGGAAGGGCTAATCAACATTACATAAAGACAATGCGACCAATATTTCTTTGTCTTAATGAAACAGCTAAGTAGATATGCATTAAATCTTGCCTGATGATGTGAAAAATAATATCATTCCCATTTGGTAGGACAGGTTCCAGAGAAGTGAGAACAGGTTCAGTTTTTTCATATCTGTGTCCATTTCACTTTCCTATTCTTTTGCTGTCTGCTCTGTTTCTCCTACTTCTCTTGATTTTCCTGAAAGTGCAACTTTTGCTTTGGTTGTGTCTTAAACTCTTTTGCCTCTCTGTATCTGAAGTTTAATGCGAAGGAGCATGGTATTTATGTGGGAGGTGTTTCCATCCTCATCAGCTAACGGTGTGTATAAATCTGGACTCAAAGTTCATTTTTCATTCCGAAGAATGTATTATAATCTCCGACCACTTTTACAAGACTGGGACAAAATTGAGTTTATCTTTTTAATAGCCAATGATTCTGGACAGAAGAAAAATAAAGAGATTTTCCCTTTATATCTGTGGTCTTTGTGTAATACTAAAACAAAGGGGTTAGTCATTCTGGCAGGGGCCTGAAGAGTAGGTATGATAAATCTTCGAGGAAAATCCGCTGTTATGAGGCTAAAGCCTCAGATTTCAGAGTCTTTGGTTGGGTAAGATACAGGTTATGAACATCCGACTGTAGGTCAAACAGGCCAGGGGTGATGAATCAGAGTTGTGCCTAATTTATATGCGACTAATGTGGTCAGCCTGGTTCTTACTTGTTGATACAAATGGAGGAAATCTCAGCAAGCCAAGGGCATATTGTTATTCCCCTGATCAGCTGACCTTTGTCAAAACTCTTCCAGAAAAGCAAAAATTGCCTTCGCTTACATATTACAGGATCTTTTGGTCAGATCTATGCATTTGTGATTTTGCAAAACTCCTTGAATAACACTGAGAAAAATACTGACTTAAGATACATTGCCATCTGAACCTTCATAGAAAGGACTCATAGTTGGAGGTAGTTAGACATGTGAAACAGGCTACTCAATGAAAGGTCCATAATTTTCAGAAGCAGTTGTGTGAGAGTGGAAAGAGCACCATCCCAGGGGTTATGGGTCTATAGGCATCACAGGGGAGCCCAGCCAAGACACTTTGCCTCTCTGAGTTTTAGTCATATGAGCTGAGGGGACTCCTCACAATCTACTTTCAGCAGATTATCTTACAAAAAGCAAAGGAGAAAATGCTTTACTACCTTATACAAATGTGAAGCAGTATTTTATTTTCATTGATAACTAATGAAACTCACAAGGTGATAATTTGTCTATGAAAAATATAACCACTGTCACAAGATAAAGCAGTATTAACCTAGTTTGCTCAACCAAGAAACTCATCTATGATTTCAAAAGATACAGTATTGAATGCAAGTTCTTGGCCTCCAAGAAATGGGTGCTTTCTTCTGTTTCCTCTTTGAAAGGTACTGTGTATATAATGGGAAAAACTAGCTGAGGAGAAAGAAAGTTCTGGATTTAATCTAATGCTATTTCTAATCTATTTGGTATCTGTCCATCCATCTCTGAGTTTACAGGACTTCTGAATCTTTAAAAGTAAAGCCAAAGTGTCAGGGTAGATTACCTCCATGGCCCCATTCTGCTTCCCAGGTTGGATTTAAACCAGAATGCTTTCAGGTGAAAAACTTGTATGGAAACTTGAAACATTCCACTCATCTCTCCAGTCTTCCAAAAATATTTCAGTAAAATACCAGGAAAATTCTGTTAGAATATTTTGATGGAGGTCCCTTTCAATTCTACATAAATACAATGATAGTTTTGTTTAACTAGTAGGTTGAAGAATTGCTTTGCTTCCTACATATCTGATTTTAAAAGAAAAGCAGCATTCACTAAACATATGAAGGGAAATATGAGTATTTATAATCAATGTTTGAGGCTTTTTCCTTAAACAACACAGATAGTCATTCATTTAGGAGCCTTCTTGCTTTGTAGCATATTAATTTATTGTCCACATGCCCAGCCCTGTGCAGTACACAACATTTAGCAAGAATCGGTCATTCTAAATCATAATATTAGTCAGGCAAATGCTACACACTTTTCACCTTACCTTCTTTTGACTCTAACATTAGCCACATAAGGGGAATGATAATGCTACCTCATATGTTTCCCAAAGTATAAACACTATTTCTGGAATTTCCATTAGTAATATGTACTATGGGGAGATTTCACCTCAACACCTTCCCAGAGACCTTTGTAGCACATGTAGGACAGAACATTTCAGTTTTAAACCTAAACACTTGACAAATGGGACAACTGCGGGAAAATGGAAATTACGTTTTTTGATCTCATAACACAGGTTAGACTCAAATGTTTCTCCAAGTGTGAGTCTCTGACCCCCAGGATCAGTAATTCCAGGCATGGCTATTGTAAATTCAGATTTCTCAGCCTGATCTCAGATTCAAAATCAAAATATTTGAGAAAAGACACTAGGACATTTCATTTTAAACAACTCTCAGGTAGCTCTCGGACGGTGATATTGCTGAGAGAAGAAAGATAAGAAATAAAGATTGTGGTGGATTGAGTTAGTGAATCTGCATTAAAACATAATAAAGAGGAAACCCCAGAGAAACTCTGGCCATCTCTGTGGCTACTTCAGTGAGCCTAGCTAGATCTTCTCACCCTCCTCTGTGAAATGGGCAGCGAGGTCTAGAGATAACAGTGTTTTATACCTCTTACATGATGCCTAAGGGGCTGTCAGGCATTTTTTAGTGTTCTAGCTGCTCTTCACCAAGACTCTTACTCCTCTGATGCAAAGTCCTGTCACTCTTACTCCTTTTTCGTAAGGGAGAAAACAGAGGATGAGGGAAGTAAAGTGACTTGCTAAAATCTGCAGCTTTAGTTCCAGAGCATAAACCAAATCATTGTTCTATGGTTCCAGACCTCATTTTGTAGAATGCAACCACATTTGGCGATTCAATATAAGGCTTATGTTTTGGGAACATCACATATTCACATTTTATTTTACTGCAGAATTTTAAATTAGTTTTCTTTATAGACATTCACCTCCCAAACTAGAGATTGAGGTTTTCAGATTATTGGTGACGGATATATGTTGAGAGGGAAGAAGGACAATCTTGAGAACCTGGTCCATCAGCCCAAGTACCCATAGTACAATATTCAGAAGGGAGTCTGGATTACATGCTTTGGTACAAATACAGTATGACTATCTGGAATCTGCCTTTATGAGAATATAGTAGAAATGTTAAATCTAAAGAATAATAAAGTCCTATTGCTTCTGTGATGATTCTTTTTTTTTTTAATTTTTTTTTTTTCAGTAATCTCTGCACCCAATGTGGAGCTCGAACTTACAACCCCTGAGATCAAAAGTTGCATACTCTACCAACTAAGCCAGCCAGGCTCCCCTTCCGTGTTCATTCTTGATTGGAAAAAATGGGGGTAGGCATTTTGAACTTTAGGTTGTAAATAATAGAAACTGAGTTTAAAGAGACTTAAATAAAGATGGAGATTTATTGGCTCACATAACTTAAACATCCCTGATTTAAAAAAAAATTAACGTTTATTTGTTATTAAGAGACATAAGACACAGAGCATAAGCAGGGGAGGGGCTGAGAGATGGAGAGACACAGAATCTGAAGCAGGCTTCAGGCTCTGAGCTGTCAGCACAGAGCCTGACATGGGGCTCGAACTCACAAACCGCAAGATCATGACCCGAGCCGAAGTCCAACGCTCAACCAACTGAGCCACGCAGGCACCGAAACAGCCCTGATTAATTGACCTCACATATGGCTAGTTCCTGGAGCTCCCAGGATGGAATCAAAAATCTCTTCTCTCTCGGTTCTCGTTTCCTTTGTTTCATCTCCAGGTAGGTTCTCCCTGTGATATGCAGGAAGGCATGTTTTCAAGTGAGGCTGATACTCTCCCACTTGTTAGATTGAAGGAAAAGAGAAATTTCTTATTCTCATTGTCTCTAGGAACATCTCCAGCCCTAACTTCCCCGGAGGATGGAAGTATGCAGATTAGATCTAGATCAAATGTCCACTTCTATGGTCAGAAAGCAGGGACAGCCTAGACCGCCCTCACGGAGGGAGGAAGAGGAAGGGGTGGTTGGTGTCAGAAAGGCAGACATCCCAGATGACCACAACAGCAGACAATAGCCTCTGGTGTGGAGTCAGTGATTGTTCAATATTAACTTGCTTTCTTTGATACTATCATCATGATTATGCTAAAAACACAGTAATTAACGCTGGTGCAGGTACCACTTGTAGGTTTCTGTACATATCTTTCTTATAGAAATAAGGATGAGAAGGATAAGGTTTGGGTGTTGGTTTATGAATGATGGCTGTACTGGGATGGGTCATAATAAGGTCTGCCACCAGATAGACATGTTTTATTAGATTTGAGGTCAAATTTGCCTTTCAAACCTAGTCTGTCTAGAAAGGGCTGAAGGTTGGCTTGAATTTATGATACCTGGGCTCTCTACCTCCTTCCAACCCATGAAAAGGTTTTTAAAAATGTTTTCTATAAAATAAACTCTGGTACATGAAACGTGTTATGTATACGCCAGGATGCTGGAGAAAAATAAGACATTTAAATGCTTAGATAGCCCCCGTGTTTCTGAAACTTACTTTATGAAGTTACCACCATTGCATTACAAATTTGGTGCGATTACTTCTCCTCTTTTCAGATGCAGATATGTCAGTATTAAAGGTCTTGCCGTGGTTCATTCATTCAGTTACCACGTATTGAGCTTATCCTAAATGGCAGGCAGGAAACCAGGACCACCATCTGGGGTGTTCCACATACACTCCTCCCTACTAAACCATAAAACACCCAAGGTAAATATGCGGGTCTCCTGACACCCAGAAATATCCTTTTCCCAGATCACACTGCCATGAAGAACAAAATTTGGAGACTTCCATGTTCGTGAGGATCACTATACTCCCCATCCCAGGGAGGTTACCTCTGTTTATGCGGCTGACAGTTTCCCATAGACACTCTGTCTTAGTCTCCTTAACAAATTCATTTCAGTCGATTTCTGTGTTTCTTTCGTGAGGAAACTAATACGGAAAATTAGTCAACAAAAGCATTGTTGATCTATCAACTCTCTTACTGCTAGGTGGAGAATGTATCGGGTTAGTATATCAGATAGAAAATGGGTAGGAAAGAGGGCAGCTAAAAGCCCTTGGTTCTGACAGCAGCTGTCCTAAACAGCACCATCAGTTATTAAAGATGTGTCTGCAAAAATAGCACATGCTATAAACGGATTGCTGGGACTTTCTCTTATACTTAATGTGGGAAATAATTCATATGATGTAAATGTTCTCATGCTACCCCATGCTTGGAATATTAATAATACCTAAAGCTGTGTGCCTGGCTTTGTGCTGTTTCCCTAGCTTTACTTTATTTATTCCCATAGGAATCCTTTGCACTAGATGCTATATTCATCTAATGAACTTAATGCCACTTTGCAGATGAAGAAATTAGTGCATACTCAGACAGCATCATTTATTCATGGTCTCATTTACTAATTATATGGCAGAGTTGAGGATCACACCCAGGAAGTTTATGCCTAGAGCCTGACATAAACTCATAAACTATCCCACAGTCTGTCCCTCTGCCTGAGGAAATGGGATGTTTCTCCTATGGTGTCAGTTTCTGCAAATTTAGTTACATGCAATATTTTAAGGTTTCTTATAATGTGTTAAAATGTTTCACATTAACAAAGGAGGTAAAAGTGTTAGATTCTTTAAATAGAATTTAAAAGAAACATATTTGGTCACAATAATATTTATCTTAAACAGTGTTTTTGTTTGTGTGTTTGTTTTTTCTGGGCTGTAGTAGAGAATTCTGAGAAGTTTTGGTCCAGGTTTAATTCAGGAAGAAGTTGGTTGACTTCACAAACCCACTCAATTGTCTCATTTATTCAGCAACATCTAGGGGGCTTCTCCTATGTTATGTGTAAGTAAGTTCATGACTAGGAACACAAAGATTTTTAAGTCCAATGGCTGCCCTTAAGAAGCTCAAAGTCAATGAGAAAGTGACAAGAGTCTGTCTGTACCTGTTAAAGGTATCCACAAGTACACAGTGGACCAAGTGTGCAATCTTCCTGGGCGTATCAGAAGGTTCATATTTTCCTTACTCCAAAAATTCTAAAAGGGGGGGCACCTGGGTGGCTCAGTTGGTTAAACGTCCGACTTCGGCTCAGGTCATGATCTCGCGGTTTGTGAGTTCAAGCCTCGCGTCGGGCTCTGTGCTGACAGCTCAGAACCTGGAGCCTGTTTCAGATTCTGTGTCTCCCTCTCTCTCTCTCTGACCCTCCCCCCGGTCACGCTCTGTCTCTGTCTCAAAAATAAATAAATGTTAAAAAAAAATTCTAAAAGGGAAAAAAATCATTGCTGAGTGAGGGAGAAGCTAATGTAAAGTTTTGAAGGTATAAATGTTTTTGTTTTGTTTTGGCAAGATGATAATATCATTAGTTGGCTGAGGGGTGACCCTAGGGTTCATCTCTGATCACAGAGAATGAGAAGTGTCTCAGAACTGTGAAGCAGGAGACACAAATAATGGATTACGATTTTTTTTTTTTTTTTTTTTACCTTTCCAGTATCCTAAAACCAGACAACACAGAGCTAGAGATGGTGGTAAAATTGAGGCTAGGAGTTCGTGATGTCTATCAATAGTCCATTCCAGAAAACTTTTAATGAGAGGAAATAAATTCCCACCTTGTGACAGATGAAAAATAGTGAAAATAAAGGCATATTTAACTAGTACTAACAAAGTACCAAGCAGGAATTCAGTTATCTAATTCTTTCCCTGACTATAAATGTGTTTGTTGTATGATACTATTGCTTTTGATCTGAAGAGAGTAAATTGTCATTTGAGTGTTCATTCCTTGGATCATACAAAGTATGTTGTTAAAAACCTAAGGTGAGCACAGGACATTTGAACGTTGGGTTCAGAGAAGAAGATGCATCAGTTGAGGGGTTCCTGAACCTGTGTGTCAAATGATGGTATTTGCAGCTAGCCACCTTCTTTGGTCCCCAACCTTGACAAAGGGCCTTTGGATATGGTGAAAACAACCAGGGAACTGATTGGTCATTATGTCTTCTTTTTCTTTGTTTTACCCCTATCCCCAAATACCCTGACCTTCTCCAGAATTCTGCAAAGCTCTTTTGTCTAGATCCTTATAAATTCATTGCTGCTCCTAAGAACAGCTCAACTGGTAACTGATTCGTGCAGCAGAAGCCTTTAAGTCAGCAGCTTCTCAGTTGCCTACTTCTCATGCTACACTTAATGTCACCTCTTGGTTCATGTGACTGTCATGGGAGAAACTCATCTCCAGACAGGATGTGTGTATGGTTTGGGGCTCATTATAAATGGCAGGTCTTGCTGCTGATACCTTATGTATATTGTTCAGACCTCCAGCTTAGATCTTATCTTCTTACTGCAAAGATCCCTGAAAGTTGATTATTCATTTTCTCAAATTAGAGTTCTGAGTCTTGTAGCCTGAATTTCTAGATTTTTTTAGAATTACAATAATCCATACTACCATCCATGCTGGTACCAGATTTTACCTCTTGTCTCTTTTGACACAGTTGGTCTTTATAGCTTTATGCCCCTACAACTCAACATGCATACCCCTTTGAAATATTTTACCCCATTTCAGATATTGACTGCCTAGGAATGATGCCAAGTGAATATAATGTAGCAATTTGTTGTAACTTTGTCATATGTAGTGGATGTTTAAGAAAGTTTATTTAATGAGTGAGGGATTGAAAAATGCATGGGTGAATGTGAGAAACTGGTAGCAAACACCTGAAATAAAAGCAATAATGAGGAACAAGTCAAAATTGCTGAAAAAAGAGAGATGAAAAAGCAAAGGAAAAAAATGCCGTAAAAAATCCCAGAGTAAAAAGTGACAGTGTTGATAAATCCATAATAGTAAATTCATCTAGGTGTGAAAACTGGGTGTTACATTTTCTAATGTTATTGTTTGGCTAAAATTAGATTTTGAGTGATTTTTTAAAAGTGATCCCTTAGGAGATTCTTATGGATACCAAAGCTTGAAACTTTTTTTGAGATGTAATTTGATATAACATTAAATCGTTTCAGGTGTACAGTAAAATGATTCAATATTTGTATATGTTGCAAAGCGATCACCACAGTAAGTCTAGCTAGTATCTCTCACCACACATAATTACAATCTTTTTTTTCTTGTGATAACTTGTAGGATTTATGTTATGTTAGGACTTATTTAAGTTACTCATAGTAACTTTCAAGTATGCAATACAGTATTATTAACTATAGTCACCTTGCTGTACATTACATCTCTGTGACTTACTTATTTTATAACTAGAAATTTGTAACTTTTGATCCCCTTCACCCATTTTGCCGACCCTGCACCTTTTCTCCACATCTTCATTGAACACTTGTTATTTCCTGTCCTTTTGATAATAGCTATTCTAACAAGTGTGCGGTGATATCTCATTGTGGTTTTAATTTTCATCCCCCTAATGATTACTGATGTTGAGCATTGTTTCACGTAGATGTTGGCCATCTGTGTATCTTCTTTGAAAAAATATCCATTCAAATGTGCCCATTTTTCCAGTCAGGTATTTTTTTCTGTTATTGAGTTGTATGAGTTCTTTATCTATTTTAGGTATTTAACCCCTTATCAGTTACACAATTTGCAAATATTTTCTCTTATTTAGTAGGTTACCTTTTCATTTCGGTGATGATTTCCTTTGCTGTGCCAAAGCATTTTCGTTTGATATAGTCTCATTTAGGACAGTGTTGATAAATCTTTAACAGCAAATTTATCAGAATGTGAAAACCTGGTATTATATTTTCTAATGTTATTGTTTGGCTAATGTTAGATTTGGGGTAATTTTTACTTTGCCTATGCCAGTGGCTTTCAAAATGCCTTATGTGTCTGGTATTTAAAAAAATTTTTTTTTAACATTTATTTATTTTTGAGACAGGGAGAGACAGCATGAACGGGGGAGGGTCAGAGAGAGAGAGGGAGACACAGAATCTGAAACAGGCTCCAGGCTCTGAACTGTCAGCACGAGCCTGATGCGGGGCTTGAACTCACAGACCGAGCCTGATGCGGGGCTTGAACTCACAGACCGCAAGATCATGACCTGAGCCGAAGTCGGACGCTCAACCGACTGAGCCACCCAGGCGCCCCATGTGTCTGGTATTTAAAGAGTTAGCTTTACAGTGACTTAATGGCAATGAGGTTATGAGTTATGGCAATTCTTGGCAATATTATTGAAGTTTTGAGGACTTAGTAAGGGACCAAATGAAGGGAATATTAGCTGCTTGAATCCCTCAAGAACAGCAGAGGAGAGGTCACGGTATTTGCAATGAGAAAAGAAAAAAAAGAAAAAGAAAAAAAAAACCCTCAGGGAATTTACATATATATTTCAATTTCAAAGGGGGTTAAAATGTGATAATGACTGAAAGTTAAAGATCTATGCGAGTGATGTTTACTCTTTAGAAAATACAAGCCAAAATTAATGACTCAGAGATTGAAATTTGAGTGTTACATACAGATGTTTTTCCATCTGTATATTTTCTATATCCACACAAACTTGTGTTCCTAACTTCAGAATCAGGGGTTCCAAATAATCCTGTAAATATTCTGCTCTCAACTTGATGAGTGATCATGAGCAAATCAACTCAGTAGTGCTTTTCAGGACACAGACTACATTTTTTAAACATAGTTTATGGGATCTGTATTGTCTTGATGCGGTTTTGGAGTTGTGTTTGTCGCAGATGGGTGGGGGAGGGTGTCCAGAGCTGACAGCCAAGGAAGAATTCTTGAGATGTCTTTGGTGCAAAAAGGTGGTTTTATTAAAGCACAGAAACAGGACCTGTGGGCAGAAAGAGCTGCACTAGGTTTGTGGCAAGCGACTGATTATAATCCTTCAGGTTGGGAGGGGGTTAGGGACAGTGTAAATCTGTAAGGAATTTTGGAAGCAAGGCCTCCAGGACCTTGAGGGGCTAGCTGCTGTTGAGAAAGGTCATTTATTACTGCTTAGTAAAAACTCAGTTGTGAAACTCGTCAGATGTGTAACAGTGGGCCATAAGCTTGGAGTATGATTGCTAACATATCTTGGGATGGGTGGGGGTGGAGGTGCTGAGATAAAAGAAGTTTCCAAAGGAATTTTTTTAAATTTTTTGTAATGTTTTTATTTATTTTTGAGACAGAGACAGAGCATGAGCAGGGGAGGAGCAGAGAGAGAGGGAGACATAAAATTTGAAGCAGGCTCCAGGTTCTAAGCTGTCAGTACAGAACCCAATGTGGGGCTTGAACTCATGAACTGTGAGATCATGACCTGAGCTGAAGTCAGACGCTTAACTGACTGAGCCACCCAGGCGCCCTTCCAAAGGAATTTTTATATGTTAAAGTAGACTTACAGGATCCTGGAGGTTGGGATAATATTAAGCTAAGATTGCTTTTGCCCTTAGCAAAATGTCAGTCACTCTGCCAGTTTCAAGGACTTGTCCATGGGCTGTAGACAGTAAGGAGACTCAATTTGTCATTTGCCTTTGTTTCTCACATCATTCTGACCCACCCCACCATATAGAATTACATGTGATTTCCAGCATATACCATCATTTCCTGTGCTGCCATGTTTTTTGAGCATGAGATGTGTGGGTTTTTGTTGTTGTTGTTGTTGTGTTGTTTTGTTTTGTTTTACCTGAAATACTCTCTGATCTGCCTCATTAACTTGTCCTTGCCTTTAAAGGCAACTTAGGTATCACCGGTTCTTTTAGTGCTCAACCTATAGTTGTAGCCTTTCAAGATGCCAGATTAATTTAGAAAAGACAGAGGCTGGTCTCTTGGGAGACTTTACTGATGTTTAGAAACATCTTTGCCTCATGAGAGGATAGACAGGTAATACAATATCCCATGCCTGGCCCAGGAAAGACATTCAGAAAGATGTTATAAATAATCTCTTTGCCCATTATTCCTCTGTCATGCCCATTTGCCTTCCATCACCATGACAGCCTGCCTCCCAGGATGAGTAGCTGATCTTTAACAAAAGACACAGGAAGGGTGGACTCTAGTAATTGCCATTTCCTGTTATTTTTCACTTTCAATGAAGTCTTACCCACCAATCTCACCATTATTTTAACTCACTGCACCCACCATTCACACCAAAAGTCCTACAGTTTTGACAGGTAGGAGAAGGTTTCACTTTTTTTTTTTCTTTGTATTAAATCGTTTGAGATTTTGTATACTTGTTTTTTGTTTGCTTGTTTTTACCTGAAACACTTTCCCCCATTTAATCTTGCCTGGACTGACTGATAGAGCAGAATATCAAAGGGTACAGTCCATAAATTTGCACTTTCAAAAAGCTCATATCAAGTGTATAGAAAAGAGGTAACTAGATTCTTAAGAGGCAGAACTGGCTTGCCCACAGACAAATCCTTACCTCATCATGGCAGAGGGAAGAAAACGCTGGTTCTCCTAACTATGAGCTCATTGTTCACACCCATATCTGATACTGGAAAATAAAAGAATTAATGAACAGAGCAGCTTTTCTTCTTCATTAGAGAGATCAGCATGTTTAAAGAACAATAGCTTATCAGCCTTTAGGATGGGAGGGAAAGGGATTTGGGAAGTACTGTAGACCTTAATTTGGGTTGCACATTAGAATCATTTTGAAGGTGATATGCCCCGATTCGAGAGACCCCCCGAAAACAAACCACCAGAGTCCAGAGTCAAAGCCAAGCAGCAAGGGTCGTTTATTGCAGGTTCGAACCCGGTCCTCCGCGCACTCGTTGCCGGTGAAGCTAAGAGGCCCTGAGCAAGGATCTTACAGCTTCTTTTATAGACAGGCACAAACAAGTTAGGGATTTTTTTGAGGTTACAGAGCTGTTATTGGTTGACATTTAAATTTGAGCGCTCAGCAGAACTTGATTGGCACGCCCTGGCTGGTTTCGGGAATGGCGGGGGGGGGGGGGGGGGGGGGGGGGGGGTGTCTTTTCTTTGCAGTTGTGAGTACACCTGGTAATTTTTCTCTTAGTCTCTCATTCCCCCCTCTCTTTGGTGCCTTAAGAGCCAATCTTGGATCTTATGTGTCTGACTCAAATGGTTCGGTAATGACGGGTTGGTATTGGGTCCTAAGGACCATCAGTTGGATGGTGTTAACTCGGTCTTTGATAAAGGCAACTAGTTTATTAATAATATAAGGCCCAAGGGTGAGGAGGAGAAGGAGGAGTATAAGGGGCCCAGCTAGAGCAGAAAGCAGGGTGGCTAGCCATGGGGACTGATTGAACCAAGACTCAAACCAGCCTTGTTGTTGTTCTCGTTCACGCTTCCGTTTGGCCAGGCCTTCTCTAACTTTAGCCATGGACTCTCGGACTACTCCGGTGTGGTCAGCATAAAAACAACATGCTTCTCTTAAGGCTGCACATAAACCTCCCTGTTGGAGGAAGACTAGATCTAGCCCCCTTCGGTTCTGTAGGACCACTTCAGAAAGGGAGGTCAGAGATTTTTCGAGGTGCGAGATTGAGTCCTCAAGTCTGGCTATATCCTCATCAATGGCTGCCCTTAGGCTATTGAACCCTTGGTGCTGGATGGCTAGAGATGAGATCCCTGTTCCTGCCCCTATGGCACCGAGGCCAAATAAGGTGGCCAAGGTTATGGTCGTAAAGGGTTCACGTTTTGTTCTTATTGACTCTCTTGCTTCCGTCCCTTCTGTCCACAGATCATATACAACATTTTCTCGGTGTTAAATAACCTTTGGAAATATTAATACCATGATACAATATTCAGGTGACAAATTAAAAACATCCCTGCTAACACATGCGGTGAGCCCTGTCTTAGAACAAATCCACCAACTGTCAGGAGCTGGAATTATCCATTTAGATTCACCCATAGAGTAATTAGTCAGGGCACAGAGCTGGATATGGCTAGAGGGGGCCTTTCCTATACAAGTCCCATTGCCAGTGACCGCTTGCAGTGTGAGGCCGGGGCCCTTTCGATTCCACTTGCAAGCTGCTGGCGACTCTTCTCCTGTGAAAAAGGGGCAGCTAGACCTATGGCTTCGTAGAAGGGGGGTTTTATATCATAACATAGCCAGCAGGCCCTTGTTGCCTCAGGGTCCGATCGGTTTAAGGCCTCATACGCTGCTGTTAGCAATTTCCATAGGGAGTCTATACCTTCTGAGTTCTGATTTTTTTTTGGACAGCTTGTGCTTTTATTCCTGGGATAAGGACGGGGGTCCTGCTGGAGGGAGTAGTGGGGATCTGCCTGGGGATAGGCTCGTCTCTTTTTTTTTTTTTTTCCTGATACCTGATTTGGCCCCACCGGTTGTACAAGAGGGGAGACTTTTAATTTTATTTGAATGGCAGTCCCAAAGAGGGGATATTGATATAAGTAGAGTCCCCAAGTGAGTCCTGAGACCCACCGCCTGTCCTTTTTCCCCTCCTCTGTAAATCTTACACGAATAAGGTTACAGTTTTCATCATACCTGGTGCGGGTCCATGGTTGGACATAGGACATTTCAATAAATTGGGGTTTTACTTCCCACTTCCATTCCCCATCATTGGAGGTGACACAACTCCAGGCTGCGCAATAAAGGTTTTCAAACCCTCCACATGTGTGCCTCATTGCCCCCTTCCTAAATCCTGGACATGCATAAAATCCATTTCTACTTATTGATACCCTCCTTTGCAGTTGCCTCCATTTACTTCCTCCCATTTCTTCTAATGGACTAATTTTTTCTAAATTAAAATATAAATCTGGCCACCGGGTATTTAATGGGGCAGTTCCTAGGGTTTTGTTGTAGACTTCATGAGTCTCTAAATTAGTAATTTCCCATGTCAAATTATAGGGGTTGTGGGGGTTTGGATTTACAGACAGAATTTGCAGAACAATCAAGAGAAGGGCAAGTACTATAGTTGTGGCTCAGTCCGTTGGCGGCGTAGGGTCAATTTTAAAGGATTGTCCTTAGTCCGATCAACAGTCCAGGTTGCCTTTGAAGGTCCGATGAGGTCTGAGAACGGGTCCACTGGTTTGGCGTGGGCGAAATGGATCCAGGTGGCAATTCCGTCTACTTTGATGGCAGTAGGCGTTGTCAGGATGACCTGGAAGGGTCCTTTCCACCTGGGCTCCAGAGTTCCCTGCCGATGATGTTTGACGAGGACCCAATCCCCTGGCTGGAATTGATATGGAATAGGCGGGGGTCCGGTCTCATAGAGTTCCTTTAATTTGGGCCATACATCTTCATGGACCCTCTGCAAGGCTTGTAGGGAGAACAAGAATTCAAGACTATTATTGTTCTCAGCTTTGACAAGGTTATCTTTTAGGTTAGGGATGATGGGGTATGGTCTACCATGTATTATTTCATAGGGTGTGAGTCCCAGTTTGTATGGGGAATTACGCACCCTGAACAGAGCGTAGGGGAGAAGGACCACCCAATTAGCACCAGTCTCCATGGTCAATTTGGTTAGGGTCTCCTTTAAGGTTCTGTTCATTCTCTCTACCTGTCCTGAGCTTTGGGATCAGTATGCACAATGTAATTTCCAATCAGCCCCAAGTATGGAAGCCAGTCCCTGACTTACCTTAGAGACAAATGCAGGTCCATTGTCTGACCCTATCATTACTGGAAAACCATACCTGGGCAGGATTTCTTCTAGGATCTTTTTTGGCTACAATCTGTGCCATTTCATTCTTGGTTGGAAAGGCTTCAGTCCATCCTGAAAAGGTATCTACAAAAACTAGCAAATACTTATATATTTTCCTGGTTTTACCTCAGTGAAATCTACTTCCCAATAGGTCCCCGTTCTGCTCCCTCTTTGTCTTACCCCTGTTGTCTGAGGATTGCTACTCGCATTGTTGAGTTGGCACACTGTACATTTAGTGACTACTTGATCGACCTTATCAGAGACGTTTCTGATTTTTAGTCCAGTCTGTCTCAGTAAGTCCAACATTTGCCGGGAACCTAAGTGGGTGCTGTGATGGATCCGCTCTAGAACTTGCCATCCTAGTTTATCTGGGAGTATAATGCTGCTTTTGGAGTCTCTCCACCAGCCATCTTTGATTCGGGTCATAGGAAGTTTACTCATCCATTGAATGTCGCTTTCTGAATACTCAGGGCTGGGGGGCAATTCCTGGGGTCTGGGGTCTGGCAGCTGTAGGGTCAGCAATTGCGCTGGGGGCCGAGCTATGTTTTTTTGCAGTCTGATCGGCCAAATTGTTGCCCCGGGAAACTGGGTCGGTTGTCTTCTGGTGTCCTGGGCAATGCACAATCGCTAGCTTTTTGGGTTCCCATAAGGCTGCTAGCAGGGCTAGAATCTCTTCTTTATTTCTGATGTCTTTCCCTTCAGCTGTGAGGAGCCCCTGTTCTCTGTATATCGCCCCATGTACATGAGCGGTGGCAAAGGCATATCGGCTATCAGTGTACACGGTTAGCTTGCGGTCTCTTCCTAATTTTAGGGCCTGGGTTAAGGCTATTAGTTCAGCCTTCTGGGCCGAGGTTCCGGGTGGTAGGGCTTCTGCCCAAACCACCTTGGTTTCTTAAGTTACGGCCACCCCCGCATACCTTTGTCCCTGGTGAACGAGGCTGCTTCCATCGGTGAACCAGATGGCGTCCGCATCCAATAATGGTTGGTCCTGCAAGTCCTCCCGGCCCCCTTTGCCCTGTCGGGGCGGCTCGCGCCGAGGCCCAGGCCAAGGCCGAGTCGTGAGCGGGGCTCCGCCCCGGGGATGCGTGCCCCAGGGGCGGCCCGCGGGACGCTGCAGCTTTGCCCAATGCTGCGTGAGCCGCGGCCCCGCCCCCGCTCCCCGGTGGCGATCCCCCAGGTTGGAAATGAATTTGGGCCCCCATTTTGGTAAGCAAATCCCTCCCCAACAGGGGGGAGGGGCTGTCGGGAATGACCAGGAAGGAGTGGGTTACCTTACCCAGTTCCTAAGTGCACAGTCCTCTGAGTTGTCCAGGGGTACTTCTTTATTCCGGTGGCCCCTTGTACCCAGGATGATTTTTCAGATACTTTCCCATGGGGCTTGACCAGAACTGAGTGCTGTGCCCCGGTATCAACTAGGAACTGGACCAGGATCCCTTCCACTTGCAATGTTACCCTAGGTTCGGGGAGGGGATCCGAACCCCGTCCTCCCTATTCTGTATCTTGGGTAAACAGTATGGGGGCTATTTTAGGCTGCCATTGCCCTTGGCTGGGGTGGGGTTGTTTCTTCTTGGGGCATTCTCGTATCCAATGGCCTTTTTCTTTACAATAGGCGCATTGATCTTTATCTAAGTGCTGCCTGGGAGGGCGTGTTGTTTGAGTGCCTTCTGGGGGTGGCTGTTCTTTCTGGACTATAGCGGCCAGGACTTTAGTCATTTTCTCTGTGGCTTTGATCTGTCTCTCTTCTGGGGCGTCCCTGTTGTTGTAGACCCGTTGTGCTATACGGAGCAGATCCTGGATCTGTTTACCTTCTAAATACTCTAGCCTTTGGAGTTTTTTTTTTTTTTTTCTAATGTCAGGAGCTTCTTGATTTACAAAGGACATAACGACAGCAGCCTGGTTCTCAGCAACTTCTGGATCCATGGGGGTAAACTGCCTAAAGGCTTCCATTAATCTCTGTAAGTAAGCAGCTGGACTCTTTGCCTTTCCCTGTACGACCGAATATACCTTAGCCAAATTGGTGGGCTTGCGAGCTGCAGCCCGGAGACCCGCCATCAGAGTCTGGCGATAAATGAGTAGCCTTCCCCTACCTTCTGCCGTGTTGTAGTCCCATTCGTCCTGTGGAGGTCTGGTTAGGGGGAAAGCCGCATTAATGAGGTCAGGGTTAGATGTCGGCCGACCGTCGTCTCCGGGAACCAGCTTTCTTGCTTCTAATTGGATCCTCTCTCGCTCCTCTGTAGTGAACAGGTTGCGGAGGAGCTGCTGACAGTCATCCCAGGTGGGCTGGTGGGTGAACATGACACTGTCTAAAAGAGCTATTAGATCTTTAGGGTTATCAGAGAATCCAGCGTTCTGCGTTTTCCAGTTGTAAAGGTCACTGGTGGAAAAGGGCCAATACTGGAGTCGGGGGTTGCCTGTTCCATCGGGGGGTCCTGTTTCCCGCAGGGGTAGGGCCACAGTGGAGTCGGGGAGGCGAGGGTTTGGCTCACGCTGTGTGCGCCCATGGGTTCAACTGGCTGGCCCCTCGCGGTTGGTTTCATTTTCAATGGGGCCTGGAGCGGCTGCTGCCTCCCGTCCTCCTGGTTCCGGCGCAGCTGCCGCTTCCCGTCCTCCCGGTTCCCCTAGGGGGGCAACTAGCGGGGCGACTGGTGGGGCGGCTGCTGCGGGCAGGGCCTGGGGTGCGAGGGGAGGGGGATGATAGGGTGGAGGGTCTAGGGATAGTAGGTCCTGACTATTGGGCAATATGGGATACAAGGGCGTGGCTGGCGTCCTTGATTTTGGGGGGGAACTGCAGGCCACATGGCAAGGACCTTACACGTTCCTGAGGATAGGAAGGGGGCCAACCAAGGAGGTGGATTTTCCACTAAACTCCGCCATACAAGAATGTAGAGAATCTGATCCGGGTGTCCCTCGCGACCCAGTAGAAAAATCTTTGATTTCACCTTAGCAATTATAGGGAGGCAGAAAGTTCCTTTGGTTGGCCATCCAACGCCGAAGGTTGGCCATTCGGAGCGGCAGAGGGTTATTAATTTTCCCCACCGGATGTCTAAACTCAAATTCTGTCCTCTGGTTCTAACATCCCTGAAGTTAGCAACGAGGAGAGAAAGAGGAGTGCTTTGAGATTGGCCCATCTGTATCCTGGAGGTGGAAGAAAGGATTAAAAGGAGAAACAGTAAAGTTATGAGGACTTCTGGCTGGGCCAGGCCAGGTCACCTGTGAAAGAGAAGGAGTTTAACACTTAAAGGTTATAGAATAGAGAACACAACACTTAACACAACACTTAGATCGCTAGCGCGTTTCGGGTGTCTGCCACTCGAACAGAAAAATTCCGATGGGCCCAAAAAGGTGCCCCAGACGGGTGCCAGTGGACGTCTCCTACTGGACCCGACTGACTGCCCTATAGCGCGTCAGCCAGGGCCGTGTCAGTCACCGATACAGATCCCGCGTGGGAGAGCCAGAAACAAACAAACAGAAACGGACAGAGCCGGCTCACTTACCGATCGGTCTCAGGGACGACCCGTTGACTTGGGGTCTGGTGGGTTTGGGGGGATCCCGGACGAGCCCCCAAATGATATGCCCCGATTCGAGAGACCCCCCGAAAACAAACCACCAGAGTCCAGAGTCAAAGCCAAGCAGCAAGGGTCGTTTATTGCAGGTTCGAACCCGGTCCTCCGCGCACTCGTTGCCGGTGAAGCTAAGAGGCCCTGAGCAAGGATCTTATAGCTTCTTTTATAGACAGGCACAAACAAGTTAGGGATTTTTTTGAGGTTACAGAGCTGTTATTGGTTGACATTTAAATTTGAACGCTCAGCAGAACTTGATTGGCACGCCCTGGCTGGTTTCGGGAATGGCGGGGGGGGGGGGGGGGGGGGGGGGTGTCTTTTCATTGCAGTTGTGAGTACACCTGGTAATTTTTCTCTTAGTCTCTCAAAGGTAATAAAAATATCAATGCCCCAGTCCACATTTCCAAAGATTGACTTATTTGGCGAAAGGTATGGCACATTTTACAAATACTGTATTGTGTGAACTGTATCTGCCATATAGTAGATTATTTAACCTTTCTGTGCCCTGGTTTCCTTGTTTATAAAATAGTCATTATAACAATATATCTTACTGGGCAGTTGTGAGAAATAAAGTAATCCATATAAAGTCTGGAATAGTGTTTGGAACAGAAAAAACATTCAATAAATGTTAGAGACTGTTATTTATATTATTATTAATGTTTTGCAGTTTTCCACTTATTGAAATAATCAATTAGGAATGGGGTTGGCATTTTTGGTTCAGTACATACTTCAGTTTGGATTTAGTTTCATCGTTCAGAGTGAACGTTAAGGTTTGTGAGAGCAAGGACATTGGCTCACCCATTACAGTACCTCCAGTGTCTAGTCCGACATGGACAGTGGGAGATGCTTGGTAAAAATGCATCCCACAAGTGGATGAGCCAACATACCAAAGCATATCTATCACTGAAAAATTACTTAAAATAATATCAGGACAGAACCTGGATAAAGCTATCATTTTGGCTAGACAGAAATGAATCCAGTCATCAGAGAGAATCAAAACTAAGACATAGTTAAAGCTGCATTCCAGCACCTTGTTGGAGACATGCTCAAAGATAAGGACTCTTCTGCATTTCATGACCTTGGAAAGAAAAAAAACATTGCTTGTAGCATCTCAAGAATGGATGATGGTGGAGCCAGTGTTTGTTAGAGTAAATAAACCCAGAGAAAAAGAATGGTCTACTCTGGAATTAAATAGAAGAAAAGTTTAAAAGCTGCCCAATAGATATTTTACAAAAAATAATAAATCAATAATAAGTAAATAAACAAATAAATAAAACTGTTAAGAAATATTAAGAATGAAAGAGGTAATATTTGAAATGTAGAAATGCCTATTCTGCCAGAAAGTACTTAACAAACTTTTAGATTCCATGCTTTCATACTTTTGGGAATGCACACAGGTCAGATAGACAAATGTCCAGCTAGATATAAACAAAAAACTTAATGGTCTATTTATAGAAAATAGGAAAACAGAATTTTGATTCAACAATGTGGATAGCTCATCAATATGGAAAATGACATAGAAAAAAAAATCTAGAAGGTAGTAAATTTTAGGGAATAATAAAACTAAAATAAATAATAGCATTATAATTTATAATTATTATAATTATTTTTATATTTTATAATTTTATAATTTATAATAATAATAATAAAATCCTCAGTTTTGAATTCATAGAAAAAGCTGGTTTAAATTCTCACCCTAATGGGGCTCTTTGGTGGCTCCATCAGTTAATCACCCGACTCTTGATTTCCACTCAGGTGGATCTCACAGTGTGTGGGCTCGAGCCCTGTGTTGGGCTCCATGCTGACAATGCAGAATCTGGTTGGGATTCTCTCTCTCTCTCTCTCTCTCTCTTTTTCTCTCTCTCTCTCTTTCTCTTCTGCCCCTCCCTCACTCACAGGCATGCACTCTTTCAAAATAAACTTTGAAAAAAAATTAAAAATTAAAAAAAAATTAATGCTTATTTATTTTTGAGGAAGAAAGAGCAGGGGAAGGGGAGAGAGAGAGGGAGACACAGAATCCGAAGGAGGATCTAAGCTCTGAGCTATCAGCACAGAGCCTGATGTGGGGACCGAACTCACAAACCATGGGATCATGACCTGAGCCAAAGTCGGGTGCTTAACCAACTGAGCCACCCAAGTGCCCCCCCAAAAAAATGTTTAAATGTACTCTCTGTGAGAGTGTTGGGGTAAGAATTTATTTATTAAGTTTATTTATTTGTTTTTGAGTGAGAGAGCATGGGCACAAGTAGGGGAGGGGCAAAGAGAGAGGGAGACAGAGAATTCCAAGCAGGCTTCAGCACAGAGCTGTCAGCACAGAGCACAACACGGGGCTCAATCCCACAAGCCCTGAGATCATGAACTGAGCTGAAATTAAGAGTCAAAGGCTTAACTGACTGAGCCATCCAAGTACCCCCAGAGTGAGAATACATTTGATTGCTAATTTTTTAAATGGGAGCATAATAAACATTGATACATATTATCATATTTTTAATCATAATATGTTAACATGTTTATTTCACTGCCTTAAATATTCCAAATGCATAAAAATTTTTAGTACAGTTTGAAATGTATAAGTTTTCCTCAACTATTGCAAGATTTGCAAGTATGTAATGTTTTCTCGTAAGAAGATAAATTTTTGACAATATAAAAAATCTTTCAAGGATTAAGAGCTGTTCAAAACTTAAAGAGTTATTTTGGGTTATATATTAACTTCATCCTTCTAACACTGAAGTATTCAAAGAAACTTGCAATAAAAAGTATTCTTATGTCACTAATGATAAACCTTATGATATTAGTAATATAATTTGCAGTAGTGACTTATAGACCATGAGATATTTTCCATACTTCATTACATGGCAAGTGAAGTAGATGGGTCATTCTAAGTGAATTATGAAATCCCTTCTCAGACATTATACTTCTAAATAATAACAACATTTGAAGATAGTCTCCAACCACACTTAAGTTCTTAGTAACTTGACATCACATTACACAAGGTACATAAATAAGACAGTTTATACAACAGAGGCAGAGAAACTTTATATGAAGAGTCATAAACCAAATATGGCTTTGTGGGCCATGAGGTCTCAAGTATGCAACTCTGCCATTGTAGGGTGAAAGCAGCTACAGAGAATGAATATGGCTGCATTTTAATAAAACTTTATTTGCAAAAACAGGGAGTCAGCATGATTTGACTGTTGACCCTTATTAGGAACCTGTATGCTCTTGACATCTGACTTAGTATTTTTTTTCAGACATAGAAGCCTAGGAAGAGGAGAGGTGAATTTAGAATTGGAAGACTTAGCAAGATTTCATGTCCTGGGTCATCTTTCTAGTAAATGTGTATCATGGAGCAGGAGACACAACTTTTCTGAGCCTCAGTTTTCTTCATTTTAAAAATTGTAGGGGCGCCTGGGTGGCTCAGTCGGTTAAGCGTCCAACTTCAGCTCAGGTCATGATCTCGTGGTCCATGAGTTCAAGCCCTGCATCGGGCTCTGGGCTGATGGCTCAGAGCCTGGAGCCTGCTTCTGATTCTGTGTCTCCCTCTCTCTCTGCCCCTCCCCCATTCATGCTCTGTCTCTCTCTCTGTCTCAAAAAGAAATAAACGTAAAAAAAAAATTAAAAATAAATTAAAAATAAAAATTGTAATAATCTTTTATGCCTCAAAATTGTTGCAGAGATCAAATGAACACACAAATGAAAGGGAAAATTATGAATGGCAATGTGGTATATAAATGTAGATTGCTTTGGTACCCAAGGCAGCTACGGTAGTGGTCGTAGAGGATAATATGGAAACACAACACAGAATCAACTTGATTTTTCTTCATGTGCAAGGAGGAAAGAGAAAGAAAGACCTCATTCTTTTTTTTTTTTTTTTTTTTTTTTTTTTTTTGAGAGAAAGAGAGTGTGTGTGTGTGCACAAGAAGGGGAGAAGGGTGGAGAGAGAGAAACGTAAGAAGTAGGAGTCAGAGTTTGATCCCATGACCCTGGGATCATAACCTGAGCCAATATCAGGATTCAGACACTCAACCAACTGAGCCATTCAGACACCCCAAGGACCTTACTGTGATCATACTCCTATAATGGCTTGATCCTTGAGAGCAGCAGGCCTTTGAGGAGACAGTGCTCAACCAAATATATCCTCCCTGTAAAAATACCTAATGACTTCACATAATTCTCAGGTGCCAATCTATGAGAGAACTAGAACTGGAATTAAAAACAGGAAGGCAGAAAGGCAGGAAGCAAGGAAGGAAGAGAGAAGGAAGGAAAGAAGGAGAGAAAAGGAATGTAGATATTAGAAAAATCAATAAAAAATAAAAATGTGAAATAGTTGTAGATATTATCTGTAATGAAAGCAAGCAGTCATTAATACTTAATTCACTTTTATGCAAGGTCACATCCAAGCACAATAGTTGGTTAAATTTAAGGAGAAATATCTATGTGTATATGAATAATCTTATTTCAATATGTATTAATTCAGCTGTTATAGCTTTCCTAAAATTTGAAAGATATCTATATCTATATATCTATATCTATATCTATATCTATATCTACATTTACATCTATATCTGTATCATTTATTTATTTTTAAATTTTCTTTTATAAAAGGTGCTTTGAAAATTCAAATGACCCAAGGGCTAGTAAATGAGCCTGTGGCCTTAAATTAAATCTCATTGAGTAAACAGTGGAACATCTTTCTGTTGGTAAAGCCAATTTGGTTAATTCTTTTCTTTCTGGGGATATGCATCTGACTGCTTTCATGAGGTATGATGGTTGCTACTTGCCTGAAGAGGAGAAAAGCCAAGTGTATGAATTATGATGACACTCTAGGCTCAGATCTTGACATTCAAGCTTGAGAAAAGAATAAAAGGAAGCCAGCCAATAGGCCATGTGAAATCAAGTATAACAAATAATTCACTAAGGAACACTTGAGGAGGAAAACGTTCCAAAATATTTGTTGTTTCTAAATCAAATCTAATTTAGCTCTGAGTCCCTAATTCCCAGAGAAGGAAGGTGCAATGTTTAGTACCAGTTATGTTCTTTTTTAAAAAAAAGAATGATCTCATTCAGCTGAAATTCATTTAGACCATTGTGATATTGTTCCATAATACCAACGTATTTTTTCAAGAAAATTATTAGTAATGAAAAGGGAATATAGCCTTAGTTATAATAGGAAAGCATTATAATTATAATTATAATAAAAAAAAAAAACTCCATAGTGATTAAGAGCTCAGAATTTGATATGTGAGTTACAATTTTAACCTTAGTACATTTACTGGCTTTGTGATGCCAGAAAGGTTCTTTTTTTTTTTAACATTCATAGTGCTCTGCTGCCTCTCTGTATGAATAAAATAAAACACAGAAATTTGTTGGTACACAGTAATTTCTTACAATACATTAGATATCATTTCAATTTTGATCTTTGTCTGACATTTTATTACAAATTCAAATAGATGTATTTTCATCTACTATTATTTAAGATTTCCAAAGAAAACAAAATCTAGACAAATAGAAACATACCTAGAGCAAGTTTCCTAGTGCTAGTGCTTTGTTTGGAAGGTGATAATCCAGGGCAGTGAGAGTAAGATAAAAGAGAAGGGAGGCAGAGAAGGATGTGAGGCAATACCAGGTGATGTGTTATCTTCTGGCCACTACATTATACCAAACCATAAAAAATAATAATGGAGGTCACCATTCAATTACACAGGTGCAGCTTCATGGTCTGTCTTGGGAGAACTGGTAGAAAGAGACCATGCCTAGGGGCCGTTTATTGGAGCATGGAGGGGAGAATAAATTTATCTGGCCATTCCTCTCATATTTTCCTGTCTCACATGGGTCAATCTTTGCTCTGTAGGAAGGAAACACACTCTCTTAAGGCCAGTCTTCCCTAAATACGCTCTCCTTCCAAATTATTTTGATGAAATTCCAAATGCCATCTGCTACCATTTGTGAACATTTCAATTATATCTCTAAAGTTCAGGACTGTTTTTTAAAGTTGCTCTGAATATTTCCAGTTCTGGCCTTGCAAGAATATTTTATAAACTACAACTACAAAATCTGAATAAAAAATATATAAATAAAAAATATTTAAAAACTATTGAAGAGCAATTAGCATGGAAGGAAAGAACATTTATCACAGACATTTTTGTGAGGGTATTTTGCAAACCATAGCATAGTAGAATGGCAGTCAAGCAGAAGTAGCAATCATAATGAGTTTGAAGTTAAAGGCTGTGCGAGTTGCCAAGAATAGGGGAGATCTTGGAGGGGGAGATAACAGAGAAGGAGGACTAATACCTACATACTGATCACCATTAAGTCAATATTTTATTCTTAAAGTATGTATGTTGTAGACTAAGGGTCTAAGAAATCTAACAACAAAATTAACAAAAACCCAGCAGCTCCTGAAGCTAAAATGCTGAGCAGAGACTTATACCCAGTGTGCAGTGATGGGGAAAGAGTTTGGAATCCAAACTCTGCTCAAACATAAAAGGAATGGTAAAAACATAGGCATTCATTTCAGACCCAAGAAAGACCACACCCCAAGAGTAAAGACCACAATCTCAGAGGAAGACTTACACCTTAAAAGTAAGGGCAAAGCTGATATAGAACAGAGCTAACAAGCCTAACACCAAGCTTTAAATGTGACCCAAATGGTCAATGACACTCTATGTTTCCAGAAAAAACAAACAAACAAAAACATAACAACGTGGGGGTGAAGACTGTGTAATCTAGAGCTTCTATAATTTTATTTTCCATTTTCCTGCATCCAATATAAATATATGAGACATGATAAGAAAAAGAATGAAATGACTGAAAACTGAGAGAAGAAATAGGTAACAGAACCAGATCCACAGGTGATTGAGATGTTGGTGTTAATAGACCAACATTTTTATTTTAAATGTCTATGATTATATCAGCAAGGAAATATATCAACAATCAAAACAGAGTTGTTTTTTTTTTTTTAATTTTCAAAAAATAGTATTTAGAAATAGCATTTGAAGAGATATGTTAAGAGTTTTCCAAAATGCATGAAAGCCAAATTATCTGTGATGCCCAAGCCAAGATAAATGTAAAGAATAGCATACTGAAACCCATACCAGCACAATAGGAATAAACTTGTGAAAATTATATATATATATATATATATATATATATATATATATATATATACACATATATATGTATACACATACATATATATAAATATATGTGTGTATATATACATATATATGTATACACATACATATATATAAATATATGTGTGTATATATATATATCCATGACAATGTATGATACATACATGGCTTTTGTCATGCTAATTACTAAATTAAAGTCTGTCACATTTGTTACAAAATAGGAGAAAAAGACGAGAAGGAGGAGGAGAGGAAGGAGAGTGGGACTTTTGTGTCTTCCAGCTCTGAAAGAGTAAATCAACTTCTGTGGTGCAAGTTTAGACCCATGGAGGTAATATAGATGGTCTCTTGTCCAAGAGACATGACAGAGCCCTGAGGAGACTGAAGTAGCCCTTGAGGTAAACCCTTTAAACTTAGGAGTCCAGAGGGAGCCATTGTCTTGAGAGGTGGAGGGGCCTGTGCCCTTTTTATTAATGATGTCCCTCTTCCCAAGAGCTCCTGCACTGAACACTGAGGAAGTGCATCCTACTTGCAGAGCTGCTCTGTTTCAAATAGACCATGACAGTTTGGTCAGAGTATCTCAATGATGGTCACAAGAAGTCACTAACCAAAAGCAGTTCCTCTTTGTTCCCTTGGGCTGCATAAGTACAGAGAACTATTGCAAGTCAAGGGAAGAAGAAGATGACATCAAAAGTAATGAAATAATTACTACCCCCTTGTACTATTATGGCGTGACCTCTACAATATATTTGTTAAATTTCAAAAACCAACAGTGAAGTATGTTCACAGTACAATACTTTCTGTGAAGGAAAAGTAAGGGAATATAAGGTTTGCATTTTAATGGGGTGTCGGTGGTGGTAAACAAATAGACATATAAATACATAATTTATTAGTTTAGTTACAGGCGGGATAATGAAGAAAAATAAGCAGGGAGAAAGAGAGTGTGCTGTGATTTTATTTTATTTTAAAATTTATTTATTTTGAGAGAGAGACAGAAAGAGGGAGTGGGAGAGGGACAGAGAGAGGGAGTGACAGAATCCCAAGCATGCTCTGCACAGACAGCACAGAGCCTGACGTGGGGCTGGAACCTACAAACCATGAGATCATGACCTGAGCCAAGATCAAGAGTCACATACTTAACCAACTGAGCCACCCAGGTACCCCAAATATGCTGTGATTTTAGATATGGGGGTCCAAGAAATCTCTCTGAGGATGTGACATTAGAGCAGGCCCCTGGACTGAGTGAGCTAGGTATATAACAGAGAGAAGAGTATTTCTGGATTGGGGCCTGCTGGTTATATTTAGGGTTCAGTGAGGGGCCTTTTGAGGTTGGAAAGGAATAAAGAAAGGGTGATGTGGAAAAAGATGAGGTTGGAGGGATGGGCATGAATCAGATCACCTAGAGCTTTGTGGGACAGGATAGGAATTTGCATTTTATTCTAAATCTGATTAGAATCACCCATTGGAGGTTTTTGAGCAGGGAAGGGACATGAACTGATTTAAGTTATGAAAAGATCCCTCTGGCTTCTGAGTGAAAAATCTGTAATGCATGTGGGTGTAAGTAAGCAAATAAGTAAGTAAGTAAACCTCCACACTGGAGGCTACTGCAGTTTCTGCAAGGGAACATGATGCTGGCTCCGAATGGGAGGCCACAGTGAAGCTGAGACATAATAGGATTGTGCTTTGAAGACAGAGCTGACAAATCTGGAGTGTAATGTGAGAAAACAAGAAGGATCAAAGAGGATACCAGCATTTAAAATTTTCTATCTGTTGGGGTGCCAGGGTGGCTCAGTCAGTTAAGCATCTGACTTAATCTCAGATCATGATCTCACGGTTCGTGATTTTGAGCCCCACCTTGGGCTCTGTGCTGACAGCTCAGAGCCCGAAGCCTGCTTTGGATTATGTGTCTCCCTCTCTCTCTGCCCCTCCCCTGCTCGTACTCTGTCTCTGTCTCTCTCAAAAAATAAAACAAAAACGTTAAGAAATTTTTTTTTTCTATCTATCCATCCATCTATCTTGTAGAAGGTGAGATATCTGGGTAAATGCAGATTTCTTTTATTGAGATGGGGGTATGGGGCAGAAGTAAGAATGAGGGGATCAAGGATAGCAGTATTCACATTGTTTATTTCTACTGTGAATATCATTCTGCACAAAAAATCTCCAGTAAGGTGTTTCGTTTTGTTTTGTTTTTGGTCTGAAAGTGCTGCTACAGTATAACCCTTTTATTGTAATTATGTAACCTTTGGAAAACATAGGGCCTTCTCTATGCTACAGGACTTTAAAAAATTTGTTAATCAGCTCGTTCTCCCAATGCCCTGACAGACTTTTCAACTTCTCACAATTTCTGTAGTGAGTTTTAAAAAGTAACAGCAAAACCTTTTAAAATCATTTCAACAAACACTCAGGGCAGGCTTTTATTTTTGGAAAATTCTTGTCCTATTAAAAAATAAAATATAATTGGGGAGCCTGGGTGGCTCAGTTGATTAAGTGTAGGCTCTTGATTTCATCTCAGGTCATGATCTCAGGCTTCATGGGATTGACAACCCTATGGAGCTCACAGTGCTGAGCCTGCTGGGGATTCTGTCTCTCCCTCTCTCAATGCCCCTCCCACACTCATGTGCACATACACTCTCAAAATAAATAAATAAACATTTTTTTAAAGAGTGATATAAAAGAAATGGAATCAAAGCACTAGTTTATTCATTTGTTTGCTGTTTGTTTTTGGATGACTTATCAGAAACATTGCATTTGTATCCCCCATAAGTTATTTTTTAGTTCAGTTTGATAGTCCAAAAGCAATTAGGAACATTCACAGAAACACAAATTCAGCTCTTCCCCACCCCATACACATGTATATTGACTTTTCTCCAAACTAAATTATATTCCCTTTTAACTTGGTTTGAAAACGTATTTTAAGTTGCAACCTTCTCAAGATTCTTTGTGGAGAATCGAATTAGTATATAAATCAAGAGAGAAATATAATAATACTAAGGTAACAAATGACCTCAAATTGTGTGGCTTAACACAACAGTATTAATAACTCTCTAATAAGTAACTTTCTAACAAAAAGCCTGTTGCAGTTGTTGATGTTTTTCCAGGACAATTTCCTTTTGTGTGGTGACTGAGGGATCTAGGATTTTCCATGCGACGTTTTCTCCATCTCAACACAAATCTCCTCCAAATCCCTGTTGACAGGGCATACAGAGGTCAGAAAGGCCTATTGTACCAGCGGTTATTTGTTGTGACCTGGAAGTGATGAGTGTCTCTTCTACTTATAATTCACTGTCCACAGACATCTTAGTGACTTAAACACAGCAACTACTTATTTCTCTCACCATCCTCAATGTGAACAGTTCTTCAAGGGATGACTCCTCTCTTGTCCATGCAGTGTGAGCCCAAGCTGGAGAATCCACCCCCAACATTGCTTATGTGTATGGCTTACAAGTCTGTGTTGGTTCACTGCTACCAACTGCAGTATCTTTTCACATGGGCCTCTCACACATGGACTTCCTCACAGCATGGCAGGTGGGTTCCAAGAATGAGTATCCCGAAGAACAAAAATTGAATGCTACCATTGTCTTAAGACTTAGGTACAGAAGCTGACACGGCATGACTTCCACTATATTCTATTAGGCACAGTGGCCACACAGATCTCCCACATTCAAGAAAAGAGGATACAGGACCCAATTCTTAATGAGCAGAATGTCAAATGTGTAGCCACAATAAATGTATATTTCAAGAACAGTTTTCATGTCTCTAGAGGCAAGGATGACAAAAGATGTGATTATATGAGACCCCTTTTATTTGATGTACATTTGTTAAGCAGCTATTAAATATAAAACTGTTCACCAAATTTTTGAATAAACAAAGGTCTATTCAGTCGTTGAAATCACACTTCATATGTTCTGAAAATCCTAAGTAGAGACCAGGAAACTTTGGGTGGGGCTGGGAATAATGGATTAGGAGTTCTCAGATAAGGCTTCCTCAGAACTGGCACTTAATATTGATTTTAAAATGTTTGAGATTCAAGAAACTAAAATTGAGAGCAAATTATTTCATTTGGAATGACTATGTCAGTAAAGAATAAAGTAGGGAGCGCCTGGGTGTCTCAGTCAAATGTCCGATTTAGGCTCAGGTCATGATCTCTGGGTTCATGCGTTGGGCTCTGTGCTGACAGCTCAGAGCCTGGAGCCCACTTCAGATTTGTGTCTGGCTCTCTGTCTCTCTCTGCCCCTTCCCCCTCATGCTCACTCTCTCTCTCTCTCAAAAATAAACATTAAAATAATTTTTTTAATAAATAAAAAAAATGAATCAAGTGGGTGACATGGGTTTAAGTTACCCAATGCCAGGGGGTCAGATCTGACAATCGTTTAAAGCAAATAAGATAATACTGGATTGAAAAAAAATGGAAGTATATTTTGGAGAGCTTCACATGGTAGGTTAAAGAAATTACACTTGATTTACTTGGTTGATTTTGTAAGTTTTCAAATACTTTTGAAGAATATGTGGATGAAAGTGCTAACACTGTGAAAAAGTTGTCTCTCTTTCTGTGACTAGGCCTAATCTTCTCTCTTTCCTTTAGCTATCTATGACTGATGTTACATTGCCAGCCTCTATTTCTGGAGGTTCTGCATGTTTTTCTGGTATGCTCAGAGCTAAGTTTTCCTGCTATGATGCAGAATTTCAACTTTAATTCTAAAGAAGAGTAAAATTCCTACTAAAATATTTAAATAAATCCTTGTATTCTTGATTTGATGCAATTATAAATATGCATTGTACATTACAATGGCTTATCTTACATGCTTTTTGTTCTGTTTGAAGAAAGGACTCAACAGAATTATTTTTAAGATTCATGTATTATATGGGAAAAACATAAATGCACCGTTTCCTTGGTCATTCTTATACTAGAAGCTGACAAAGTATGTAGGTGACACATTTACATCGTTAAATTTTGTCTGTCCCTTGAACTCTAAACTCAAAATCAACTGACTACTTGTTATCATCTGTCAGTCATCACAAAGGCATATTAAATTTTTTTTAACGTTTATTCATTTTTGAAAGAGAGAGAGAGTGCATGCAAGTGAGGGAGGGGCAGAGAGAGAAGGAGACACAGAATCTGAAGCAGGCTTCAGGCTCAGAGCTGTCAGCACAGAGCCCAACACAGGGCTCGAACCTACAAACTGTGACATCACAACCTGAGCTGAAGTTGGACGCTTAACCAACTGAGCAACCCAGATGCCCCCACAAAGACATACTAAACTTAACATGCCCAGGGGTGTCTGGATGACTCAGTCAGTTGAGCATCTGACTCTTGATCTCCACTCAGACCATGATCTCACGGTTCGTGAGTTTGAGCCCCAAATCAGGCTCTGCGCTGACAGCACGGAAGCTGCTTGGGCTTCTGTCTGTCCCTCTCTCTGCCCCACCCCCCTTTCTCTCTCTCAAAATAAATAAATAAATTTAAAAAACAAACTAACAAAACTTAACATGTCCAAAGTCACACTCAAGATTTTTGACCAAACCCTGATTCTTTATCAATGTAGTAGGTTTTAAATGGTGGCCGTGTTTTGATGACCCCCCCCAAAAAGAGATCTATGTTCCAATCTGTAGAAACTGTGAATGTGAGCAGGTTTGGAAAAGAGGTCTTTGCAGATGCAGTTAATTTAAGGATCAACAGATGAGATCATCCAGGATTATCTACACCCATCTCGATAATCCCATGACAAGTGACTTCATTAAAAGTCAGAAGAGGAAAGACACAGAGGAGAAGACTGTGTGAAGATGGGGGACAGAAATTGCAGTTATGCTAGCACAAGCCAAAGAATGCCTGGAGTCACCAGAAACAAGAAAAGAACAAGGAAGGATTCTCCCCTAGAGACTTTGGAGGGAGCTTGGCCTCCCTGACATCTTGAGTTTGGAATTCTGGCCTCTTTAACATGAGAAAATAAGTTTCTGTTATTGTAAGCCACCAGTTTTTGGTCATTTGTTATAGCATCCCTAGGAAATAAATACATCCAGCCATTCTTATCTCAGTAAATGTCCCAGGTAGTCAAAATGTGTACCTTCATCCCACATCCCAATGTGTACCTTCTTACCTTATTCCCACATTTCTTTATACGATGCAGCACTAAATCCTTTTGGTTTTAGCTTCTTTCATATATGTCCACTTTTCCCTATCTCTATCTATAGTTCATAAACTATCACCTTATGCCTGAAATACTACGGTAGTTTCATGAGTGATTTCTCACTTCTACTCTCCAGCCCTACCAGACTTTTCTGCGCACAGCAGTGTTATTTGTCTGAAAAACAGATTTGGCCGTGCTATCCTCCTTGCCCCCATGAAAGCCTTCAGTAGTCCATTGCATTTAGAATTTTTTTTTTTTCAACGTTTTTTATTTATTTTTGGGACAGAGAGAGACAGAGCATGAACGGGGGAGGGGCAGAGAGAGAGGGAGACACAGAATCAGAAACAGGCTCCAGGCTCCGAGCCATCAGCCCAGAGCCTGACGCGGGGCTCGAACTCACGGACCGCGAGATCGTGACCTGGCTGAAGTCGGACGCTTAACCGACTGCGCCACCCAGGCGCCCCAGTCCATTGCATTTAGGAGTAAAACAAAATTACTAACTCATGTAGTCTACAACACCTGGCATGATCTTGCCTTTAAATATTTTTCTAGCCTTGTTGTTTTTTCATTAATAGACTTCTTTTTTTAAGAGCAGTTTTAGGTTTACAGAAAATTAGGCAGAGAATACAGAGAGTTAGTTCCTTTTTCCCCTCCCAATCCTGCACATAGTTTCCCCTATTATTGACATCTTAGTGTCCACTTTTCACTTTTCACAATTGAACCAATAATGATCCATTATTATTAACTGAAGTCCATGGTTTACATTAAGGTTTACTTTTTGTGTTATACAGTTTTGTGGATTTGACAAATGCCTATTGTCATGTATCCACAAGTATGGTATCATACAGAATAGTTTCACTGCCCTAAACAACTTCTGTGCTCACATATTCATTCCTCCACTTTCTCTAAACCCCTGGCAACCACTGATCTCTCTACTGTATCCACAGTTTTGCCTTTCCCTGAACATTATACACTTGGAATCACACAGTATGTAGCTTTTTTAAAGATTGATTTCTTTCACTTAGCAATACACATTTAATGTACCTTCATGTCATTTTATAAGCTGATAGCTTATTTTGTTTTATTGTTGATAACATTACATTGTAGGATGTACAAAAGTTGGTTTATTCATTCACCTATTGACATTACCTTGATTGCTCCCAATTGGGGGAGAATATGAATTAAAAGCTTTTTTCAATTCAAAGCTATACATGTTTGTGTTTAAAGTTATACAATACTTAGGACCCTTATTACTAGTAACTCTATTTCTGTCCAAGAGAGCTTAATATGTGTACCCCAGGGAATTTTCCCCCATTGCCATGCCAATCTAACCTAAGAGCCTTAAAGTCAAAGAGCTCACAAATAATTCAAATTTTTTTCCAAGTTGAATATATGTGCAGTGTGATTTCCCTTTTAAAGGTTAATGGTGTTTTGCTTTTTTACTAAAACCCCACCAATTATTTTGGAGTATGTTTTATTTGTAGATTTAATGCATTAAAATTCGTTTTGTATTTCAATATGCATATGGATGTTTATCTATGTGTGTGGGAATTTGTTTTATCCTTGGGCGTTTTTGAGAGCTGTAAACATTTTGTGCTCCTGAAATGAAGTCTTAAATAGCAATGATTGTAGATTTATTAAGTAGACAATAGATTAACATCAATCAGGCTTAATATATGCAGTTGAATTACCAAGTCTCTTCCCTTTAATTAGCAGAGTATAAAGGAAACATTTCCAAAATGGAATGGTTAGTATGCAGGTTAACTTTAGGAGTTGTTTTTCCCCATTTGTGTGGGAAAGAGATTTTCCAGCAAAAGTTAGTCATGGGTTTTCTTCCAAGTCAACACTTGGTCTACCGGCTTTTAAAAGACTGGGGCTGCAGGACTAAATGATGTCTAACATTACATATGAGCCAAATAATTCGTGACATTTTTTCTTTCTTTCTCTGTGGGAGGTGGGGAGAGATTTATTTGAGACCTAAACAGAAGACTAGTGTTGAACTGTGGGCTCAGAAAATAGGTTTGTAGTTTCCTTCCTCTATTTTCTCTCTCTCTTATCTTCCAAAGCCTTAGAAATTCATCAAGAGGAAGTTATAACTAATCTCCCTTCTTTTTAGGTCTTAATTTCTTAACTCACTTATTATAACATGTTCTTATGATCACACTTGCTATAAAATGTTATGGTGTGAAATGCAGAATAATGTTCCAATGAAGAGTGATCAAATGTCAACCTAAATTACATTGGCACAAGATAAAGTCAGAAATCAGATGTGTTTTAATATTTTTTTCCTATAATAATTCTATAACTTTGGGTGCTGATTATCTTTTGACAGTGTTGCTTATTTCTTATTTATATCAATGAAACAAAGTAGACGTAGTTGAAAATCCATTGCCTCTTTGAGGACTTTTAATAGATTGTGGCAGTAGGTTGGGATTCTTTCCTACCTTTGCTTATAATCATATGAGCAGATTATAGCTGAGACAAAGGTCTGGAGATACATTTAATCTTTTCAACAAAATGAAGGTTGTAGAAAAGGCTCCATATCTGGTGCTCTTTTCTTTGATCTGAAAACTAAAGCTGGCTTCTTTTTGTGGGTCACAGTAGCTATTTGTGCAATTTTATTAACCGTAATGCCACTTTTTCTGATACTGTTTCTTTCATCTAAACGTCTCAGAAGGTTTTACAAACAGAAGCTTTTTTTTAATTTTATGCAAAATACTTTATTGTGAAACTTGTGATTCCATAATTCATTCCAGTCAGCTACCACTGGAGGGGATGAGGAGGACAGTTCAAGGAAGGGGTCTCTGTGATGTGCCCCTATCAGGAATCCTCAAAATCCGAGGGGTCCTTGAAGTCCCTGTCAATGTCCATTGCTACTTTCTACTCTGCATCTATTTTTTTCCCTGTCTTTCTTTATCTTTTCCTTTACTTACAAATTTGAAATATATATACAAAATAAATGCAAAGATAAAATTATATGAAATTCAAATTACCACCACCAATAATTGAATGTGATAGATGGTATTGTTTGGTTGAAACAAAATTGCTCATATTAGGAATAATAATAGAAATATAGAAGCTCATGTCTGCTTTGCTACTTAATTTATTTCTGTGTTTTTTCTTGAACAGTGGTAATGCTTGTCTGTATAATGTGTTATATAGAACATTATTAATAACTTTAAGGTTTTGTTAGCTAGGTTCAGGATATTTATGCTCATCTTGACCCAAACTCTGCTACTGACCAGTACTCAAGTACCACTTGGTACTGATAGGTGATAATTCTATACCTCTTATTTAACTGAAGAATATGGTTAATGTTACAGGGCTATTAAAATCCAAATTAAATTAATACCCAGTCTAATTAAATAGTCAATTAGAGACAGAAAAAAATCTTCTTTGCGTATTTAATACCACATTTTCTGTTAATAATCTGTAGTAAGTTGGTACAAAGTTAAGACCAACTCAGTATATCTACTGCTATGTGAATATGATGCTGAGTGTTAGGAGATAGGTTATTGGATACTCAGCATTCCCATGTTCTTGTGCTTTGACTCAATTTTCCTATCACTTTTTCCTGTTTTAAATTATTATGACATAAAGTCCACTATAAACATAAAGGTAAACGTAGGCTTTAAGTGGCCATGTAGACTAGGCATCAGTTAATATTTCTTAAGGACCAGATAATAAATATTTTAGACTTCGAGGGTCCTACAGCTCTCTTGTAACTTACCCAATTTTGACATACTGGCCCCAAAGCAGGCACAGACAATATATTTTTTAAAATATTTATGGCTGTGTTCTCCCTAAACTCATTGATCCACAGCTATAGGTTTCAGAGTTCTAATCTAGATATTATATTGTCCAATATGATACCAATTAGACATATATCTTGACATTGCATTATTTAAAATTAATTATTTTTGTGTCTCTGTGTTTTAACTACATTTCAGATGCTTAAGAACTATACATGGCTAGTGGCTACCATATTGGAACAATGCAGATAAAGAATATTTCCATATATAATATTTCTATTTTTACAGAAATTTCTATGTTAGCACACTGATGGAGGATTTAAAACATGCTTATGTTGCTGTCTTTAGTTATCATTGAACTGATGACATAAAATATAAGAACATATGTCTGGCAGAAACTCCTGAAACACATTCCCAGACCTCAGAGAGGCAAACTAACTGATTTTAGCAACATTTAAATAGTAAAATGAGCCATCTTGACTCTGGTAATACATTTTTAATCTCAGGAAAGTCTGTGTCTCTGTCATCTTATCTCTTATATGAGAAATACAATGCCTGCCCAGTTTATCATCCTGTGGTTTTGAAGAGGGATTTAACTCTTGGAGGCTCTGGCAAATATTGTAGGACAAGTAGGACCACATGGCAACCAGAATATGTTTGGGAAAGCAAATCAGTGTGATTACTAAGATTATGGGAAGAGAGAATAGGGAATTCAAATCTTGGTTTTGCTATTTTCCATGTGGATTTCTTCCAGACCCTTGGTCTCCCAAAGCCACTGTTTGTTCATCATTAATCCCTTACCGTTGTTGTGAAGATCAAATAAGATAATGTACTTAAATCTGCTTAATGCAGTGCCTGGTTCATAGTAAGTTCTCAGTAAATGATAGCTACTACTGTTGCACACTGAAGAAGGGAGGAGAAAATATCATGGCGTTAGGCATAAAGACTTCCTGCCACAGTGGAAATATCCAACTGTAGAAGCACATTGGAAAAAAATAAAGTTAAGGAAGAAAGATAGACTAGACACATGAGAGAAAAACTAGAAGGGAAGAAAAGAGAATTTTAAGTGTATACTGATTGAAGGAAAAGGATATATGATTGCAGACTAATGGAAATTGTACCAAGTTCATGAAGAAGGGATAAAAATGGTTGAAATGTAAATCTTTTTTAAAGGAAAATTTAAGAGGGTCAGTTAAATGAGAAAATTTCTGGAAATGGCTTCATGTATTGAGTGCCATCCAAACATAATAATGGATTAGTACAGCTTCCCTAGATAGGCTGCTATGGGTAACTGCACATCTGGAGATCATAGATGAAATGAGGTTGCTGATTTCTAGATTGATTATGTATGTATGTATGTATGTATGATTTATAGACAGCATGAGCACAAGCAAGAGGGGAGAGAGAGAGAGAGAGAGAGAGAGAGAGAGAGAGAGAGAGAGAGAGAATACCTTAAGTAGGCTCCACGCTCAGTATGGAGCCCAACGTGGAGCTTTAATCCCAAGATGCCTGGGATCTTGATCTAAGCCAAAAATGAAGAACTGGAAGCTCAATCCAGTGAGCTACCCAGGTCCCCCTGCTGAATTCTAGATTATGACTCATCTATCCAGTCTCCTCTGCTCCATGAATTCGGCATACCCCAGAGACTATATGGTGAAGTTATACAATGTAATGCAGCCCCCTCTCTCTACTAGTCAGAAGGTGACCAACTATCTCAGTTTTCTCAGGACTGAGGGGTTTTGTGGGACACATGGATTTCTGTGCTAAAACTGGGACAGTCCTGGGAAAACAGGTTTGGATGTTCTCTCTAGTAGCTATCAGGTTTCTAGAAGAAAGAATGTTTAGCTTAGGACTCAATAAATCAGGGCAATTAGCGTTAATGATGCTTGTGGGTCTACCACATTCTTACTAATATATGGTCAGAATACTGGGGAGAATTAGACAGCTGCAGGCACCAGTTAAAGAATCCTGACTATGGGACACCTGGATGGCTCAGTCAGTTAAGTGTCTGACTCTTGATTTCAGCTCAGGTCGTGATTTCACAGTCATGAGATCAAGCACTATGTAGGGCTCCGTGCTGGGTGTGGAACCTGCTTGAGATTTTCTCTCTCTCTTTCCCTCCATCTGCCCCTTTCCCCTGCTCACACACATTCTGTTTCTCTCTCTCTGTCTCTCAAGGAAAAACAAAAAAACAAAAAACAAACAAAAAAAAGAATTGTGACCTTAGGTGAGTAAGTTGATTCAATGAGCTAAAGGTCCCTGACTGAGCCTTATTTACTCTTGCTTCTCTTGACCTTTTCATACACTTCAGAATATATTTTCAGAAATCACAGAGATTCCTGTGAACACATTTGGAAAACCACTGATCTACTCCAATAAGGAAGGGGACAACAGACCTCAAGATACCACTCCATGCTTGTTTTGTCAGCTGATTCGCATCAAAGCAGAAATTCAAGCTCGGAACTTATATATTGAGAAACACAGAATTCAAAATTTTGCCAAGACCACCGATTCTCCACCTTGGTTAGGATTGGGATCTTCTGGGATGCTTTAAAAATCATAGATACCTGGGTCTTATCCCAGGAGATTTTGAATCATAGCACTTGACTGTGCCCTGGGTATAGAGATGTTTAAGGTGTCCTAAGTTATTCTAATTCAAGCCATGGCTGAAAAGCATTGGCCTAGGCTGAGAACTAACATCAAGCAAACAAACAATACATTCACACACACCCCCCACAGGGAATGCACATTGGCATTGAGGTCAGGAGATATGGGTTTGATTTCATCTCTATCAATGATTAACCTATGACTTCTAACAAATACTTCAGTCTGTGCTTCATGAGATATTGGCCAGTTGGTTTCAAACTTTTTAAAACCATGGAAATCTTTAAGTGAAAATTTTGTGGGAACCTGTTACATCACACACGTTAAAGCAGAATTGTTTTGGTTCAATAGGTAATGAGACCAGGTGGCTCAACATCCTGTCTGGATACTACCAAATGCTACTGAGGCACAGTTTTGGAAGTTTCCATGCTCTAAACAACCCACATGGCATTTTGATCTCTAGGGCTCTATTTTGTTCATAATTGTTATTTTATTGGATAAAGCTGAATACTTGTCAGGAGATTTGCTTTCACCTGATTGCATGTGACCTTAGCCACACAAAAGGCCTATTTTTTTTTTTTTTTTGTCCAATAAAAAGGGAGTGTTGACCTGAAGTCATTTTTACTTACAAATTTTAAAGTTGTTTCCTTTTCACCCCCCAACAGCAATAGTATGATAGAAATGCTCCAATGTTCTATACTTCACAACAGTAGGACAGATTACTTCTTCTTTTTTTTTTTTTTACAATTTGTCCATATTTATTTATTTTTTTCAATATATGAAATTTATTGTCAAATTGGTTTCCATACAACACCCAGTGCTCATCCCAAAAGGTGCCCTCCTCAATACCCATCACCCCCCCTCCCCTCCCTCCCACCCCCCATCAACCCTCAGTTTGTTCTCAGAGGACAGATTACTTCTAATTGAAAGATTCTCAGTCTCTTTCCCCTAGCCTGTAAATATTTTATATCACAACTGGAGCTGAAGGGCGGCCTTTCAAATTTTGAAAATTGGGTCACAATTGGTTTGACCTGAGCAAATTCAGGAGAGGCTACATCATCAAGAAGTAGTTCACCTTTATTATTTATAAGAATACAGAGGCAGATGTGCAATTGTTCCCTGTATAATTTTCATACATAAAATATCATGTACATGGAGAACACTGTCAGCTAGTGCACTGCATTTATTTCAGATGTGGCGTCATCTCTTTGTCACTGTGTTTAGTAAACACACTTCCATTGTGGTGAGTGGATGGCTGTCAGTTCTGTTTTCTCTGCAAATATCCAGTGGCTTTCAGAGCCTTGCTTCTTGTCTTGTCCCATTTTGTTTTCAGTAAATCGCTTTCATATTTATGTATTTGATGAACTCTTCCTTAACGTTAGCAATAAAATACAAAGCTTTTTATCAGAGATTCTCATTCTCAGTGAGCTTTTCTGAAATCCACCAACCTTACGGATTCACACGGTTGTCTGTCTGCTGCAGATGTCAAATGCCTCCTCCTCTCGTCCTCCTGCTCACTCTCTTTTGAAACAAGTCCCCAAATACTGCGTATTCATAGACACAGGTTAGTTGTTTCCTCACCAAGCCCTTCTCAGTCAAAACATGGAATCTCTATCAGTAGAGCCATTTGTCTTTCACGACAGAAGGTAAATATACCTGACTCACAATCCAGGATAAATCATGCTCATTGCTCAGCTTGACTTGGAAGGAGAAAGCCTTTTAATTGAAAAACAAGAAAAAAGTATCTCATGGGTGAAAACATTGAGGTGAATTTAGGAATGTGGAGATCTGCTTCCTTTGCTGTTCATTTTCCTAGTTAAAGAACAACTGTTGTCTTGGATAGTAATTTACAACTTACAAAAATTTACCTCTGATGATGGTATTTCTTCAAATCCCACATTTTTTTTTTTGCCCTTGAACACTATTTCAGTTTTGTTAATCCAGAAATGTGAAGTCTTTGACACAAAATATTTATTTGGACATTATGTGAAGAGCCAAAGAGCCAAACAAATGACTTTGACCAATAAAATGGATAGGTAACTATTTTCTTTATGTTTAGAAAGTAGATGTATTATTTCAGTGTATTATCCCTCCTTCTTATGATAATCAATAACTACTTCTCAAATTTCAAGGGTAATTTATCTTTTGAGGCAACTACTGTGGAATCATAAGATCTGTAATCTTGCTGACTAATTTTGTTTTTATTTTAAGTTATGTGAAGAGTGTTTCCTTAATTGCACTGTCTCCTCCATACTACATGATCCACAAAAAGTTTCATTTCTCTGGAATCAAGTATTAAATCTCAGCAAAAATTACACCTGGGGAGGGAAATCTGGTCAAACAGGTTAAGATGAAGATTTTTTTTGGTGCATCTTTGTCTTCTTTCTGCTCCCTTGTGTTTATGCTCATACTCCTTAACATTTCACTCTTTTTCAAGATAAAGTGAAACGATAATGTATGCTTAATACACTGAAGAAAGAAATGGCTGCTGATCTTCAGCCAGGTTGGAAAGTGGACACTGCAGTTTTTTGCCTTTGTTTTTGTTTCTGTTTTTAATTTGAGTCTCTCGGTGTGCTCAGACAGTTCTGAGGACATTGCATTCCTCTTCTCTTCCATGATGAGTGGACTGTTCTTATAATTAATGATTCTCCATCTCATTTTGATGTATCAGTAGCTTGAGAAGCTTCATCACAGCATGCTTCTTTTTCCAGAGGGAGGCAGGATAACACAGGGGATAAAAACTATGGATCATGGAATCAGACAGGTAGAGGTAGAGGTGTACATGCATTTTGTCGCTTCATAATGTGTGATTTTAAGAAAAGAATTTAATTCTTTAATCCTCAGTGCTCCTTAAAGTGATAATGAAAACATTCCTTAATGTATAAAGTTATTGAGAAGCTCTGATGACAGTATTTGAAATTAATTAGGAACAGGATGTAGCACATGATAAACCACCAATATATCAGGTACGATTATTTTAAATTCTCCCCCTCTTTATCCTCATCCCCCCTCCTATTCAATTATCACCATGATGTAGTTATTGAGCTACCTGTATTAATAAGAGTTATCACCAGTCCTCAAGTGAATTGAAGAAGAGAAGCTTATAAACCATTATAATAAACTAAGCCACATAAAGGAGAGACTTTACTGGTGAAATGTTACCACTCCGGACATTTTTATTCAAGAGAGGATTTAGAAGATAGTAAAACCTTAATACAAAGGCAGATAGAAGAGATGAGCATCTCATTTACTAAGTCATGATCCCATTGACTCTCTAGGGGAAAATGTCTTGCTTTTCAGTAGGCTTAGGGGGGCTCAGTATCCCCTTGAATCACCTTTGGACAATGCTGTGGGCCATAGGAACTCACACACCCTGCTGACACCTCAAGGAAAACTTAAATCCAACTCTATACTTTCCAGGACGAGTAAATATGTGTACAAAGTATGCAAAAGATTAGTCTAACTCTTTGAAAAAAATAACTTACCAAGTGGTTCTTTCAGCAGGAGCCTGCTGTAATTCACTAGAACTCTATTATATGCTTGAATGAGCCCTGAAACAACACTACTCTACTTTATCCAGAGAGTTATGCATGATCACACGGAGAAAAACAAGTATCAGCAATAGCCTCTGCATAAAGTGTTATTGTCTTATTAGCATATTTACCGGACATATGCAAGTCATGAGAGGTTCATCCCAGAGGGTCTGCTGGGGAGGGAGGGGTGGAGTCTAAATATGTGCTTGGTAGTAGTCAGAGTCTGGCCAAATAAGGACTTCCATTCCAGAGCTCACATATTTGGCTGTAAGTAGAACAATTCACAGTACTTGAATAGATGGGAAACATGCCTCTTTTCCTCTACTTGCTTGTAATGCTCAGACATCTTTGGACTTCATATTGGTTTCTAAATATGCATCTTCTACATACTATAAAAGTGGTCCTCTGGGAGGGTTGGTGTGTAGTGACAGACATCAAAAATGCAAACCGTATAGGCTGGTGTTTAAAGTTCTCCATAATATCACCCCAAGCCTCTTCTTCAACCTTATTTCACATTCTTTCTTTGACTTTACACTCCAGCTGAGCTGGACTCTTGTAAATCCTCTCAACTCAGACTTCATTTATTCCATTACCTTCTCCTAGAATGTCTTCACATTCTCCTAGAATGTCTTCTCCATTTTATGATTTTTGAGGCCCAGCTCAATGTCATCTCTTTCTTAAAGCTTTCTAGTGGTATCTTTTTTTTAACTATTTATTTTTACTTTTTTTAATATGAAATTTATTGTCAGGTTGGTTTCCATACAACACCCAGTGCTCATCCCCTCCCTCTCACCCCCCATCAACCCTCGGTTTATTCTCAGTTTTCAAGAGTCTCTAGTGGTGTCTTTAAGAAATTCTGAGGTCCAAATTGGTGCTATTTATATCTTGTATGTATCTTATTTACTCTCTTAATGCATACATCTTTGTCAGGATTATGTCCTCTTTATCTCTTCATTTCCCATAATGCTTACCACAGCACAGAGTTGGTAGTGATGCTTCTTCAGCCATTATAAAAAGACAGACTGCAAGTTCATGACTCTCCATGAAATTAGCATTGAACTGCGGTCTCAGGGCAAGCTGGAGAGAAACACCTGTAAGGAAACATGAGATGGAATCATTTGCTTACCTGGGGCGTATGGTCTATACATTTTTGCAGAGTTCATTACTTCTACTTCTTATAGTCGTCAATCAATATTTGTAAAACTTCATGGGCAATTTATCTTTTGAGTTAATCACTCTTAGGTTATATGGTTTGTAGTCTTGCTGACTAGATTTTATTTTTTTTATTAATAGGTGTGAAGAGAATTTCCTTAAGTTCACTGTCTTCCCCATAACACATGATCCATGAAGCATTGTTTTCCACAAAAATTACACCCAGGGGCAGAAACTGTTACCTGGTCAAACACGTTAAGATAAAGATGTCTTATTGGTGAGACCTCATCTTTTCTTGGCTCCTTTTCACATGTACTAGCATTCCTCAACATATCATTCTTCTTCAAGATAACATAAAAAATATATGCCTAACACAGAGAAGAAAACAAATGGCTGCTGATCTTCAGCTGAGTTGAGAAGTAGACAATGTAGTTTCTTAGAATTCTAGTCACACACCATCTTGTAGGTGATTTTACCTGGAACTCTTACCAGTGATTGACAGAGATCACAATGGATTCTGAGAAAGCTTTCCTCGTGCGGCTGACATGGGGGAAAGGCAATAGTAGCTGCTGTAATTGGAGCACAGAGCTTCCCTAGGCCTATCTCCCATCTTTTAGATGGAAAAAAAAATAATCTGAAGTCATTCTATTTTTAATTTTTTAAATATTTTATTTTATAAAGGGAGAGAGAGTGTGAGCAGTGGGGAGAGATGGGAGGAGAGAGAGAGAATCTAAAGCAGGCTCCCCTCTCAGTGTGGAGCCCAACTTGGGGCTCGATCCCACAACCCTGGGATCATGACCTGAGCCAAAATCAAGAGTTGGATGCTCAACCTACTGAGCCACTCAGGCGCCCCAATTCTATTTTTAATTTTGAGGAATCTCCATACTATTTTTCACAGTGGCTGCACCATTTTGCTTTTCCACCAACTAGAGGGTATAATCCTAAGAGAAATAAGTTAGACAGAGACAGAAAAATACCATATGATTTCACTCAAATGTGGAATTAAGAAATGAAACAAGTGAACAAAGAGACAAGAGACAAACAAAAGAGACAAACAAAAACCTAGACCCTAAATACAAGAACAAACTGATGGTTACCAGAGGGCAGGTGGGTGGGGGGATGGGTGAAACAAGTGAGGGGGGTTAAGAGTACACTTGCCGTGATGAGCACTGAGTAATGTATAGAATTGTTGAATCATTATATTGAACACCTGAAACTAATACAACACTCTGCTCATTATACTTCAATTAAAAAAACTCTGTTAAGTTCGTTAAAAAGTAATCTGAAGAAGAAGGATAACAAAAACTGTCACTTTTAGGGTACTGGGGAAAGGGAAATGCAAAACACATATCAAAAACTTTTATTCCCAGGGGAGTGGTAGGACTATGTGCAAAGAAATTACAATGGTAGGCAGGACCTGAGCCCTGAACAGGCCACACCATGATGCATCCATGGTTCCCAAGGAACAGTGCCTTCCCAAGATTAACCAGATCCTCAGGATGTCTCCCCTGCTTCCCACTGCTAGGCTAATGAAGCATCAATTGCAAGCAAGTGGGACACTGCCAGGAGACTGGAAGACTCTCACCAGGCACAGCACAAAGTTCCCAAACTGAAATTCAAAGAGACATTAATTAATGCTTTCTATTCATGTTTTCTGCCTATTTCTTCACTGGATTATTTGTTTTTTTGGGTGTGGAGTTTGGTGAGTTCTTTATAGATTTTGGATACTAGCCCTTTGTCTGATATGTCATTTGCAAATATTTTTTCCCATTCTGTTGGTTGCCTTTTAGTTTTGTTGATTGTTTCTTTTGTAGTGCAGAAGCTTTTTATCTTCATGAGGTCCCAATAGTTCATTTTTGCTTCTAATTCCCTTGCCTTTGGAGATGTGTTGAGTAAGAAATTGCTGCGGCTGAGGTCAGAGAGAAACTTAACAGAAGACTATGGGGGAGGGGAAGGAAAAGAAAAAAGTTAGAGAGGGAGGGAGCCAAACTATAAGGGACTCTTAAAAACTCAGAATAAACTGAGGGTTGATGGGGGATGGGAGGGAGGGGAAAGTGGGTGATGGGCATTGAGGAGGGCACTTGTTGGGATGAGCATTGGGTGTTGTATAGAAACCAATCTGACAATAAACTTCATATTTAAAAAGATGCTTTCTATAAAACCATCCCCTACCCTAAACACAAGACATCTCTAGGTGTCTTGAGTGAGACCTTTGTTATGCTGAAGGTAATCATAGCAATAACAAACCTTAAACCCAGCCTAACTCCTAAAGAGGAGTTAAGGACACCAACCACAAAACAACACTAAAGGCCTGGCAGGAGAGAAGGCATGACCCCTTCCAAGCATAAAAACTACTTCCTCAGTCTGTTCTTACTGACAGACTCTGTCTCACCTGCAACAAAAAAAAAACTATAAGGCAGAACCCCAAGGTTGTAGTCTTTGCACATGGTTGTTGGGGCTGCCACTCTCCCCTCTGGGAAGAGCCCAGCCTGCCCCTCTTTTCAGTGTTTTCATCCAGGGTTCAACGTTTTTTATTTATTTTTGGGACAGAGAGAGACAGACCATGAACGGGGGAGGGGCAGAGAGAGAGGGAGACACAGAATCGGAAACAGGCTCCAGGCTCCGAGCCATCAGCCCAGAGCCTGACGCGGGGCTCGAACTCACGGACCGCGAGATCGTGACCTGGCTGAAGTCGGACGCTTAACCGACTGCGCCACCCAGGCGCCCCTCCAGGGTTCAATCCAAGATACCTCATTACATTTAGTTGTCAGTCTCCTTCCAGAATTTGAACTGTGGAGAATTTTCCAATTCATCAGTCTTACCCCAGCATGACTTTCAGGACACCCCAGATGGAAGAGGGATCTGTAGAGTGACACCACATCTCCAGGGCTTTTGACGTTTTTAAATATAGTATAGTTTAGTATATAGTATATTATAGTTTTAAATATAATAACTTAATATATGTATCTTTAATTTGTATGCTATTTATATTTTAAAAATAGGTAAAATATATTTTAAAAATCAGCGCCAGGACGCCTGGGTGGCTCAGTCATTTAAGCGGCCTACTTTGGTGCAGGTCATGATCTCTCGGCTCTTGTGAGTTGGAGCCCTGTGTAGGGCTCTGTGCTGATAGCTCAGAGTCTGGAGCCTGCTTCAGATTCTGTATCTCTCCCTCTCTCTGCCCCTCACCTGCTTGCTGTCTCTCTCTCTCTCTCTCTCATAAAAAAAAAAAATAAACATTAAAAAGAAAAAAAAATAGGTCCTAACCAAAAGTTTTGGAACCATGGAACAGAGTCTGAAAACCATTGAGATGGAGAATCTCTGCTATTTCCAAATCTCACATTCTAGGATTCTGAGACACCAGATACATAGGGGAAAGTAGGTCTTCTTGACACGTGTTTCTGTAACAGCCAAATTTGATATAATAGATCTATTCCAAAAAGCAAAAGGAACTCAAAATAATCCAACTGCGAGGTGTGTGAGCAGCTAGATATTCTGATTTTGAATTTGTGGAACAAACCTCCAAGCTAGAGAAGGCTTGGCACCTACATTCTTGATTAGATTTGTTGCAAATGCTCTTCAAGTTTTTGTTCTTGCCTTTTCCTATGGAGCCTGAAAGTATTATCCCTACAAATAAGGTGGAAAGTTCTGCTTGTTACAAGTAGATAAAGAGATTACATGCCTATCTCTGTGGTATCTAAGCACCCTACAGTTGAGGAATTGAATACATCCACTTACAAACATGCAGTTTGCTCTACTTATCCACCCTCTCTATTCTGTTCTCAAAAATTAAATTGTGATAGACTTTATAAAAAAAACATAATGGTTGTTAAGATCAGTATTTTAGTGATTCTTACAGAATAGATAGTAATCAAGCATGCCCTTTTTTGATTTGAACAAGGAGAACACAAAAGCCCATTGAAAGAAAAAATAATACTGCACAATGACTACCGTTATGAAGTTGGATAGTAATTAATAAACAGCCCTTGGGGGAACTTCCTGTGTTGGATTTGTATTATTTTTCTTGAATTAACCATACAATAACTCACAATGAAAGAGTGACATGCATCTCCGGTGAATTATGAAACATCTAACACAGTGATTGAGGAAAAAAACTCCCTTAAGGATTCCAACATATATTTAATTATGTATGTTCGTGACTTCTCTTTTTCAAATTTAATTCATAAGATTTTGTCTTTTGGAATCACATGAAACCTTTTCAGAAAAAATCCTCCTGACTACCCCACCAGGCTCTTTTGCCTGTTTGTATTGAAAGTAGGGACTTCAGGGATTGTACTTTAGCTAGGACTTTATACATGATTTTTTAAAGTTTACAAAGTGTGGTGTTCTGGTTATTTATGGCCACATGACCAATAGCCCTAAAACTTAGTGAGGTAAAACAACTATTTTATTTTTCTCATACTGTAGTGGGTCAGGAATTTGGAAAGTTCTGGAAAGCAATAGTACTTACTCAGTGTTTCTCATGTGGTGGAAGTTAGATGTTGCTTAAATTTACCATCACCTGAAGGCTTGACTGGGCTAGAACATTCAAGATGACCCATTCGCATAGGTGACAGTAAATGGCTGGCTGTTGGTTGGAGCGTGTATGTGACCTGTTCATGGGTAATGGGCATATCACAGCATGACAGTTTGGTTCCAAGAGAGATAATCACAAGGGGGAATGTCTGGAAAGCAAGTGTTCAAGGAAAGCAAAGAAGAAGTTGCCAGCTTCTTCTAATCTAAACTCACAAGTTTTGCTGCAAGTTTCACATTCAGAAGAAGGAGTGATTTTCTTCATCTCTCAGGAGGAATGTGAAAGAATTCAAAGCCATCCATAATGCACTACATATGGTCATCCTTCAATGACAACTTCGACATACAGCATTTATCAATTTAGCTAAAGAATTATCAATGTATCATCCACATCTTGTTATTGCAATGTCAAAAATCTTTTCTATACTCCCCTCCTTTCTAGTTGTGCAGCTCATTTTATATACCTTAAGGTAAATACATTTTTCCTAAAATATAATCAATAATACTTATTGTAGAAAATTCCAAAACATAGAAAAATGTCAACAGAGAATATACCTTGCCTCTAATCCAATCACCTAGTGATGCCGTATTTTGCACTTATAGTAAACACATTCACTTTATATAATTTTGTCAAATTGCTTTTTTAATCTAATAGCGTTAAATATTTCATAACATAAAAATTGTTTTACATTATTTACATATCCTGAATGTTTACATTATTTTGTAATAATCTTGCATTGTCCCACTAATTTCTTAAACAGGATATGAAGTAAAATTTAGCCTGACTTTTCTTATGGTTCACATCCACTATTGATATGACATTGACTTTGATAATATAGCAATGCAGATAAGGCTGGTAGGAAACACACAATTAAATAAATCAACTTGTCAAGAAATGGTGCTGATAATGGTCCAGGTCCAACCTCCTTGATCCAGAATTCTAATATTGAAAAAAAAAATCTGAAAACCAATATTTTTTCACTTAATTCCTTTTATAACTTATTGGTCAGTAAAAACTGATCTAATCTCATAAGAGACTATTTATGATCTTTATATCAATATTATGTGTATTCATTCATACTTTCTGCTGCAGAAATATTAATGTTCGATTATAGATTGTAGCCTGAGATTCCAACTGATGATTTATGTTAATTTTCTAAAATCTGGAATATGAATTCCAAAAACAAATAAAGTCTGTCTTCAGTGTTTTCTCAGAAAGTAATAGTAGCAATTAACATTTATCAAGACAGTGTTAAATACTGTTCTAAGCCATTAATGTACATTTTTGTTCACTTTATCCCGTAAATAAACAAGTGAAGATGATCACCCATCTCTCAGGTGATATTAAATAACAACCAGCAAGTGGGAGAACTGTGATTCAACTTGATCCCCATGCCTCTGTGCTTACCTTGTATATTAATTTGCCTGAATTCCATTGTCAGTTGTCTTCCAGACCGGACTAAAATACCTTCAGCAGGGCAAAAGATGTCTTTAGCATTTCACTCCTCCCCACTCTTGAGTTATTCTAAATTCCTATTAATTCCAAGAAATTTGTCATAGTATTTAGGTATTCCCTGCCCTGCTGTTACCCTTCTGAGATGGCCTGTTTTTCGTTTTGCTAGTTTTCCCCCCTTTGGTGAAAATTTCTTAATTTCTAATATCCCCTACTAAAGACATTGCCTAATTCAATCTTCATTACTGTTTGTTGTTTAACATAAATATGACCAGCCACCACCTCGAGGTAACATGTCATATCTAGGAATAAATTTGCATGGAAATCCCTAAAGCCTTGAAAAATGTGTCTTCACAAAGGACTCTAGAAGAGATAACAAATGAGAAACTGCATCATACAATACAGAGAAGTCTTTCTAAAATTTCTTTGTCAACACCATATCTTCCTCCAGTTATATTTCCACAGCAATTGCTTTTTTTTTTTCTTTTCCTTTCTTTACCTTCTTTTGTTTACAGTTATCTGACTTAATCTTTTTGTCAAGCCCCCAAATCCTCTTACACCTTAATGTATCATTTTTGCATTCTGGACCCATTATTTCCTTCTTCGGGTGGCTCCATGTTAATTCTTATGTCAAGTAGCTCACCCCTTCTTTCAAACAAAAACTTTCTTCGAAGGTTGGTGTAAGTTTTGGGGGAAGTTTGCTTAGGTGTTTGTTTCAGGCATGTATGTCTTTCTTGCGATGTTGTCTGTGTTTCAGTTTATGAAATAGCTGAAATTGAGATACATTGGTAGACAAAACATTTAAACTCTAACTCCTAATGGTTTCTTTTTTCTCATATATTTACTGTCTCCATATTTGATCAGTCCTCTATTGCTCAGAAAAAGTGTCCTTTTCTTGTTTTACTTATTATTATTCTAGCTTTACTGTAATTTCCATCTTATTGAGGGTGAGGAGGGGAAATTAGTTATCAACTGGGGTAAGAATGAAGTTGGCTTATACAGAGGCATGTGATGATTCACAAATCTCTTCCTACTCACTGGACCACTTCCATCCATTGCCCTTTTTGGAGTTTCTACCATACCTTTCTCAGAGAAGTTGCTCAGCAGATATTTGAACAGATGCTACATAGCGTTATCTCTCTAATTGAAAGGACACTGGCCCATAGGGTTTGCTTGCTAGCCAACTTCTGATTCTTCCCTATTGTTCAATCACATTTTATTTTATTGTTCCTGTCTTCTAAATGTTTTTAAGCTTAAGAAGCAAGTATGTCACAGGGTTCATATGGGCATCCCCAGAAGTTCATAAGGGACAGGCTGATAGATGCATTCTTGTGGTGGAATATGATACATCTATAGAAAGAAATCTTCTAAAATCCACATTCCCAACTGTTAGATCTATCAGTGGCCACAAGTTAACCTAACACACTGACTGACTCAACTTTTTCTGGAACACTGAGTTCCCTGGTAGAAGGAAAAAACACTAAAATATCTGTCAGGATCTGAGATCAGACACCATATACATCTCTTTTATTCCAGTCCCCTGAAGACAAAAGTACCAGTGCTTCAATTGTTCTTGATTTTGATGAGTTAATCAAAAGCAGAGTTTAATTTGTAATGATGCTGCGTTTGGAGTACGATGGGGGCAGAATGAGGCCTACTCACTTGCGTGTGCAGAATCCATTTTTGAAGGAGAGGAAGATTATATGAAATTTTCTACCTAAATCATCTACTTTATAGTCAATATATTTCTCTTGGATCCACAAGACATTTTCAGTTATTTCTGGGAATATTTTGTCCTAATAATTAAGATCATTTCCCTACATTTGCCAACTATATAACCTATGAGGCCCAGTGCAAAATGAGAATGCAGATCTTATTTTTTTGTTTTGTGTTTTTTCTTCCAAGATTCTATTCAAATTCAAGTTAGTTAACTTCTTGAAAGTTCTTAAACATAAGAACTTGTTTCTTAAAAGTAAGCAGGTAAAACATGCCATTAAAGGCACAAAAATATAAAGCTTTTTCCCTTTGTGATCTCTCTTATCATTTCACTGTTATTTGATATTTTTGTGTCTTTCTATGCATAGAAAAATTAAAATTTTAAGTTATTAGTATTACTTTTACCATTCATCCTTATGTTGGACCATGCTAGTTTTAAATGAAAATATACGATGAGCATTTAACTCATAGGGTCATCAAAATAATATGATTTCTGTTTTCTAGCTCATATATACATATTCTTTTTCTAAAAATTTTTAAGTTTATTTGTTTGAGAGAGACAGAGACAGCATGAGTAGGGGAGCGGCAGGGAGTGGCAGAGAGAGACAGAGAGAGAGAGAGAGAGAGAGAGAGAGAGAGGGAGAGAGAGAGAACCCCAAGCAGGCTCCACACTGGCAACACAGAGCCTAATGCAGGACTTGAACTCAAGAAACTGTGAGGTCTTGACCTGAGCCAAAAGCAAGAGTCAGACACTTAACTGACTGAGCCACCCAGGTGCCCTCATGCATACATAATCTTAACAGAATAATAGAAACATTGAACAAAGCTAACTCAACTATTTTTTATATATGTATAATTTTATTATAAAAATAATAAAAATAATAAAGGTTAAAGGTACATTACTTAAAACTAAAAATAACTAAAAATCTTATATTCTCACCATCCAAAGATAACTCTCATTTTGATGTGTAGTTTTTAAAATCTTTTGATTAAAATTAATTTTTTTTCGTTTTGTAAATGTTTATTTATTTATTTATTTATTTTTAATTGTATTTTTTATTTTTTAAAATTTACATTCAAATTAGTTAGCATATAGTGCAACAGTGATTTCAGGAGTAGATTCCTTAGTACCCCTTACTCATTTAGCCCATCCCTGCTTCCACAACCCCTCCAGTCACCCTCAGTTCGTTCTCCATATTTATGAGTCTCTTCTGTTTTGTCCCCTCCCTGTTTTTATATTTTGTTTCCCTTCCCTTATGTTCATCTGTTTTGTCTCTTAAAGTCCTCATATAAGTAAAGTCATATGATTTTTGTCTTTCTCTGACTAATTTCACTTAGCATAATACTCTCCAGTTTCACCCATGTAGTTGCAAATGGCAAGATTTCATTCTTTTTGATTGCCGAGTAATACTCTATTGTGTATGTGTGTGTGTGTATATATATATATATATATATATATATATATATATATATACACCACATCTTCTTTATCCATTCATCTATCGATGAACATTTGGGCTCTTTCCATACTTTGGCTATTGTTGATGGTGTTGCTATCAACATTGGGGTGCATGTGTCCCTTTGAAACAGCACACCTGTATCTCATGGATAAATGCCTAGTAGTGCAATTGCTGGGTCATAGGGTAGTTCTATTTTTAGTTTTTTGAGGAACCTCCATACTGTTTTCCAGAGTGGCTGAACCAGCTTGCATTCCCATAACTCAACTATTTTTACTACTCTTCTTGATCAGTGCCCATTCTAAAAACACTATTTTTGGCCTCAAACAATAAGAAAGTAGTGAAAGGAAGAGAAACTATGGGTGGCCCTATGTTTTCCTTTCCTTCTGTGTCACCATTTTTGCATAAGTGGTTGGTTGATACAGGGAAGTAAAGAAAGAAAATACATGAAGGGCACCTGGGTGGCTCAGTTCATGATCTCATGGTTCATGAGTTCTAGCCCCACTGGCTTTGCGCTGACAGTGCAGAGCCTGCTAGGGATTCTCTCTCTCTCTCCCTCCCTCTCTCCCTGCCTCTCCCCCAACTCACACATGCACTCTCTCTCTCTCTCTCTCTCTCTCTCTCTCTCTCTCTCTCTCTCAAAATAAATAAATAAAAGAAAGAAGGAAAATATATGATAGGATTCTTTAGCTATCCATGTTTCTTAAAATGATTTTTTCTAGCTTCAAAGCATGTTCTGGTTTGAAAAGAGAGTGTTGTCTCTCAGAGCTTTCAGCACCCAGTTTACTCACTCATACAATAAACATGCTTCCCTTGTATGACCTTTGAATCTTGCTGACCTCCCACACATTGTGGGTCTACCAGAATTTTGTGCTTCTGGGGCATTGACACAACTATGTCCAAATAGGACAGCAAGGGCCAGCAGCAGAAATGCACACTGTGGGTGTCTCCTCTGATCCCCTGCATGCTCCATTGTCCCATCAGACAAAAGCGTGCATATAAAATCATTAATGATTTCCAAATGCAACAGCAGAGGATTAAACCAACAGTGCCCAGTTTACACACACAGGACGTCACCTCGGCCTACATCTCACTCTTGTTTTCTGGAGCAACTCTAATTCAAGAGTGCATGGTGGAGGAAAGAAAGGAAACAACCTGACTCGTGTTTTCTTAGATCTTCTGTCAGGATTTTTAAATAATGTGTACCCATGTGTCCACTACTGGAGATAATTTCATTTTCAGCCAAACTTAATTTTGTTGAAAATCTGTCTTATCCCAGAGAAGAATAAATTAAAAGAGCTACTTGGAAAATACATGGTGCCTAAACAGATGTTGCCTACGTGAGAGGCTTAAAAAATTATCACAGAAGGGCATCAGATGGTTTCTAAGTCCTGAACTCAAACTCAGATAATGTTTTTAAATTTTTATTTTTTCTCCCCCCATATGAAATCTTGAGTTCCTGAAAAAATAAAAATTATGTACCATAAATCCAGACACAAAGCTCCTCCTACCTACATACAAATTATATATAAGGGAGGTTCACCCACTGAATGAGGGAAGATGGTAGGGAAGATGTTTAGAGCCGTGAATGTCTAGCCAGATTGTGCCTGCTTATTTTGGACCCCTCTGATCCATGATTCTGAAGACAAATAGTAATCCAGAAATGGATTTGTACCTTTTACACCTCATTAGGTTACATTCTCCCTGCCTGCCTGACAGGGCAAAGATTTATGGCTCAGAAATTCTTTGCCTCACTGCTTCTCTTTCCCACCTGGGGATTGCATATTTATTTTCACCTTCCACCTTTGACCATTGAATTTGACTCAGTGAAGCGTGTATGACAATGAATCTTAGTACTACACTTGTCTAGTCCTCCAGCTACGTACAAACTTCTAAGAGGGCAAAGTGGCGATACAAAAATCAAATGGCATAACACAACTAGTTCAATAAATTTGGGAATTTTCTGTTGGTTGGAGATATATCAGTATATTTTGAAGAATTTATCTTGCCTGTGAGATCAAAGCTAGTGAAATGCAGGTGCCTGTATGGATAATGGGTTACGTCTTAAATTTCAAAACATTCAGGCGATTTTCACATATTTCACTTCAGGGGAAGTCAGTTTTCTTAGCTTACTGAAAATGGCAAACTACTGTATTCTAAATAGCTTTACTTTTTCAATTTTGAGTGAAACCTGAGGGAGGGAAACTTATATCAAAAATTTTATATGAGATATTTATTAGATGCAATAAAATTCTTTGTTGTGATTGCAGTAGTTGAATAGTCAAAGGATCTTGACCCTGTTTATTGCCAAATACATTTTTTTTTTAAGCTGTACGTTAATGGCAAAAGAGTATGGTGTGAAGTTAAAGACAATGTTTGGGACCCAGAGAGTCATTATACTGCATCATGTCATTCAGAGTTTCAGTGGCCTTGTCCATAAAACTTTCATAATAATTCAGACCTCTTTTGTGAACACTGAAGAAAGATTGTTGGATATTGAGCATTGAAATAGACAGAGGCTCTGATATATGCAAGGTGTAGGTAATGTGTTGTTGAGTGTGAATTATTAAGTATGAATCAATAGGTGTTTATTAAATACCTACTAATTGTGAGTCCTTTGAAGGTATGGAAGATATAGAGAAGTCTCTGCCTTCAAGGTAGAAAATGAGGCAAAAGATGAAGCATTAGTAAGAGAGAGAGCATGATCACTTTCCACATACCCAGTACTTAGCTGTCCTCATGGACTAAACACGGCATGTGCAGAAAACACATTTGATCCTCACAACCATCTGATGAGTTTGGTTTAGTGTGTATTGCTTCCATTTTAAAAGGAAACTGAAGGGCAGAGAAGTTTAGTAAATTCCCCAGATTCGCACAGACAGGAAATGGTGACATTGGGAAGGAAGGACAGATTGTTTAATTGCAGAGCCTATAATTGGGTCCTTCATGTTACAAAAATTAAATGCTAAATTTTTCGTTTAAATTGTCAGAAGTAATTTTGTATTCATTCCAAGGAAATTGTTTTGTGTTTCATGGGCATTTTCTAGTCATTTCCTTCAATAAAACATGACCACAGATTAATTTATTTGTTGAAAAACCACAGGGGGAGGTCAGAATAATGTGATAAATGGAGATTCCAAATATAGGAGGATACTAATTACAAATAAATTGCCAGTTGTTTATCTATAGACATTTAAGATTCAGTATAATTTCAGGAACACAATTTTTGGTTTGTTCATAGATGCGGTGACATTTTAAGTTGACTTTATCACTTGTAAAAACAGCTCTGAAAATAGGCAAACACATATTCCAAAATAAATTTCTCAAACTTAAGCCATTTATTTATACAGGTGCAAACTTTTTTGAAGACCTTATGAAAATAAATGTTGGCTATTTTATAAAGCTGGAGTTGAATGGTTAGAAAGGTCTCATCTGATGTGAATACATTTTAAATTTCAATGAACTGTGGCCATATGTCATTTACTTCAAACTAACATCAAATATCATGACATCAGACATGGTTTGTCTAACAGACTAAAATCAAAATCTCCAGGACAATTTTTGAGAAATATTTTCTTAAATGTAAAGGGTTCATTGGTATATTGACATATTTATCTCACACTGAAGTATACCAGGTTATAAAAGAGGCTTTAAAAACAAGAAACATCACTTGAATTCTGCTGCTTTTCTCTATCATTATTAATGGCAGATCATTCATCTAGCCAATCAATAAGTATTTATTGAGCCATATGTGTGCCAGACACTATACCACAAAATGGACTAATAAAGATGAATGAAGCATACCTGGTTTCAGTCAGCAGTGTTTTAAGAGACAGTGATGTCATAGGCAATGAAGACAGCTCAGCCAGGTACAGATAGTAAGTGGGTGCATCACAGGTAGGGAATTTAGAAACAATAATAAAATTTAATAAAGTTGATCACCTTTTTTATCATCATATTCTAGAAATACTAATGATAGAATTATGGAGCAGTTGAGGCAGACTTTTTTAATGCATCCCTGTTCCTTTTGTTGTAAAGGAATGTTGATAGCTTTATTCAAAGAACTGGAACATCCCAGGTATCAAGCAGCAGGTGAACAGATATACAATGAAATACTACTCAGCAATAAATTTCTGTCACATACAACAATATGGATAAACCCCCAAAATAATATTAACCAGAGGAAACCTTACACAGGAATACCTGCTGTATGATTATATATATATATATATATATGTATATATACATATATATATATATATAATCATGATTATATGGAGAATGATTAGAACAATGCTTGCCTCTGGAGTAGTATAGGTGGAATTTGACTGGAAAGAGATATAAAAAGTCTTTTTTTGGATGCTTGTCAAATTCAATATCTTGGTAGAGTTTTGGGTTACAGAGATATATGCATTTGTCAAAATGCTGCAAATTTATACTTAAGATTTGTCACTTTATTGTATGTAAATTTTATATAAAAAGAAGAAAACTATAATCATACACTTAATTCAATTATGTAAATGTATTCTTTTTGTCAAACTCTGTTGACCTCTGAAATTTACGTTGAAATACATCAAAAGTAAGATGAATTGATGGCTAGAGAGAAGAATGGATAAATGGTAAAGTAAATATAATAAGATATTAATGGTAGAATCTGGTGGTAGTTATGTTTGATGTTTGATAATTTTCATAATCCATTGTTTGGATGATGATAGGTAGGTAGGTAGGTAGATAGATAGATAGATAGATAGATAGATAAAGAAATAGTACCTAGCATTCTGGCCAGGTGAATGTCACATGCTAATTGTTTAAGGGTTGGAACAAGCTACTATTGCCAGAGTGAATGACTAGCATTGATTGGACTAGGTCAACTGACATCCACTTGACAAACTGAGGGTGATGTTCTGCCAATACCCACTGCAGTCCATTTAATTTCTGAAAATATTTTTCATCCTTTGTTTGTAGCGTATTTTGCCTGCCCTTAGCGGTAACTCACCCTCACTCTCAAGCAGAGGAGACAGAAGGATGGTGAACTTAGTAATTTCCATTAGCAAGCTTCAGGACCCCATAGGTCCTTTAGGGAGGATCATGCAGTGAACAGAATCAGTCCTCTGAAGCTACTCCTTCTCCTCCTTGCCTTTCAACTCACTGAATCGGGCAGCCTCTGGAGGGTAGAGAAGGAAGCTTTTTCTATTTTTTCCCTGAGTTCTGAGAGTGCCTTCACAAAGGTACCAGTCAATGATTCTTGATCTTTGCATCTTCCCCTTTCAGCATTTGTTGTATGTAGTTTGAGGTCTGGAATGGAAACTCAGCAATCTCCGACTCCCTAATGACTTCTTCCTGGCTTTTGTTAGTTCATAGAAATAAGCCCTGTCATTCAGCAAATCACATCTTGCTGGCTGGACCAGGCAGGCTTCAAGATAAATAGATCTGTTTGTTTCCTCGAGATGTCCTTTTGGTAGCACAGACTCTAAAATATATGCCTCAGTACATTTCCAGCACCTGAAACCCCAAACTACCTTTCGCCAGTTCACAGCAATATTTTAGAGTCTGCATTACATATTTGTTCCACATTTGAAAGCTTTAACTTTACTAAATATAAACTACTTATTGACAATGTACTTTTACTTAGAGGAAAGCTTTGAGAAAATAGAAGGTAAGGAAGGAGGAAGGAACAAAGAAAGGAAGGACGGAAGCAAGGGAAGAAGGAAGGAAAATCTGCCTTCCTTCTTTTTTTTAACAGGAAAGTTTTCTCTTGTATTTCAAAAATAGTCTCCTAATGTAATATAAAGGAGAACATAATTACACCCCAGTGTTTTCAATGGACTATGTATTTTTGCATGTATTCTGGGATCCTACACTCAGTCAGGTCCTCCATTGGGCAGGAATGTGGACGCAAGGACAGATGGAAAGTCTGATCTGCTGTTCCGCTTATGGCATCGAAAGAGTTTTAGGGCTGCATCTATCATCTATCTATCTAAGAAAACCTTATGACATTTGTCGCTTAACTAGAAACCCAATGGCCAATCCTGTACTAGATGCCATGGGACAGAAGTTAGGGATAGGCACGTGCAATAACGTATAACAAAGGCCTTGACACTTAACAGAAGAAACATTTGGACAATTTATTAAAATTTCAGTCCTCAAAACCCATAGATTTTGCTTTAGTAAGTCTGGAGACAGACCCTGAATCTGAATTCTTAACAAGGAGCAGTTGTTTCTGATGTAGGTGATTTGAAGGGCTCTACTTTGCAGTCCTGTTCAAACATAGTAGTAGTACCATAAGAATTCACACAGGGGTGCCTGTGTGGCTCAGTTGGTTAAGCACCCGACTTCGGCTCAAGGTCATGATCTCATCATTCCTGGTTTCGAACCTCATGTCGTGCTCTGTGCTGACAACTCAGAGCCTGGAACCTGCTTGGGATTCTGTGTCTCCCTCTCTCTCTGCCCCTCTCCCACTCATTCTCTGTCTCTATCTCTCAAAAATAAATAAACAAATTTTTTTTAAATAAAAAAAAAAAGAATTCACACAAACCTGGGACAGGACTTAGAGGTAGAGAGCTAAGCCTGCATTATAACTCTTTTTACCTATTTGCTGAGAGATGGCGGGTGAATTATTTTTTTTTAATTTTAATGTCAGTGTAGTTAACATACAGTGTTATATTAGTTTCAGGTGTACAGTATAGTGATTCAGCAGTTCTATATGTTACTCAGTACTCATTGCCATAAATGTACTCTTAATCCCCTTCACCTGTTTCACCCATCCCCCGACCCACCTCCCCTCTGGTAAATATCAGTTTGTTCTCTGTAGTTAATAGGGGTTTTTTTGTAATGTTTATTTATTTTTGACAGAGAAACAGAGCACAAGCCGAGGAGGGGGCGAGAGAGAGAGAGAGAGAGAAAGAGAGAGAGAGAGAGAGAGAGAGAGAGAGAGAGAGAGAGAGACACGCACACAGAATCTGAAGCAGGTTCCAGGTTCCAATCTGTCAAGGAACCCAACGTGGGGCTCAAACCCACAAACTGTGAGATCATGAACTGAGTCGAAGTCGGAGGCCTACTCAACTGAGCCACTCAGGCGCCCCAAGAGTTGGGGTTTTTGGTTTGTCTCTTTTTTTCTTCATTCATTTATTTTGTTTCTTAAATTCCACATATGAATGAAATTATTTGGTATTTGTCTTTCCCTGACTTATTTCCCTAAGCATTATATTCTCTATATTTAGCCATGTTGTTGCAAATGGCAAGATTTCTTTCTTTTTATGGCTGAGTAATATTCCATGGTGTATATACACCACATCTTTTTTTGTTGTTTGCCACATATTCTTTATCCATTCATCTTTTGATGGACATTGGGTTCCTTCGATAATTTGGCTCTTGTAAATAATGCTTCAGTAAACATAGAGGTGTGTATATCTTTTTGAATTACTGTTTTCATTTCTTTGGGTAAATATCCAGGAGTAGAATTCCTGAACCTTACGGTAATCATATTTTTAATTTTTTGAGGAACCTCCACTTTTCCATAGTGGCTGCACCAGTTGTGTGGGTGAATTTTTAGCCCTTCTGATTCTCAGCTTTTTTTTAAGTGTTTTTATTTTGGAGGAGATATAATTATAAGCAGGGGAGGGGCAGAGAGAGAGGAAGAGAGAGAATCCCAACCTGGCTCTGCGCTGTCGGCACAGAATCTGATGGGGGGCTCAGACTCATGAACCATGAGATCATAACCAGAGTCAAAGTCAAGAGTCGGATGTTTGACTGAACCACCCAGGCACCCAAGTGAGCCTCAACTTTGATAGCTCTATCAAAAGAATGATACTGATCTGCCTCACAGTCTCCAGAGATGATTACATGATTTAAACACATAAACACGATGCCATTAAATATACACTATGATTTCTGGACATAGAGATTTGTTTAAAACAAAAACATTGATACTCACTTTGTGAAGGCCTACCTTGTTGTAATCTACCCTGACTAAATCTCTAGGGGTGCTGGGTTGGGGAAAGAAAGAAAATGAAAGATCTTTGTTGCTGGGAACATCATTAACTTCTTGGCATTGTGCTGGACATTCTAGAATAGTTACCTTATCCCATCATCCCAATAATATTATCCCAGCATAAGGGATGCGACACACGAAAGAGATTTCATTTCTGGAAAGACTGTGTGAAACTGATCTCTTAATTCTTATTTATTTATTTATTTATTTATTTATTTATTTATTTATTATTTAAAGATTTATTTTTGAGAGAGGGTATGCAAGTGGGGGAGGGACAAAGAGAGAGGGGGACAGAATATCTGAAGTGGACTCTGCACTGACAGCAGAGAGCCCAATGCAGGGCTCAAACTCACAAACTATGAGATCATGACCTGAGCCCGCTTAAGCAACTGAGCCACCCATGTGCCCCAAAACTGATCTTTTCATTTTTAAAGCCTCAACAGATACATTTCTTTGTTTAGGTTAAATAGGTTTATTGTGAGAATTAAAGCGAAATGGTTTATTTCCTACTTCACTTACAAATCAACTGGCTATTCTTTTAAGGGAAGGACAAATAGTGGTGGCTCCAAAGGGTACTTTTTTTTTTCCCCCAGAAACTGGGATATACAATAGTTTCTGGTTCATAATCAATGCATTACCTGTGCAAACAGAATGTTATGGTATTTCTCACAGTGGGGGATTTCACAGTTAAAATGTATTTGCTTTTATCAGCAGAGAGGTATTATTTATGCATTTTCCCAAGCTAATTCTTTGTGCCCCTCTGGTATCAAATTTCATCCAAAATCCTTGAAAGTCAAAGACGAGTGTTGGCTCCTCTGTTTCTGAACTAACCACACGCTATAATTTTCCAAATTATACATATGAGATCAAGGTGTGAAAGAAAACTTGCACTTGTCTCTCAAAAATGGTTTTATTTTCAATTATCTCTGGGCAACAAAAACACCTCTTTGGGTCTGCATGGTGCTTCATCATTCATGAGGAGGTTTCAGGTAAATTATATCATGCAGTACTCACAACAGCTCCAGGAGGTCTGTTATGATTATGCACATTTTATGCATTCAGATAAGTCAGCAGGCAGCTCAGAAGTGGAGGAGACAGTCCTGCACACAGCTCCTCTGATTCCAGGTCTGATCTTCCTCCTAAATCACTCCTGTCTTCCTTCCATTGCTTCTTTCTGCCTAACAGAAGTAGACAGGGTGCCTTGTGTGATTAATGCTGTGAGTGATGAACAGGCTACTTCTAAGACTAATGTTCATAAACTGACAGATATGAGAAGGAGTCTGATGATTGACTTTATGTATCATCTTGACTGGGCTAAGGGACACTCAGCTGGAAAAACATTATCTCTGGGTGCATCTTCTTTGAAGGTGTTTCTGGAAGATATTTGATTCAGTAGATTGAGTAAGGAGATACACCCTCATCTTGTGGACAGGCCTCACCCAATCTCTTGGCCTGAACACAACAAAAAGTCAAAGGAAGGGTGAATTTCCTCTATCCTCTTTAGAATTCCCTGTCTCCCTGTAGAAAGTTCATCTTTTGGGATACCTGGGTGGCTCAGTCGGTTGAGCGACCGACTTCAGCCCTGCATCAGGCTTGCTGCTGTGGCACGGAACCCACTTCAGATCCTCTGTCCCCTTCCCTCTCTACCCTACCCGGCTTGAATTCTATCAAAAATAAATAAACATTAAAAAAATAGAAAGTCCATCTTTTACTGGTCTTGGATATTGAAGGTCCTGGTTCTTGGGCCTTCAGATTCCAGGACTTATACCAGCAACCCTTTGTTCTTAGTCCTTCTGTCTCAGAGTAAATTATACCACCAATTATCCTGGTTCTGTAGCTGGTAGACAGCAGATTGTGAGACTTTTTGGCTTCTATATCCATGTGAGCCAATTCCTATCATAAATCTCTTACATATATTTCTCTATTTGTCCTATTGGTTCTCTTTCTCTAGAGAATGCTGACTTGTCTTTTTGATCTGTCTTTTGTGATCTTTTCTCTCTCCTCCCTGTTTCACATTCATCTCTACTCCTGGAATCTCATACTAGCCTTAGTTGTACAGAAGTCCTTGGATTGAAGCCTGCTGGCCATCCCTTCGCTCCACCATGCTCAAGTCTCTTACCGAGTGCCACACTTTCTGGTATCTATCTTACTCACGTGGTTGTCACTAAGAAATCAGATAAATAATTTTATGTAACTAATGATACAATCACTATTGCCTCTCAGAATTTTAGTTTTGATCAGAAGATGCCTACAGACTATAATGATTTGATCCAAAGGCATAAATCATTATGGTTTCTTTCCCTCCTCTCTCCCTCCATTTCTTCTTCCTTTCATTTTTTACCTCCCTCCTTCCTTCTTCCCTTCTTGCCATCTTCCCTCCATTCCTCCCTCTCTTGTTCATTTCCCCTCTCTATTTTTTCTTCCTATCCATTCATACATGAATAAACTTTGCTAACAATGACTGAACATCCTAAATGTGCCAGGCTATATGCCAAGCACTATAGACAAAAGAGTGAAATGACAGTCCCTGCCTAGGAATTCCTTGGTGAAGGCAGGAACCTTAATACAAATGTTGACAACCATAATACAAATAAGGGTTTTGTTGGGGGAGCCCTTTATTAACTTTTGTTGGAGATGGTGATGCAAAAATAAAAAATGATAATTAAATCATATCTTGAGAATTGTGAGATTAAGCGCAATGCATCTATCTATTTATCTATCTATGGATACACTGTGTGTGTGTGTGTGTGTGTGTGTGTGTGTGTGTGAATTAATAAACCACCAACTAAGGCTTATGGAACATATTTTTGGTGTAGGGGAATTTTATTTCCTTGATGTAATGCCATGGGCACTGAAGCAAATTGCCCTCTAAATTTGTAGATTTATTTTTTTTCTCTCTTTCTTTTCTTTTCTTTTCTTTTCTTTTCTTTTCTTTTCTTTTCTTTTCTTTTCTTTTCTTTTCTTTTTAATGCTAATTTATTTGTTTTGAGAGAGAAAGAGAGTGAGCAAGCGAGCTGGGGAGGGGCAGAGAGAGAGAGAGAGAGAGAGAGAGAGAGAATCCCAAGCAGACTCTGTGCTGTCAGCACAGAGCCCAGTGGAGCACTCCCATCTCAGGATCTGTGAGATCACTATCTGAGCTAAAATAAAAAGTCAGATGCTTAACTGACTGAGCTGCTCAGACGCCCCTCTCTCTTTTCTTTCTAAGCGAGAACAGTACCAGAAAAATTACCATGGGATCCCTTGTAAGAAATTTTTCTCACAAGGATATGTCATCTAGGAATTACTCAAGACATCCTTCCTTAGAAAGGTGTAACCATTGTCTGAGGAATGGGTATAATTTCCCTATTGAGTTTTAACTGCTGAGAAAAAAAAAATGTGATCCACTTCTGTGAATGAATGTCTGGGGAAGAAAGGGAGAATCAATGACTATCTACTTGGGTTTTGTCACTGATGTATTACCTCACTAATGGACCCTCCTCCTATCTGAGGCTGGGCAGAGCCCATGGCTGATGAAGATACTTTGTGGCAGCAAAAAGCAAAACAATAGAGGACTGAAGAGATAGTTTTCTTTTTTGCCTGAGGAGGTTAGAGGGACGGTTGACAACCCTCCCACTGCCGCATAAAACATACTGGGAATTATAAGAGAGAACACCCAAGAGGGATATAATGAACTCACTACTAATATGACATGCAGAATTGTGATTCCTAAGGTTAATAAAATAATATGACCAGCTTTAAAAGAAAAAATTTGTGGAATAGTCCAAATAAGTTATACAGATTTGGGGTCATCTCCATAATTTACATCTCCATATCAAAAACTCTCATCATGGCAGCTGGTGACTCCTACACGGAAGACAATAACTGGTCTGGGAAAATATGAAGTAGGGGATAACATTTTCTACCTTGCTATTTTATAAAGGACAAAATACATTTCTTTTTACACAAATTGGCCCTCTGAAAGCCTGGCATGCATCATGTATTTAAAGTCTGAAAAGGGCCTAAGGATTTGAGAACACCTAATCAACCAATTATGATCTATAGCAATTACTTTTAAATGTAAATTTCTATATAAGTGGCTCTGACTAGAGATATTCATCTCTGCCACTAGCCCTCATAATATGCAGTAATGAGAAGAAATACGCTCTGCATATTTAGTTTTCTGACAGGCATTATTTGATTGCCGTATTTCTCTTTCATTGGTTTAGGGCATTCTGTTCCAAGATGAATGAAAATGTGCTCTGCCAAAGGTTCCAGGGTGAGAGTTGGACTTGTAATATGTAAGAAGAAATTTAGGAGGTCATCATTCATAACAAACACAAAATGACCTTTGTGGCTAGATTTGTTGGATTCACAGAAAGAAAGCTTTGTACAAAACAAAGCAAAAAGTTGTAATCCTCTTCTGAAAAAACTAAACATGTAATTAGTTATTTTTTTAGCCCAAGTTCTTTAGAAAAATTTGTCCTGATGTATCTAGTGTGTGACGTTGTGTCGCAAAGAACTTTTAAAACAACAGTCTCTGAACTGCTTACCTCTACTCACGGCACCTTTAAATAGATGGCCATGTCCTGGCTCATCCAGGTGTGATCATAGGGGACGTAACAAAATTGATTGGTGTATGGATTTTTGCCAGAGTAACCTCTTTCTCAATCATTAACAAGATTTCTTACTTTGCTAGTGCATTTTCTTATTCTCACCCATTCTTTACAGGTGGTCTTTCTTGGACAGATTTTTCTTTGAGATTAATGGAAAATTGAGGATAGGTAATAGAGAAAGGACAAGACTTAACAAAATAAGTTTTCAATCTATTTACTAGGAGGGAAAAGGAAAAAAAAACATGAAATGTGGGAAAGAGAGATAAGGAGGAGTTAAAAACATGAGAGCAGATAATAGTGAAATTTGAAAGTATAGCAGGGATAAAGGACCTACAATGTGAATATAAACGAGAGAGACATCAAGAATTTGTTGTGATATAAATCTTCCTGTTACAGTAGTAAAGATTCAAGTTAAGTATTTATTATTTTGAATTTACATTTTGGTTTCTACACTGTCTCATTAACTGTAACAGGGCCCTAGGATTGGACCAGTTGTGTGATGTTTCTTGAGAGTTACCTATAGCCATTTTTCTAGGAGGTGTTTAATTGAGTACAGCAGCCTGCAAAGTTCAGATAGTCTTGCTATCTATTTTCGGTGAGTAAACTTTTACTGAAATACATCTCTGTTCATCGATTTACTTGTTGACTGTGGATGCTTTGACACTACTACATCAACAGAGGTGAGTGGTTGCAACAGAGACCTCTTGGCCTGAAAAACCAAAAATATTCATGGCCTTTTTCTTTATTTTTTTTTAAACTCTGTAATTTGAGATCATTTTAAATGCACACACAATTGTGAAGTATAATATGGAGATACCCAGGTAGTATGTACTCCCTTTTCCCCAGAAGGAGCATCTTTCAATATCACAGCCAGGATATTGGCATTATAAAGTCAATATAAAGAACAGTTCCATCACGAAAAGGATCCCTCGTGTTGCCACTTTATAGCCACATCTACTTTTTTCCCAGTCCAGACCCTCTCCTTCAATCTTGGAAACCACTAATCTCTTCTTCATTTCTATACTTTTGCCATTTTAAGAATACTATATGTATGGAGTCGTAGGATATGTTACCTTTTGGGATTGACTTTTTTCACCTGGTATAATTCCCTGGAGATTTATCCAATTTGCTGTATCAAAATCACCTTCACTTTTGTTGTTGAGTTATATCCCATTTATGCATACACTATACTTTATTTAACCATTTACTCATTGAAGTACCTCTGGATAGTTTACAGCTTTCAGTTATTACTAATAAAGCTGCTTTGGACGTTTGTGTATAGGTTTTTTATAACATAAGTTTTCATTTACTTGTGATAAACGCCCACGAGTGCAGTTTCTGGGTCATATAGTAGTTGAATGTTTAGCGTTTTTAAGAAACTGCCAAATAGTCTTCCAGAGTTTTTGAACCACTTGTAGTCCCATAAGCAATGTGTGAATGATCCCATTTCTCTGCAGCCTTGATGGCATTTGACGTTGTCACTATTTTTTATTTTAGTCATTCTGATAGGTGGTAGTGATACCTCATTGTGGTTTTAATTTGTAGTTCTGTAAGGGCTAAATATTTTAAATGTCTTTTCATATGCTTTTTTGTAATCATTATATGCTCTTTGGTGAAATGGTCATTCATTGCCTTTGCATACTTTCTAATTTGATTGCCTTTTTGTCTAACTTTTGACTCTTCTTTACATATTCCAGATACTAATGCATTGCCAGATATGTTGTTTGAAGATAGTTTCCCCCCTTGTATAACTTGTGTTTTCATCCTGTTAACAGGGTTATTTCATAGAGCTAAAGTTTGTCATTTTGATGAAGTCCACTTATCAATATTTCCTATATAAATCATGGTTTTGACATCAAGTTTAAGGATTCTTTGTCTAAATCCCAAACATTTTTTCTTACAATTTTTTTTCTGAAGTCTTATCTTCTTACATTTTACCTTTACATCTTTGATACATTTGGAGTTAATATTTTTAGAAGGTGAGAGTCTTGTTGAGATTATTTGTTTTAAGGTCTGTGGATGTCTAATTTCTCCAGAACCATTTGTTGATAAGGATGACCTGATGTTTAACAAAAAAGGTTTGCCAACCCTCAATGTAGGATTTTAAAAAATATTTTTTAGAGATACCTGGGTGGCTAAGTTGGTTAGGCATCCAACTTCAGGTCAGGTCATGATCTCATGATTTGTGAGTTCAAGTCCTGCTGCTTCGGGTTCTGTGTCTCCCTCTCTCTGCCCCTTCACCGCTCATGCTCTGTCTCTCTCTTTCCCAAAAATAAATATTAAAAAGATTTTATAAATGTTTTTTAGAAAGTACACTATAGAAAGACAACCCAGTCTAATTTACTATATATCAATTTAACCATAATTATATTCAACGAAGTTTACAAAGATAAATTATGTAGTTTTCATTAAACCATTGGTCTTTTCTCACTACTAAATGAGCAAAAGAGACATTAAAACCAATAAAATAGTCCCTGATCGCGTCTGTTCCTTATTTTCTGTACTACTGTTGTTCTTGTTCAGTGGAACTTCTTCTGAGGGATCCATAGGCATTTTTCTTCTATATTGTACAGGAATTTGTCTTTATTGTACCAGGACTTTTTAAGCCTCACAAACACTTTTTTTAAAAATGTCTATACTTGTCAGCGCCTGTCTATACTTGTCGGCTCAGTCAGTTAAGCGTCTGACTTCTGCTCAGGTCATGATCTCGCAGTCAGTGAGTTTGGGTCCTGCATCGGGCTCTGTGCTAACAGCTCAGAGCCTGGAGCCTGCTTCAGATTCTGTGTCTCCCTCGCTCTCTGCTCCATCTCCGCTCGCGCTCTGTCTCTCTCTGCCTCTCAAAGATGAATACATGTTTAAAAAAATTAAAAAAAATAAAAATAAAATAAAAATGTCTATACTTGTTTGTGTTTAAAGTTCACTTTGACCTCTGGGTCTTTTATCACCATATATTCCACTGCGTGCATGAAGCTCTGAAACGTGCACTTGGCCTGCTTCAGTTATGTATGCAAGATGCCTTTACCTCTTCTACTCTGAGTGTTCTGGTATCTTGCATTCAGATCCCCTTACTGCCTTACACTGGAGGAAAAGCATTATGACTACTTGGTAAAATGGATAGCCTCAGATAAAAAAGGTGGATATCATGACACTTTTTGAGTGAACTTTATTATTAACCCTTTCCATTTCAGCTATATCCCTCCAAAAGATATTCCAAGTCAAGAATTTTAATGATCAGTGTTATGAAGGTCATAGTCTTATTATGAAATAATTTATTTATGCCAAGAAAATGGACTTTTAAGAGTGAGTTTTCTGGATACCCAAGGTTGTAAGCACCACAACTTTCTTTCACTTTATGTTTTTTAAGTTTATTTATTTAATTTTGAGACACAGAGTGTGTGTGTGCATGCAAGCAGGGGAGGGGCAAAGAGAGAGGAAGAGAGAGAGGATCCCAAGCAGACTCCAAGCTCAATGTAGAGCCATATGTAGGACTCAATCTCATGACTGTAAGATCATGACCTGATCTGAAATTAAGAGTCCCAAGCTTAACTGGTTGAGCCACCCAGGCACCCCCTATCACTTTAAACATTGACATGAAAGTCTTTCCTAAAGGAACCTGACTTCTCCCTGTCTTCTTCAACACAAGATGCTGCATGAAATCTACCTTCCTTTGAGATCCAGGAATCATTCTTGTGTTATTATAACATCCCATATTGTCTCAGATGCTAACACAGTGATTTCCTCAATAGCCACAGAAGTATAAGCAGGATGTTCACCTCTCCACTAATGATTCCCTGAATGATGGAATGTTGCAATCTTAGAACTGATTTCAATAGTTTTACCATTTCTGCTTCCACTCACACCTTGCTGCTTTTGGCTCTGGCACTCCCCACATGCTGTTTCTACTTTGCTATGGGAGGTGGGGTTAGGATTAGAATAATTACAACTTTATTTTTTAGAATAATTTATTATGTTATAATAATTCTTACTGAAATAAAATAAAATTTGTCCTGTAAAAAGTTCATTGGATTAAAAAAATCTTGCTATCATCTTTTACAGCCAACAAATAAAAAAAAAGGAAGGAACTAAGAAACATACATTCTGTTAAACATTATGACTATATAAAAATTATCCTGGGAGCACCTAGGTGGCTCAGTTGGTTGAGTTTCTTACTTCGGCTCAGGTCATGATTTTGTGGTTGGTGAGTTTGAGCCCCGCATCGGGGTCTATGGTGACAGTTCAGAGCCTGGAGTCTGCTTTGGATTCTGTGTCTCCCTCTCTCTCTGCCCCTCCCCGTCTCATGCTCTGTCTCTCTCTCTCTCAAGAATAAGTAAATATTTTTAAAAAATTTAAAAATTAGCCTGCCTAGTCTTAATGAACTTCTAATTTAGTAATAGAACTATGAACTGCCACTAGTTTTCCACTTTCCATTGTTTCTCTACATCATTGTGTTTCCTTCTCCTCTTGAAGTCTGCCTCTGGCATTATGTGCTAGTGTAACTCGGATACATGCACAAGTGCATGTATATATACTTGTGTATATATGTATACTTGTGCAGGAGGATACATGCACAAGTGCCTACACAATTCAAAAGAAGCTCATACCACTTCCTTTTATCAAGGCAGATAATATTAAAAAATAAATGCCAAAATATTGTTATCAAGACTGATAGAATTTAAAGCTTACATTTAACATATAAACAATTTTAACATAAAATGTAACACATGATGATGGCCATATAGCTGACATGATAATTACATAATTCATACAAATTATAGCCAGTATAAGTGTGGGATCAGGTAATGGGATATATGATAAAGGATGTGTGATGAGTATGTTATCCTTTATTCCTACAAGTGTTATCAGTCCTGCAAGCGTATCTCCAGTTTTAGAGACAATGTCAAAACTCTTTCAAAACTTCAGGAGTTTGAGTTCCAAGCTGATGGCTCTCCTTTGACCTACTAGGTGAACTTCAGGTTAGCCTTTATGAAGCTGAGGGTCTAATATAGAGTATAAGGTCCACGAAGAAGTATACCCCAAGAGTCCCACGGATAATCCACTAGGGGCATAGGTAACATACAAAAATAATTTCAAAATTGACAGGAATATAACCACGGGCTTCTTGAATACAGGAGTGAAGCAGAATAGAAAGAAGACACCGAAGCAGGTAGGGAGATGGGATGCTTCAGATGGAATCCTCCTTGCTGCTGTGCATGATGCCTCTAAGGCCCTCTAGGGCCAATGTAGACTTTCTGAGTTAGTACTTAACAGAAGTGACTCCTGGAGAGGATGAATTCTGACAGGTACCTCTATAAGTGCAAATTCAAATGGAGATATTACAAATTACTCACTTAGACTCTCACATAGTGGTTTGGAGGATGAGCTTTAAATTCAGGTAGACCTGGGCTCGTATTCCGGTTGTGAAATAACTCACGATGTATTGGACATTTTTGAGCAAATATGTATCATCATCTGTAAAATGAGTTTATTATTACAGCCTACTTTATAGGAGTTTTGTGTAAATTGAATGTGATTCTTCATATAGAACATTTCATACCGTACCTGGCACAAAATAAGCTTATAAGGTCCACATTATTATGATTATTATTGACATCTCAGTTTAGCTCTTAACATTTTTTTAATGTTTTTATTTATTTTTGAGACAGAGAGAGACAGAGCATAAGCAGGGGAGGGCAGAGAGAGAGGGAGACACAGAATCTGAAGCAGGCTCCAGGCTCTGAGCTGTCAGCACAGAGCCCGACGCGGGGCTCGAACTCACCGATTGTGAGATCATGACCTGAGCTGAAGTTGGACGCTTAACCAACTGAGCCACCCAGGCACCCCAGCTCTTAACATTTTAATAAGGTGGATCTTTGCTAAGACATGGATAGGTATAACAGTGACTAGTTATAATTTGTTAGAATTTTGTAGTTCATTAATTGATGAGTAGACTTATTTAGCAAATACTTATTTAACATTTATTATATTCAGAGATTCTACACATGTAAAGGACTAAGTTCTTTAAAAGTAGTTATTTTTATTTTTACAAGTATCTTTGCTTTATTCTATGATGTTTATTTTCATACAGATCCTCACCTTTGCATTTCTGTTGGTTTATGAAAAGGTCAAGATTTTTAAATAGTTCAGTTTTCCTCAAAACTGAGGAAGGTCCTATTTTTAGTAGTTGACAGAAGTATCAATTGAAGGTAGTAGTGTCATTTCCCCAGAGTGTCATGCTTCGATTATGATAATGAACCAATGATTCAGGTGCCAAAGCCAGATTGTGCCTACCAGTGTCTTTGACATTCAGCCGAGTCACAGCCTTGTCTTAAAGGTGTGCTTCTATCAGCTAAGAAGGCAGCTGGTGATGCTTTCAAGTCACTCTCCTTTGCAATGGTCCCATGCAACTTGGAGCTTGAGTTTCAATGGACAAGGTGGAAACCCATGGGGAAATGTCTTGCCCTGATAAAGCCTAAAGGAATAGAAATGCAGGGGTGCCTTCTGCTTCCCCTATCAAAATGACATAACAACAGTGGTGGGCACTTTTCAAGATGTGGCGCTGCATAAAAGTAGGATGCTTGGCGTTTTCCACTGACTTGTTTCACATGTATTAAGATGAGGAATTGCTTTTCTCAGAGCATCTATGCAAATGGGAGCAAATAATCCTCCACAGGAACTAGAATCCAAGTTTATCTTCTAAGGAAAAAATATCTACATGTAAAATAAATCCATCAGAATTGGTAACTATTGCATTTTAATGACAAGAAAGTTGGCCCATATTTTAACAGGTTAAACATTAGTTTTGACAAGTTGTTGCAGGAAGGCAATTTTCGCAAGAGACATTGAAAAAGAGAAGCTAAATGGAAAATTAAGAGAAAAAAAGGAAGCTGGAGACATTATATATTTAAACACAATGTCCATATTCTTAAGTTTAACAATGGCGTACAACTAAGCCTGGTAGAAGAATCCAGTGCTAAGCATTCAAAGATGTTTCACCAATTAGCAGGATTTTTCAACCTCAGCAGTCCTGACATTTTGCAACAGATAACTAACTGCTTGTTGTTGAAGGCTTCCCTGTGTAATGCAGGACAGTCAGTGGCATTCCTAGTCTTCACCTACTAGGTGCATTAGCAATCCTCACCCTCAAAATATGACTCCAGACATCGCCACATTCCACTGGCGTGGAGAACAAAAGAATCCTCATAATGGTAAAAACATCTAAAACGTGATAAAAGAAGGCCCACTGGCAAAGCAAACAACAGAGCAATAAATAACGGGATTTAGTTAGGTTCAAGGCTTGGCCTCTATTCAAGCTCAGAATCTGTAGTTAAGTTACTTAAAAGTTTTGGGGCACCTGGGTGGCTCAGTCAGTTGAACGTCTGACTTCGGCTCAGGTCAGGATCTCATGGTTTGTGGGTTCAAGCCCCGCTTCAGGATCTGTGCTGACAGTTCAGTGCCTGGAGGCTGCTTTGGATTCTGTGTCTCCTCTCTCTTGCCCCTCCTGCTCACGCTCTCTCTCTCAAAAATGAATAAACATTTAAAAAAAAGTTAAAAAAAAAGTTCTGAGATGTAGTATCCTAATATGTACAAGGGTTATGACACATCACTAGTATACAGGCTTTTGATAAACCAAATGAGACAATATACTACATGAAAAGCATTCTATATAGACTGACATATTAGTGTTGTTAATTTTTTTCATTAGATGTATGTCTGTATGCGTGTTGTATGTGTTGTGTGTGGGCCTGCGTGCACACATATGTACAGTGGAGTACATAAAAATACTCCCTTGCATATCAGTCCACTGGTTTGTTTTGGAGTTGTAGTATTTAAGAAAGCTTTTTTGTTTTGTTTTGTTTTTTTGTTTTTTTGACTCAAAAAATTTTTTCCCTTTATAAAGTTTACGCATTGATTCCTGTTCTGACTTCTACAGCAGCTTACAATGTCTATTCACTGTTCAATAAGATAGTTGGTAGGGACTCCTGGGTGACTCAGTTGGTTAAGTGTCAGACTTCAGCTCGGATCATGATCTCACGGTTTAAAGCCCCATATGGGGCTCTGTGCTGGCAGCTCAGAGCCTGGAGCCTGCTTCAGATTCTGTTTCTCCCTGTCTCTCTGCCCCTCCCCCGCTCATGCTCGCTCTCTCTCTCTCTCTCTCTCTCTGTCTCTAAAAAATAAAATAGATATTAAAACAATAAAAAAATAAGATAGTTGGTAAAATTCTAGGACACTGGTCTTCTGTGTTGCCTTAATTGTTGCTATTATTGCATGTGTCACAAAACCTTCAGCTGCCAAAAATTTGTATTTTATTTAGTTTCATGTGAATGTATGGTTAGATTATTCTCTGAAAATGACCCTGAGAGATGGATATGGGTGTTGCTTTAATTACTATTAATAGTAATATTAATATTAATAAAATAATAATAATTGACTACTTTATTTCTGTCACTAAGAAGAGTACTTTTCATGTGAACTTCTTTCTTCACAGCAGTCTTATGATGTATGTGTTCATTATCCTCATTTTCTGTTTTGTTGGTTAGGAAACAGAAGCATAGAATGGTTATAAAACTCTTCCATAATAATGTCTGAAGTAGCCAAAGCCAGTAATAAAACCAAATTTTATCTGGGACCGAAGCTTGCCCTGTTAACCACTTGGTGTTTTCTCCTGTCTGGCCAGCCTCTTTCAGGAAGTGGGTGCTAACGCCAGAACCAGGAGGGCATTTCTTTAAGGTCTGAATTAAGTTTCCTGTGCTGGTCACAGGAACAGGATGTAGCGTGGGAGACAACTCCCACACCAGGCCAGCACGAGCCTTCCAAATGGGCTGCATTTTGTCTCTAACAGACATCCAGGTGGCCTTCCATGTTCCTTGGTTATTTCTCTTTGAGGATGGTTTTGTTCTCTCTTAATCCTTAAGAAAGGTAGTTTTTAAATTATATGCTAATGTAGTTTCTGTTGAATAATGGATAAAGTAAAAGGTCTTTTTTGTTGTTGTTCATTGGGTTGCTTCAGTTTTGTCCTTGGCTAACCTACATCTGAGAATAAAGAGAAGTACTCTGGAGAGTGCTCAGAAGTAGCAGCCCCTGTGTAAACTCGAAGACTGTGTAAACTCAAAGATGCATGCGTGCACTCACACGCACACGCATCCCACAAAGGGAAGAATTCTCTTTTTGTGATCCCTAGAAGAGTGCTTCTGAATCTCCGTTGAAAAACTCTTTATTATTATTTATTTATTTTTATTTCCAGTCTTTTTCAGGCTGATACTTTGGTAAAATATATATTAAAAAAATGACAGAGCAATGAAATTAAAATATGATACATAAAATAAAAGCCCACACCTTCTATTGTTGCATTCAAGGAACATAAATTTATTCTGTCAAATTGCTATACAAGTGTCTAAACATGATCAATTTCTGTTGTTATAGCAATTACTTTGTGTAGCTCTTTTGCAGAAGGTTTTGTTTCAGAGAATGGCACATGAACATGTTGTATATAAAAGATATGTTACAAAATAGCTTGATTTTAAGTATGTTTCTTATTTCTAAGCCCTGAAAAGGAAGAGCTGTGGCAAATGGAAAACAGATGTCAGAAAAGAGAAGCAATGGGACCAGTCAGGGGAAAAGGTGTAAGTCTTTGTTTCCTTTGCAACTAACTTTTTTTTTTTTTAATATTCTTTATTTTTTTCACCTTTCTCCTTTTTTTCTCATTTATATTCCTTATTTCCTAGTTGTAATTCTTCTCTTGACTACTTGTTTTCTTTGATACCAATACCCCTTCTCTTTTTTTCTCTCATTTTCCCCCTTCCTTTTTTGCTGATACAGGAAATATTTCAAATATCAAAAAATATCAGGAGAAATATGGGAAAATGCCCATGAAACTGCCCTAGTTTTTAAAGTATTAATAATTTGTTATAAATTTGTCATGATTTTCTGAGAAAATAAAATATTGTGTACATAGAGAAAAATAGTTTAAATCCCTTTTCATCTCTCTCTGGGTAACTGTTATACTGAAGTTGAAAAAAAATTCTTTTCTCCTACATGTTAGGTTTTACTCCATAAGACCCTCTCAAAGACCAACACATATGACTGTTTTATTATTTTTTAATATTGTTCAAAATTGATGGCATGGTGCACATGAAAATATCCTTTGTTAAGTTCAGTACTGTGTTGGTGAATCACTGAAGCTGGTACATGTAGATTGAGTTACTTTATGGTTGTTGGTACTTAGTATTCCATTCCATGGATATGACACAATTTGGGTATTCCATTAGTTATTCCTCTTAGATGGAGGTTAATTTAAAAAAAAATTTGCTAAGATAAATACTGTTGCAAACTGTATCTTTGTGCATGTCTCTATACGGACTTCTGGAAGAGTTTTTCTGGCAGACAGCAAAGGTTAAAACCAGATACTGGCAAGAAATTCTCTACAAAGAACTTACGAAAATGTGCATGATCACTATTCCCTCATTTTATCAAGCCTTGATGTTGTCAGTTTCCTTCAATTCTTCGTAATCTAATGGGAGAGAAATATTACCTTTTTAAGATTGGCATTTCCCTAATTACTACTGAGATTAATATTCTTTGTACATTCATTGTTCAAACGGGATTCTTTATCTGAGTGTTACTTATTCTTTGTTGGTTCATTTTTTTTTTTTTTTTTTACTGGATCATTAGTTTGTTTTTAATTAATTTGTATGAGTTCTTCAAATGTGAGAGTCATCAATTGTTTCTCTGTGATATGGTTACAAGTGTCTTCTCCTAGACTTTTGCTTGTTTGGGGGCTTGGTAAGTGCTGTCCTTTGTTCTCAAGGAAAGTATTTAGCTTATAGGGACAAAAACTTATCAATCTCTTCCTTCATATTGGCACTTTTTATGGATGCTTTAGAAAATCTTACTCTGTAGTGGTATCTTAGGCATATGTTGTTCTAAGAGTTTTAGAGGATGTTTAAACATTTCAATGTATAATCCACCTGAAATTAATTTTGGGTCTCTTTACTTTTCAATCTTCTATTTTATTGTATTTACATTTCCTCAGTGCTCTCATTCATTTCTCCTCTCCTTACTTCTTTATATCCTTCAAAACCTATCCACCTATAAGGATATTTGTTTAAAATTTTTTCCATATTTTTTTAATTCCTAGAAAAATGTCCTGGTTTTTTTTCCCCCCTAGAATGCTGTTGTTTACGGTTCCTGATCTAAATATTTTAGCTTTCTTCATTATGTTCATAGTGCAGGTTTGTCCTTAGCATCCCTGTGCAGACTAGAAATATGAAAGATGGAGAATTGAATGAAAAGTTAGTACTGAAGAAATTTCTCCTTGCTTTTTAAATGTTAGGTAAGAATGCCTTACCTTGTATTCTTCCACTGACAGATGAATAAATTCTTAATACAAATGTATTGCCCTCTCAGTAATTACTCAGAACTTTAATATAACTTGCCTAATTTGATTCTTGGAACAACCTTATGAGAGTCCTGTTATTCTCGATGTTTGATACACAAACTTCCAGCCTCAATTCCCTGGGCACTTGTTGCTAACTCTTCCCTTTCCATCACACTTAAGAAAACAAAAGCCATGAATAAGAGAAGTATACATCCAGTGGATTAGATTAAAAATGAGTTAGAAAAAAGAACCCCTATTTACCATTTATAAAAGCTTTGACATTTTTGACAATGCATGGCATTTAAAATAAAAATCCAAAAGAAAATCATTCCCCCCCCAAATTATACAAAAATATTTCAAAGACTGATTTTAAAACATAACATACAGCTCTAATCCTTAGAAGTTGTTTATTAGAAACAAATTTCTGATGAAGAAGTAATTGGTAAATGGTTCTTCAGTAAATTGATTGCGAAAGACAAATCTTCAGAAAAGTAGACATTCTGTTCATTGGTATTTTCGCAAATTGACTTTGACTGATTGCTTTTAATATAGAGTACTTGCTGTACTGGTCAAGTTTCCTCTGCACAAGTAGAACATACTCTCATTTATTCTAGTCTTCCTGAAGCTAGTTGTATTCATTTATCTTACCTGCCTTTTCCCATCAGCACTGAGCTTGCAATCTTTGTCTCACGCTATTTTAAACATAATCAACTGATTTGGATTTTAAAAATGTACTTTGCTACTGTTCAAGAACTGAACACATCATTTTAATGTCAGAGATGCCGATGGTTGAAAAGGAGTTAGTTTACTGTAGTTAAACACCATTTTATAGTAATAACCAGTCTCAAACTTAGTAACACTAGCCTCTTTGAAATGGAAGATACGCTGCTTTTTTTATGAGATGATCTAAGGTGCTCTCAACTTATTTTTTACTGGGTAATTTTGAATTTGTAACCAGCTAAACATATAAATTGTTACCATATTATAAGGTATCCTTTTTCCTGAACTTATTAATTTTTTTGATGTTATAGGATGAAATCTGTTTTGTTGTACCTCCTTCTAACTTAAATCACTTATCTGGTTAAGATTTTGCCAATTTATTTAAATATGTGCATGATTCAATGAAACACAATATTGGCAATCCATAATATATAATGTATTTTTTCATGTATCCATGACATTAGGTTTAGAACATTAGGATTTGAAAGAATCTTTGAAACCATTTTGTTCAAATTTGTCATACATTGTATTTCTTGTAAAGCACTTCCAAGCGGTCAATATCATCTCACCTCACTTCATTCTAGCATCTAAGAAGGCCATGTTTTTGAAGGAAAACGTGGGTTTGGAAATGAAGTAGCTACGTTGAATTCTATTTCCATTACTAGTTTCATTACAGATTCCATTTTGTCTTTTGGCCTAGTTTCTTTAGATGTGAGAATGGACATAATTAAACACCTGGAGTATTATTGCAAACATTATGCCAGTTAAGGAAGCAAATGCTATACATGTAATTAGCAATCAATAAATATTATTCCTACTTAAATTTCTTGACAACTGCAGTTAGTGTGATGCAAAAGATGAACATCTATATGTATGAGTTGGTGAGCCCCTTCAGATGAAACAATCTCCCTTAAAAATAGTGCAAGGGTATGTAAGTGATGAAACATGGAATCTATCCCAAAAAACTGAGAGCACACTTTACACGCTGTATGTTAGTATATTTCTTTTTTTTTAAATTACGTTTCTTTATTTTTGAGAGGCAGACAGAGACAGAGCGCAAGTGGGGGAGGAGCAGAGAGAAAGGGAGACACAGAGAGAGAGGGAGACACAGAATCTGAAGCAGTCTCCAGGCTCTGAGTTGTCAGCACAGAGCCCAATGCAGGCCTCAAACTCATGAACCGTGAGATCATGACCTGAGCCAAAGTTGGATGCTCAACTGACTGAGCCACCCAGATGCCCTGACAGTAAATTTTATTTAAAAATATAGTGCAAGGGTAGGAGCTAGCAATTTCAGATGTTAAATGGGACAGCAACAGAGCTGCACGTGACTTAGATTGAGAATAAATGTGAAAATTACAGGCACCTCTTCGCATCCCCAGCCATGTTGACATAGGAGGCTGTCTGTTTCAAGAGTAAATTTACTTTGTTGAGGGGTAATCAATGCTGGAAAGCTGAGCATCGGTGTTGAGAAGCTCTATTTTCCTTGATCAGTGTCTAGAAAGACATATTGACAGCTTGTTCCACTTTGTTGTCATAGAAAGAAAGGTGATACAGGCAATGCTCAATGAAGATTGCTCAGGAAATAAATTGGGCATCAAACAGCCCACAGGTAGATGATGCCTTGCTGAGCCTCTGTATGCTTGATGCATTAGGAAGGTAAATTGAATAGGCATTTTCAAATTGTAAAAATGATCATATTGTTTTCTGAACCCTTTCTAATGAGCCCTATTAGTGAAAACATTCTCCACTGTGTATTGTTTCTCAGGCCTTCAGCAGTGAGCCAATTACCTTTGAAATGGAACTGGCAGGAGAAATCTTCCAATGGCAGCACATCAATACTACACATAGAGTGGTGCACAGACTTCTGTGCCTTGTTCCCCTAACTATGGTCTGTGGACCATCCAATGGCCATCACCTGGCAGCTTTGAGAAAGATATAATCTAATGGCCCACACCAGACCTCTTGGATCAGAAGTGGTATTTTTGCAAGATCCCCAGATGAGTCCTATGCATGTAAAACACTAAGAAGCTCAACTAGATCACACACACACACACACATACACACATGCACACACACAAACACACACACACAATTTTGATATGATAATTCAGACATAGGACTCAGGAGTCTGCATTTTTTACAAGGCAAGTTGTCTTCAGGTCACACTTTGAGTCTTTTCATAATGCACTCACTCTACCTTTACAGTGTGGGCATTTCTTTTCCTCTGGGAAAATTTGGAAGACTGGAAACTTAAGGTGTCTATATTTACCGGTCAGTCCAATGGCATCACTATGTGCACAGTTGATAAATGTACTTTAATATCTAGCCTTGAAAGTAACAGTGGTATATATACTTGTTTATGTGTACGTGCATACACATGCACATACATTCACTTTGGTTTTATTTTGTAAATTCTCTAGACACCTGGAAAGAATCCACTACAGTAACAGAAACATGATTTTTTGGAGAGAATAAAGCTCTGCTAAATAAATGAACACATTTTGTTAAATGTTGGAAGCCCCCCTGCCCCAGAGTCTCTGAATATGCCGGTAGAAGCAGCACTTGTCTCTGCAAAGTAAATCGATTGTGTTTAATCAAATTACTCCAGGGAGATTCACCAGCTAGAATGCAGTGGGAAGTGACCTTATGTCAGGGTTCCCATTTGCTTGCTAATGCTTGCTTTTCTGTGTGTGTGTGTTTAGGAGGAGTGCTGAAAAACAATTGATTTTGGAATATCTATGCCAATCTTCATTCCCAACTATGGAAAGCCCTGCCAAGTCTGAAAGGAAAAAAAGAGCAGAATCAGAATTAAAGGAGAAGGAGAAGAAATGCATTACCATGGAGAGAAACCTAGAGGAAATACACAGAGAAAATGTGCAAAAGAGTAAGTTTACCTGTTGAGAGAAATGTTGTACTTAACCTTTGTAAAGGATAAATGTGTGTGAAAGGCTGTAGCCTCATATGCACATGAAGCCACAGAAATGCAACTTGGAATTATAGACTGTCAAGGAGGTAAGGTATTTCGATAGTGTTGGGTCCTTCATTTTTCAACAGATAAGGTAACTGGGACCCAGAAAGAAGTGATCCCAATAAAGTACCTAAGAACTCAGAGAAAACAGTAGAAATTGAATCCTCATCTCCTGGATTTCTTCTAGAAACTTAAGAGTCATCCTGTCTGCCTTCTCTCCCTCACCACTATTTAGTTCATCTACAAGTCATACCACTCAGATTTCCAAACTTACCTGTGGCTCCCACTTTCTATGCTGAGACCACCCAAGTTCAAATGTTTCCCCTCCACTCTGAGCTGCTTTTCATTTCCTCTAACGGGTCAAACTCTCTATCACTACGGGGCCTTTGCATAAGCTGTGTACTCTGCCTCCTTGTCTTCTGGCCATACTTTGTCCACTCGTTCCTACTTACACTCCAACTTAAATATTACTTCTTCATGGAGGCTAGCACTAAATCATAAAGGGTACCTTCCCTGTTATTTGTGTCAATGCGTGCTTACCATGTATCATTGCATTTTTTATAACTTACTATTCATACTTTTCCATCTGTTCTGCTATGATAGACTAATAAATAGCAAAATCATTAGAGTGACCATATAATTTATTGTTCAAACCTAGACACTTTTGAGAGTGGAAGCATGCTATTAATAATCATGCCAAGGCAGCAGGCTTAAACCAGAACAAATTGGGACATGTGGCCAGGATAGTCATAATGTTCTTCTAATGTGGAAGCAGTGTTCATTCATTTATGATTTTTCCTAGGCAAGGAGAGCCAGAATAACTGCAGTGGAGTTTAATACTTCACCAGGAAGGGGGAAAAAAAGAAAAGAAAAAAAACCTCTAAGCTTGCCTGCTGCACAAAAATGTTTGAACTCTATTTTAGGGGCTGAAGGCTTTCGGGCTGAAGGGATTTAGAGAGGATAGGAATGTTTAAAAATAGATGCCTGCATCCATTCCCCCTCCTCACAGGTTGCAATCCTAGCCCCACATGACTCTCTGCTAAAAGCAGGTTCCTCTTCTTCCCATCTGCATCCTAACAGCAGCCCTGACAACACAAAGCTCCACTTCTATTTGTTTTTGTTTACTACCTGCAAGCCAGCGTTCTAAGACTATTGTCCTTTGTGAATCTAAAATTCTCTGAATTTTCTTGTCCAGGCTAAGTTATCAACCAGAATATATATTATTGTTTTGGTTATTGCTCTGGTTACAACAGTGTATAGGTGTTGAGTGATTTGGTTTGATTATTTTTCCTATAGGCCACTGGTTTTGTGGCCATATATTCCATTGGCTTTCAAATGTTTTGACCACAACTCATAAGTAGAAAATATATTTGGTACCACAGCCCATTACACATATGGATATGACCATATGCCCATACACATAAACATATACATATGCTTATATAAAGATATACATGTATATAAACTGAAATGGTTTTACCAAAAAATTTACCCTTGCTATATATGAGAAGACTCAAGGGAAGAGGGGTTGAGCTTTTATTACATAAGTTGAGTTTGAAGTTAAGGAGAGATATCTAAATGGAAATTTCTAGCAGGCTATTGATGAAGGATTTGAATTGGGACAGTTTGGGCTACAGTCCAACCTGTAATAATTGATGCAATCTCAAATCAGACTTATAAATACAGAGTATAAATTGATGGTTGCCTGAGGGGAGAAAGTAGGGGATGGGCAAAATGGGTGAAGGGGCATGGGAGACACAGGCCTCCAGCTATGAAATGAATAAGTCACAGGACTGAAAGACACAGCAGACAGGATACAGTCAATGGTATTATAATAGTACCGTATGGTGACAGATGGTGGGTACACTTGTAGTGAACAAAGCATAACATATATAGAAGTTGAATCACTATGCTGTACTCCTGAAACTAATGTAACATTGTGTGTCAACTATACTCAAATAAAAACAAACTTTAAATAGAAAATAAAATTGAATAAAGGGAAAGAAGAGGAAAAAAAAAAACTGATGAGATCTCAGTGGATGAGAGCAGAGTAAGGAAGGAGCAAAGAAATAATCACCAAAACTTGGGAAATCCTTATTTCTGTGGTTGGAGGTAGAAGTGAAAGCCAGCAAAGGAGCTGGGAGACATTACTAAAAGGAAGAGGGAGATAAGGAGAATGAGGCCTGTAAGGAGACCCATTTTAGAGAAAAGGAGAAATTGGGAGTATCCAGTGTTCATTCATTCAGTATTTCTTGAGCATATATGTTCCATGGAACAGGATATTTGTTTTGTTCCCTGTTTAATTACTGAAAGAAAGAGCTCAGCAATAGTAGAAAGTCCCTGTCCGTTTCTGGATGTCTGTGTCACTTTCTGTGTTCAGTGATATAGAGGATGTACTGAAGAACAAATTAATCCCAAAACAAAGTGACACAATTGTATTATTAACAATAAGTAATACCTATCAGATGACTTGTGGCTAATGAATACATGGTACAAGTTCCACTGCCTAAATAGAATCTAATTGTTAGGTTTCATTGGAATTTAACAATGTTCAATTTATTTAATAACACTGTCTAATTATTTTCAGCATCATTATTTACAGAATAGTTATTTAGGATAAGAATTGTATAATTATTCATAATTGAGCTGTGCATGTGACATGTAATGATATGACATAGATGTGATTAGTGATCATCCCAGGAAGAGGAAATTGCCATTTATCCCTTTGCCTAAATATCCATTCCCCTCAACCTCTCTTCACTTATCAACTCTCCTTTTTATATCTCCTCATATATATATAAAGGGAACACGTGCTTTTATTTATTGTGTGGATTTTACCCATATTTTTACAGCTACTCATCAGTGCTTTACAGACCAGTGTATGGCATTTTATTCTGGCCTTTGCTACAGATGCCAGGCAAGCATGATTGGTATCTGTTTAGTTACTTTTGTACTTTGCCTTTGATAAAGAAAATAGTAATATTCCATTGGTACATTATAGGGGCAAGTACTATAGCAAGAATTTTGTAACAAGAAAATTCTCTGTTCTGCTTGCTTCTATCCCTGAGTGGGTTGGCATTACATGGAACTTGGGTATATAATTTAACCTGAAATTCACAGTATTGTTATTTTTAAAATGTAAATATTAACATTATCTCATGGTCTTCTTGAAGGATTCATTCAGAAGGAGCATGTGAATATGGTACCCAAAGCCTGACAAGGAATAGGTGCTCAATCATTATATGATAATATTATATTGTTTTGGCACTAAAATTCTGAGTTTATTTTCTGATGACAACCAACATCAGCCAGTAACTAAAGGCTTAGCTCATATGACCGAAAACAATTGTATTCACACTTTTTTTTCTTATATTTACATGATCCTTGACACGTAAGAAACTTAAAAGTACTGAGATTAATGTACCCAAAGAGGTGATAAAAGGAAGTTAGTAGCCTTAATGCTCTGAGACAGTAGAGGAAGGATTAGTTCTAAGAGATGATCAAGAAATTTTTGTTGAAAGAAGTAGCATGTACATTGGATCTTGAGAATTGCTATAATTGTATCAGATAACTGGGATAAATCACATAGAATTGTTTGAGCAAAACAAATATACAGATAGAGGCATATAAATCACTCTTTTGTAACTAGAGAAGTAGTATGAGAAGTGGTACAAGATCTTGAACAATTTTTTTGTGGAATATTTTATACTCCTGGATTATTGTATATCTATTAAAAATTTAACCACATAGGACAGGGATCATGTGAACTTACTTTTGAAACAAACATAGTAACAAAAATAGATATCACTTTCTATCTCAATCTTTTTTAACATTCTTTCAAACAAGAATGTTTGTTTGTTTGTTTTATTTGAGAGAGAGAGAGAGAATCAATCTCAATAGGCTTCATGCTCAGCAGGAAGCCTGACATGGGGTTCAATCCCATGACCCTGGGATCACTACCTGAACCAAAATCAAGAGTCAGATGCTTAACCGACTGAGCCACCCAGGCGACCCAAGAATGTTTATTTAATAACTACTTCATCTCCTAATTAACTCCAGATTAGTAGGAATTAGATGTAGTACTGTTTTTTGATGGATTCTGGGGATCAATGGGAAGAAATATCAAAATTTATTACCAGTACTTGCCATATGCACAAAAAAGAGGACATTTTTCTTTGTAAATACAGAGATCTGAGTCTAGCTGTGGCCATATTAGAAAAAAAAAATGGAGTAATAGCTCCTTTAGTCTAGACGCTAATTGGTGGCGTGATATTGGTGGAATTATTTTTCCTGCATAAATTTCCACATCACATGGATCTGAGACAAGTCAGACCCACCATGCCCCATCTGAATTCCTGACCCCACAAAATCACAGGCAAATAAAATTAAGCCAACATGCTTTGGGGATTATTAGTTATACAAAAACAAATAACTGAGAAAGAAACTGAAACATTCTAGTAGGGTATTGCAGTAACAACAACCTAAAACATGGTGTTAATTTATGACTGTGCAGCAGAGAGAGGCCTGAAGGGTCCCAAGGTGACTACTAGTGGAAGATGGAAAGGCAGTATGGTTTATGCTATAGGAATTTTAAGAAACAGGATCTAGGTGATGTAGTAGGAGAACAATTAGTAGATCAAAATCAGTTGAAAGTGACAGCACCCTTTTATTAGCTGTTGTTGGTAATGAATGAATAACATGACAGGAGAGAGATGAGCTAAATTTTGAGCATAATTTAGAGGAAATAGGAATGAACCAGGAGTTGATGGGCTTTATAATAAAACTCTTTCCATCCTCAATCTTGTCCAGCAAGGGACTCTAAAATTAAAATGGACTCAATGCAAATATCAAATAGAGTGTTGCCTATAAAAAATGTGTCCTCAGAGTAAAGATCACATCAATGTTACAGTTAGAAGTCTCTGTTGAAAGCTCAGAAAGTTTTAAAGCTTCTCCTAGCTAGATAAAAGGGCTTTTAAGGATCTCAGAGGTGTACTTTGTAGACACATTCTGAAAATAGCATTTCTGATAGTCTTAAGAACATTTTCCCACAGCATCCTGACTCAGATTCCAAAGTAGAACCGGGGCTGTCATCATGAAATTTTGTGTGTGACTTTTCTGTAATGGAATGTATTGTAATATAATACATAAAAAACAATTTTAAATGGATTATATCAGTTTGAACTTAAAAACAACAGCAACAACAAACAAACAGAAGCAGTTCAAATTAAAAGAAGTCATTAGCCTATAGCTTCTTATGGGGAGGAAATAAACTGAGAAAGCAACTCCCATACAAACATGGGCCATTCATTGTGGCAAGGTTGATAATTAATTCAATTTCTTCAATGAATATAGGGCTATTCAGGGTTTTTATTTCATTTTGTGTCAGTTTAATAAGTTATCTTTTTTAACAGTTTCAGTAGGTTTCACCTAAGTTGTAAATTCATTGCCATAAAGTTCAAAATATTCTTTATTATCTTTTTACCATAGGTAATACCGGTAGTTACATAACCTTTACATTTCTGATTTGGGGAAATTTATATCTCTATTTTTTATCAGTATTTCAAGAAATTTATTTATTTTCAAAAACCTCACTTTTAGCTTGGTACTTTTCTCTAGTGTCTGTTTTATATTTCATTGAGTTCTACTCTTATATTTACCTTATTATTATGGTATGTCCAATTATCTATTTACTTTGGTTTTAATTTGCTCTTCTTTTCTAGATTATTAGATTGAAAATAGATAATTGATGTTAAATCTTTCTTCCTTTCAATTATATACTTATAAAGCTATAATTTTCCCACTAAGCACTGCTTTATCTACATCCTCAACATTTTGGTATGTTGAATTTTCATTATCACTTAGCTAAAATATTTTGGAACTTCCTTTGTTTAGTTTTTATTAACCTTTTGTTATTTAGGAATGTCTTGTTTAAATTCCAAATATTTGGAGCTTTTCTAAATTCTTATTCTATTGATTGCTAATTTAGTACATCATATCCCAAGGGGGATGGGGGAATGTACTATATAGATTTCAGTCTTTTGAATTAATCTATACTCACTTTATGTCCTGGTAGTTTGTCTGATGAATTTGCTATGTTCCCTTGAGAATTATATGCATTACACTTCTTTCCTGCCTATGAAGAAGTGATAGAAGAATTATCTGTTTACTATGAACAACTAGAACACAGCACCAATTACATGAAGCAATGGTGTTCAGAAGTTGGAAAGCAGGAAGGACAACAATATGATCTGTGAGAGAAGGGAAACAGGAGATAAGCCCTTTGACTCACCAGGCTTACTACCTGGAGGCAGTTTCCAGGCTATAACACAGGGAGAGGGACCAAAAGAGAGTTGGTAGTCTCATTTAATCAAGGAGACAGAGGGGTGCCTGGGTGGCTCAGTTGGTTAAGTGTCTGGCTTCAACTCAGGTCATGATCTCACAGCTAGTGATTTTAAGCCCCGCATCAGGCTCTGTACTGACAGCTTAGATCCTGGAGCCTGCTTTGAGTTCTGTGTCTCCCTTTCTCTCTGCCTCTCTCCAGCTCGTTTTCTCTCTCTCTCTCTCTCTCTCTCTCTCTCTCTCTCTCTCTCTCTCTCTCTCTCTGTTTCAAAAATGCATAAATGTTAAAAAAAATTTTAAAAAGGAGAGTGTCAGGTTCAGGCTTTTTAGTTAGTTTTATACACTTGCGGACCATCCCTCTCTTCCATTTTGCCATTTGTGAATTGAAGAAATGTTCCAATTTTCAAATGAACCTGAGACAGACATAGAAACTGCTCTTTTACTTGAATCACACTGAGCTTCTCAAGGGAGAGAAGAGTGGATTTAGAAAGCCTTTGCTTTCTTTTGATTGCTTTCTTTCAATATCAGTGGTAAATATTTTAAAAATAATTTGTCCATCACTTTGCCCCTGGTTTAGTTCAATGGGAAGGCTTTGTATCATTTCACTTTCTCCAAATAAATCAGCACTTTGGGGGTGAATTAGCTTTTGAGTTTTCTTGAAATCTGTCTTGCTTAGAAATAAAATTCCTGTTTCTTTCTTTTCTCCCTCCATTTCCACCCCTTTGCTACCTGTCAGCCTATATTATATATTTACTCAGGGTTTGTGAACAATCCAAATTTATGTCATTGGTTTCTATGTTTTTTTTTTTTTGTTTACCTGTGTTTTCTGCCGTTTTGTCTAGAATAGATTTAAAATTCCCCCAGAGACCAGAGAACATGTCAATCAACTTGCTTTGTGGATTACCTTGCAATTGGGCTATATACACTGAAGTTCATGAAATTTTTTGTAATAGCTTCTGGGTTCTAGAAACATAATTGACTTAAAATTGGCCTTTCTTGTCACCTCTCTCACCTTTGAACCACCTGTGCTATACCCTGCCAATGGATTAAAGTGACTGACTCTTTCATTATTTATTGATTTATTATTTCAACAAGTATTTATGGGGACTTATTCTCTAGTAGACGTCATTTTAGGCAGAGAGGGCTCAGTGATGAAATACACCAAATTAAATATTATTGTGTGAAAAAATAGTGATTTAGTGGAAAAAAGACATACTTTCTGACATTGAGACCCTCATCCTTGAAGGAAAGCAAGATGTAGCATTAGAAGTATGTAAGGCTAGTTCACTTCCTTTTTTCAAAAAATACAAATATCTAAATTGTATTTTTTAGTCTGGCATCCAAGGTCTAATTTCATATTAAACCTGCCCCTCAAATTTCCTTTACCCAAATTCTTCCTTTCTCTCTTTCACCAAGCTGGTGTATTGCTTCCTTCCAGTTTTTGCTCAAACCCATTCTCTTTGCCTGGATTGTCATCTTCCAGCAAATATAACCCATTCCATTCACCTGACGCTAATTATAAATTGCTCTGCATGGTAATTTATCTATTTCAAATGCACTTGTGTTATATTACCAAATTAGTTTGTAAGCTCTTTGAAGGGTAAAGAAGAAGCCATGATGTTCTTTTTTCCACCTCCTGCAGAGCCTAATATAGTCCCCACAATGTAGTGTCCAATGAGCAAAAATGTGATGGTTTGTGGATAAGATCAGAGAATGTCAGCATGTAGCTTTCCTTCAGCTTTTGTGTTCCATAGGAATCCTGAGATATGCTGGAATGTCATAACATCTTAAAAGGGATTTGGAAGGTATCCCACTGATCACCCTCCTGAGATAGACATCCTTGTTCTCGCCATCCCAGTATATCCTGGCAAGGCCTCAAAGGCTCCCTGTCCCTGTTCAGTGGCATGAGCTGGAGGCCTTTCAGAGATCAGCAGCTGTGGAGAGAGGTCCCATGGTGTGAAGTTTGTAGCCTGCCTGCTAGTGACTGTGCTGAGATGTAGTTTCCCAGGAGTGTTTGTCTTAGTTTTTTGTTTTTTTTTTCCCCAACCTGTGAAAGCATTACTTGCCTCCCTGCAGCCTTACAGTTGACTCAGCTGTGCAACCTACTGACAATCCCCAGAGCCATTTTCACCCTCAGGGATCACTTTTCAGCACACAACTGAACACGCAGGGAAAGGGAAGTTAGAGAGAGGAGTGTTGCTGCCTGGGTACCTGTGAGCTGCCATGACAGAGGACAGGGGTCTTGCTTTTGTGGCTTTTGGGTTTAAAGACCCATTTCAGGAATTGTGGGGTTTTTTGTTTTTCATTTGTGAAAGACTTTATATTTTGAATAATATAAAGAACATTTAATAACTTAATCACGTGAAGTATCAAAGGGGAACTGCCTGACACCTTGATGGGTAAGAATAATGTAGAAGATTGTTTCTCAAAGTATGTACCTTGGATAACTTGTTCTGCCAGAGACTAATGATTGTTCTGGGACAAAGACTTCTATGATCAAATAGGTTAGGGAAATTCTGGGTTTTCATACCGTAAGATTTTCAGAGCCTATAGTTTGCCTCTATACTTGAGGAATCACAAAGAGGTGGTTATAAAGTACAATATTTGCCAAGTTTACTTGACCACAGAAACTTTTTCATGAAGAAATGCCTTCCTAGAGTTAAATTTAAGGGAAAAGCCATTCTAGATGTTCTCATGTTCAGGGGAGAAGAAAGGGAATTATAATTCCATTGCTAATGAAGTGCTCTTACGTGTTCTTAGATTGTCTTCATGGGCTGTAAACACAGTCCCTTTCTGTGTGTGTGTGTGTGTGTGTGTGTATTATATATCTATGTACATGCTCAGTTATTTATTTATTCATTGATTCAGTAAAATCCCAGCTGGCAGGCACTCACTATATGGAGCTTGACTTTCCTACTAGGCTTGTTGTAGGTCCTCTGTACAGTTAATGTCAAGACTTTTCTCCCTCTGGTGGTGTTCTCCTCCATGTCATAGAGAAAGATCTATATTAGAGTTATATGATCTTAAATGACAGTATTTCATTGTATTTTTATGATGTTTGTTGGAAAAGCTATATAATAACAGGGTATTTTCAACTTTTTAAAATACTAAATTTGTGTTTATTTTTCACAGCATGCTAAAATTCTATTTCATATCATTATGTGATATGGTAATACTTTGGTTTACAGACAGTTATCGTAGCACATATAGACTAAAGGGTCTTTTATTTATTGTTTAAGTGTATTTATTATTTTGAGAGAGAGAGAAAAAGTACAAGCTGGGGTGGGTAAGAGAGAGAGGGAGATAGAGATTCCCAAGCAGGCTCTGTGCTGTCCATGCAGAACCCAATGCAGGGCTTGATATCCCAAACCATGAAATCATTATTTGAGCTGAAATTAAGAGTTGGACTCTTAACTGACTGAGCCACTCAGGCACCCCTGGACTAAAGAATCTTTATTTTTATTTTTTTTAAGTTTATTTATTTATTTTGAGAGAGGGAGAGAGAGAACCGGTGGGGAAGGGCAGAGACAGGGGGGACAAAAGATCCAAAGCAGGCTCTGTGCTGACAGCAGAGAGCCCGATTCAGAGCTTGAACTCACAAACCGTGAGATCGTGACCTGAGTTAAAATCAAGAGTTAGACGCTTAACCAACTGAGCCACCCAGGCACCCCTAAAGAATATTTTAAAAATAGCTCCAGCATTTCCAATTTCTCCAACACACAGAATGAAAAACATTGCTCTAGAGTAGAATTTTCTGAATCAGAGAGAGCTGAGCTTGAATCTGAACTCAGCCACTGAAAAGCAATGCAACTGTGAGTAATTTCTCTCAGTCTCATTTATTACCATGATTTAAGGATCGGATATATTAACATAAACAGACACACTGCCTGATAGATGGTAGATCTCTTAGCCTTCTCTTTTGCAGAAGCAGACATAAAACAAAACTGTAGTTAGAAATGTTTTGAGGCAAAACGTATTGCTGTTGTTCTAGTTGTCTTTACTTTTTGTAGTTCTGAGGCCAATGTAGGACAAAATAATTGTCATAATTATTGATGATTTAAATAAATAAACAAGGTGAAATTAAATAAATTATATTGAGTATGGTGTGCCAGATATTATTATAAGTGCTTTTTGTGGCTTAAAGCATTTGATTCTCACAAATCACAAAAGGTTTTATCAGATCCTTTTATTAACCTGAGTCAGAAAGATGAGGAAACAAAGGCAAATGGTTTATATAACATCCCCAAGTTTCCATATCTAGAAATTTACAGTACTGGTTTTCAAACTCAAGCAATATTTTTCCAGCAGCTGTGCTCTTTTATTTATTTATTTATTTTCTAGATACATATATCATGTGGAGCCCTCATTTGCCATGTTTTACTAACTTATTGTTTTCAAGAACCTCATGGCATATGAACACTGACAGGCCATGATATTTGCTTAGGAATAGTAATCCCAGCAAAAGCAAATTAGTATGTATATTTAATTTTACCAGTCTGTTGCTATATCAAAATGCAGAAACTACTATGCATCATGCTAAAAAGTGATCATTATTCAGCTATATTAAAGCTGAAGGATAAACTGTCCTAAAAGTTTGAACTGCATTATTCCACTGAGGCACTTCAGTGTTTTAAATAGCTATCAAGAGCAGTACGTTTCCTGTGAAGACTCTGTCCAGGAATAATGAATTTGGAAGATACACAAAAGGTCATTTTGTTTATTCTGCTGAGTATTAACAGCAAAATTTATTCACCAGTCATTTACCCGGTGCCTCTAAGACAATGCCTCTAAGACCATGCTTCCATAACTAGGCTAGTTAGAAAACACCAGAAGAATGAAGAAATTTTCCTGTCCTTGGAAAGCTCAAAATCTAGAAGGAGGAACAGATAGGTAGACAGATAATCATGACCTTGCCTTGCTAGTTGAAGCATGTGTGAGAAGCCCATCAACATAGAGGAAAACAAGTATATCAAACATAGTTCAGGGACTCCTTGGTGGCTCAGTAAGTTAAGTGTCCAAATCTTGGTTTCGGCTCAGGTCATGATCTGGCAGGTGAGTTTGAGCCCCACTTCAGACTCTGTGCTGACAGCCTACTTGGGATCCTCTGTCTTCTTCTCTCTCTCTGTCCCTCCCCCACTCTCTCTGTATCTCTGTGTCAAGGTATAACAGAATGGACTTCACAATTTTATTTGATAATTGGTAATAATGTACTATTATGGGTCTAATTGTAAGAAGTTCATTCTTAAGCATAGTCATACTTGTTCTTGATTTTGTTACTAGTGTTTTCAAGTCTCTTTTCTCATGAACCTAATAATGTAGTAGTCAATCACACCAGCTCTGGAATTCGATGGCATGGGTTTGAATCCATTCCTACCAATTAATAGCTCTCTGGCCTTGGGCAAGTTACTCAGCTCCTTCTGAGCTTTGGTACCATCATCCATAAAATGGGGATAATATATGAGATAAACCATGCAGACATTCAATGCATGTTACTTTCAGCCATTACTGTTGTTGTTGAGAGTAAAATGATGGGGTGTGAGGTTGGCAACAATATATTTGTACATTCAAGTAAATTTTATTTTAAAAGACAATAATAAAGTAAAGAGATTTTTGATATACAAATTCGAGCATGCATTTGAGAATATCTGGGGTCACTTCTGTCACTGATACTGATCATATTCATGGGGTTGATGCTTCATGGAGTTGCATATCTATGTTGTTCACCGTTCAGTAGGCAGAGTCTGTGAGGTAATTCATATACTTGCCAAGCAAGAAGGCCATTTTTTCTGGAGTCATGTGTGAGTTGGCCTGGAATGAAAGCAATCACAAAATCCTGTTGCTTGGGTTGTTCTCCTTGCCCTGGCCATAGTTCAGCCCATCTACAAGAGTTACCAGAAGAGAGTTAGTGATTTTTAGCAATGTATTTGCTTGTCCCAATGGCTTTGTTTCAGCTTGAAATACACACATTTGGGGTAATATCTAGATAGTTTAGACTTGAATATTTATGTTGGTGCTAGAAATACCAAACATTCTCAATGAGAGAGGGAAGGGAGCAATTCAAGCCTTTAGAAAGTTTGGTCTAGCTATAATGACCCAAGTGTGGTATTGGTGTTCCTTAAAATAAAATTGGCAGTTTGAGTAATAGACTCAATCAAATTGACCAGATGCTTTGCACTTGGTTAAATGCATTCTAATTAGCCAATCAGTGCAAACAACTGATTAAATCTTTTGCTAAAGAATTTCCATTAAACAAACAAACAACAACAAAATAGTTCAAGCAAGTTTACTTTGGTTTCTTCTTCCTGAAAGCATGAAGTTATGAAGGTAAACCAGAGATGAATGCCCACCCCTCATCCTGGTTTATTCTCTAGATGATCTAAAAAATTGTCTCAGAATAACTTTAAAATTCTGATTAAAAATGAAAGTTTCAAATGGATGGACAATAGTACTCAGAAAACTTGGGTAATGATTTTGTGTGCACATTATTGCCTTGTGTACTACAGTTATGAAAAATAGGGATACTACATCTTAAATTTGTATGGAATGTTTTATTTTATATATGATGGTATATAATATCCCAGTTAAATCACTATACTATAATAACATACTATATTTGATACATTCAGATAAAGTCTGCATTTAATCCTTTTGACACCCATGGCTGCTGAAAGATAGGAATTATTAACCCTTGTTGCAAACAATAGATTTCTGGCACAGAAATTGAATGACTTGCTCGATGTCAGCCAGCCTAGTAAGGCTGGTACTAAGCCCAGATGTCTCAGAACTTAGCCAATAATTCCACTAACAGTAGAATCAGGATAACCTGTTGATCCCTTTAGGACCATAATTAGAGATAGGACTCCTTTATCCAAAATATTCTTTAACTTCACAAAGTTCATTTATATAATGTTCCATATGTAGCTCAATAGCTATTACCAATCTTGGTATAACATTTGAATCATGCAGTAATCCTTTAGTATATCTTTACCCAGTCTTTGTAAGTTTGCAACCTTAGGCCCATCAATAGAAATTCAAATTTCCTAGTTAGACAGATGTATACCTAAGATAACAACTCTGTTTGGGATATATATTCCTGCTTATTTATTAAAAACAAAAACAAAAACTAATTCTAAGTGTTTAATATATACAAAAATAAAATTAAATCCAAATTAAAAAATTGCTATGATTGTAGGATGCATATTAATAAATGTGCCTTCCAGAATTCCAGACTTTAGTAGATAAATGTGTCATGATCATGAATGCCAAACTTGAAGTCTGGTTTATGGGAGTTTTACTCTTGAGAATACATAAAATGAAGTATTCTCACTATATTAAAGAAATAATAATAACACATAATATATGTGCAGAGAAAATACTAATATATCTTTTGATGGTGGGAATAAATGAGTTTTATTTAACTCTCTTCTCCAATAGTGTCCACATTTCTATAATAGCTGCCTATTTGTTTTATTATTAAATATTCAGTGAACTTTATTTTTATGGAATAAGCATCTCTGAACTGGCCACATACAATAGTTATTTATTCTTGCCCAGAGGTCTTTGTACCAGAACTAACTGCTTATTTTGCTAGGAATGATCCTTCCCAATATCCTCTCATGGGGGACTACTCATAATTTAGGTGGTGTCATTAAGATTCCTCAGAAGTCCTCACTACCACTGCGTAGCATCTCTTCAACTTCTATCACATTACCACATATTATGTAAATCATGATTATGTCATTACCTCATGTTTATCTTTCTGTTTCTGTATTAGATTTTTGTCTAATTGAATTTAAGCTTCACAATAATATTGACCATGTACCATTTTATTTATTGCCACATCCCCAGTGCACATAACACTGCATTGGTACATAGTAGACGAATAATAAATATTTGTTGAAGAATTGAGTCAAAATAAATTCAATGAGTGAATGAATTAATTGAGCTAAAATTGTAATCCAGTTACCTTCTGGGCTGTATCTGAAGTCTGGTATTATTAGGTTATTTCAATGGACCACCAAATCTGTAGTCAGAGACAATTAGGTTATTTCAATGGACACTTTCAGACTGCCAAGTAACAGAGGATGTTGTCTTGTATCATTTGACTTCCCTTCCTGTGGTAGCGAAGGCTTAACTGGAATGATTTTTTGAAGGAGACACTGACTATTCCAAGAAGACATGATTGCTAAACCATTTTACCTGGGAAAAAATGGAACATTTCACAGTTTACAAAGTTGACAGATTAATACTAGTTAATTGGAAATAAAAGGAAAGGCTGCAGACTAGTCTATAAACTAAGTCAATCCAATGGAACGTGTGTAGTGTGATCACAAGGGATTTTCGCAAACTCAGTACACAAGGGGGAAAATATGCAAGGCAGTCAATTTTCCACTTCGGGTCCCATAACAAAAGCTTTCAGAACTGACAGCTTATACTTTATTAAACAGAATATAAATTAATAAATACACACACAATTTTGTGGCTAATTTTATTTACTATAATTTCAGGGCTAGATAAGAGAGAATGTCACTATGAGAACACCTTCCAATTCTTCTCTCTCCGCCAGCAATTTTTATCTGTGTGCTTATTGTTGTATTTTTTAAAGAATGTTCATGCATTTTTTAATTCAAGAAATGTGTATTGAAAACCTGTTATAAGCCAGAACTATTCCAAGTGCTTGGGATGTTACCCTGAAGAAATATCTATGTATGTATTCCTGCTTATGGAGTTGACATTCTAGTGTGTGGAGAAAGACAAATATATGATAAAAAATAAAAGTACATCAGATAATGCTAAATACAAGGAAGAAAAATAAAGCAGAGATGGGAGTTATAAGTCGTGAACAGGGGATAGAGAGGAGGAATAAGTACAGTGACCCTGAGGTTGAAACATTCCTAGAAGTTCAAACCAAGAGCAGTACAACTAGAAAACATTGAGCAAGAAGAGAAGTAGTTAGAGGTGAGATCAAGGCAGCAGATCACAGAGAGCATGACAGGCCACTGTAAAGATTCAGCCTCTGGGATAAATAAGAAGCTATGAAAGAAAGAGCATCACACCAAATCAAACATTTTTGGCCAAAGTAACCAAATAGGAGAAGTGGCCATTTTTTGGAATGGGGAATATGGTTGGAAGGATCATGTTTTGGTGGAGGATGAGTATCAGGGGTCTGATTTTGGACACATAATTGTTTGAGAAGCCTGTAAACAGTTGTATGAGACTGAAACTCAGAAAAGAGGTCTGAGAATCGTAAGCTGAAGATGGCTGTGAGAACCATGAAACTGGATGGGATGACCAAGAGAGAGAGTGCAGAGCTCCTTGAAGTAAGCTCAAGGCACACTGCAGTTTAGAGGCCAGGAAGAGGAAGAGGAGTAGTAGGAAGAAAATCAGAAAATCATAGTATGAAATCCTAGAAGCCTGCTGAAGAAAGGGCTTGGAGAATGCAGGGATTCGGGGCTGCTAGTAGACCAGATTTGAAAAAAACACGCAAACAAACAAAGGATGCAAATTGACCATTGAATTTAGCAGGATGGAGATTCTTGGTGATCTGAGAAGAGAAATTAAGTTGAATGATGGGAGTAAAAAGTCCGATTGGAGTGAGTTCAGGAGAGAATGTAGAAATGGTGACAACAATTTTGAGAAGCTTTTCTGTCTAGGAGAACTAAAAAGTGACCAGTAGCTGAAAGGCAAATGTGAGCATGCATGTTTGTCTATCGTAGCAAGAGGGACATTATCAATCAGTATTGCAGTTATCATTTATATTGACATAGACACTAGCAGTAGAATGAGCAGTGGTGGTAACATGGTGATTTTTTATACTTACTGCTTCTTTTTTCTAGATAAAATAGGACACAAGGGCTTCAAGTAAAAGTGAGGATCAGAGAGGTATTGAAAAGTTGAGAAGAAGTCTTCTAGAAGAACAGGACAGTGAATGGATGAGAAAAGAGGTTGGCAAACTTTTTCTATGAAGGATCAGATAGTAAATATTTTAGATTCTGGGTCATCTGGACTCTGTCACAATTTCTCAACTCTGCCATACAGTGAAAGCAGCCATAGACACTAACACTGTATAACAATAATATAAATAAAACAATATAATATAAATAACAATAATATAGACAAGTAAATGTTGCTCTGTTCCAATAAATCTTTATTTGTAAAAGCAGACATTGGGCTGAATTTGGCTCTTGAGGCCACACTGTGCTTACTTTGGGAAGTACTAGGGGACCATCTGATATTAGTGGTCATGAAAAAGTAAAGCCATTTAGTACTCTGTTTTTCTTCAACCAGTTTTTCTGTGCGGAGTTAAATGGAAAATCTGGCTTAACCAAGGCTAAGGTTTTGCAAGATGAGAGTAACAACTGGAATGCAGCAGAGAGCATGAATGCAAAGGAACTAGTATAATAATTAATAGTGGAATCTAACTAGGCTCATTAAAGAAGAAAGGACAGGAGGATACACAGAGAATGAGAAGTTGGTAAACTCAAAGGATTGTGGTTATAGTGGCATAAATGATGGAGTAGGTGTATGGTAGGCATAAATTTCAAAACATCAGAAATGTTCTAACCACAGAAAAGAAATTGTGATTATGTGACATGATGGAGGTACTAGCTACTGCTATGGTGGTTATGACTTTGCGATGTATAAATATATCAAATCAACACATCATATACCTTAAACTGACACAATGTTTTATGTCAATTATATCTCAATAAAACTGGAAAAATAAAAAAGTAACAAGATAGGTGTTAGTTCCCAAATGATGTGGTTAAGTTGATATCATCAGGGGAATGCAGTTACTACCAATAACTAAGCCCAAGAAACATCAATGAGAGTGAGAGACTGTTTAGGAAGGACAGAAAATCCAGAGTAAAGGAGGTCAAGGAATTGAGAAAGCAAGGAACTACAAGAATCTTTCACAGGCTACTTAATTCACAGGGAATTGGGAAAGGTACTTTCAGAGAGTGACAGTAAACCAAGTGATAAAACCTCCAAGGGATAACATTGTGGAATGACTAAGAAAAATATGGGTAGGGCACCTGGGTGGTTCAGTTGGTTAAGTGTCTGACTTTGGCTCAGGTCATGATCTCACGGTTCATTTGAGCCCCTCACCAGTCTGCTGTTAGCACAGAGCCCACTTCAGATCCTCTCTCTGCCCCACCCCAGCTCGTTCTGTCCCTCCCTCCCTCTCTCTCTCTCTCTCAAAATAAATAAACTTTTTTAAAAGAAAAGAAAAGGATGGGTAGTGGGTAGTGTAGTCTGATGGATGAAACTTCAAATCTGTGGATGTTTTTAGGAAATAGGGAGGAAGCTGTCTGAAAACAGCAATGAGGAGCAAGAAGGACCTTCGCACATTTCCAGGTAGAAGCAGGAATGTGGATAGAAGAAAAAAGCCACCAACCAAGACAACTGTAGGGAAGTAGCATCCTCATAGGAGAGTCAGGATGTAGAGCAAGAGGGTCAAGTTTGGAAAAGAGTTTGAGAATATAGAGGCTTCTGCTCACATCTGACCCTCGGTTCCAGGACAACTGGAGAAAGATTTTGGGAGTTGGAGACTGGCAGGAGAAGAACACAGAAAAGGAGATGCATAGAGAGAAAATGGAAATAAACCCCCAGGGTTATTGTGATTCCTAGTGACTGAGGAGAACAAAAACAAAAGGTATGATGAGATTAGTCCTGGTGTGTTAGGCACATGGAGCTGGGGTTTGCAGGCCAGGAAGGGGAACAGTGGTATTTCTCAAACATCCTGAAACAAAAGCAGGACTGAACTCCTCAATCTCTTCCAACATTTCGTTCGCGGTTCTGATTTGCAGCTTTGCATCGTCGGATTTTTGCCTTCTGCTCAAGAAATCTGAGAAATTTTTAAATGTGAAGAATTATTTACTTCAGTTCTCAAAAGGGATGTAGTACTTAAAATTTCTCCCCTCCTCCCAGACCAGGACTGGTCTCCTTCCTTGCTCTTCTTAGTTAACTCTTGGCTATAACTTTGCTGTCCCTGTGGAATTGGTAGCTTTCCTTGTGTTTTTTTGTTTTGTTGTTTTGTTTTGTTGTTTTTTTTTCTTTTTCCTTTTCTTTTTTTTCTTTTTCTTTTCTTTCTTTCTTTTTTTTTTTTTTTTTTTTTTTTTTTGGTAGGTAATCTTCAAGTTGAAAGCCACTGCAACTCTGTGATGACAACACAGGTTTGAAAGCCATGTTTTTCAAGAATAAGGATTGTGCTGAGCTGCTTTTTTGTCCTCAGTCTTTATCTTCAAAGGCTTTGTAGAGTTTGTCCTGTTTCTTTTAAAACATAAAAAAGCATTAGTCTTTGCCCTTCAGGTTATTCAAAGGTGAGAATACTTTTTATAACAGTATAGTTGAATGACAGTGCTTATTGGGGCAAAATATTTCTTAAACTGGGAGAATGAACTCACAATATAATAATAACCTCTTATGTGTTTAGAGCTGGGATGACCATGCCATTTGTCATCCAATCCAGTACACTTTTGATCCATGAAAGAGGGTGCTATGAATAATTAATGTAAGACAGTAGACAAACTGTATTAATGTGCTAAGTTGTTTTAACAAAGACATCCCAGAATACAAAGGCTTAAATAACGTAGAAGTTTATTTCACTCACATGATGATCCAGAGCTAAATTTGAAGGATGCAGAGTGACCACATATTCTTTCATCTCTGTAAGTCTCAGAGCTGATCCATTTGTAATGATTTTGTAGAGAACAGGAGGAGGAAAAAGAGAGTGGCTGGAAGGCAAGCAGTAACTTTTTAAGAACTCGACTCAAAAATTGCACACATCACTTCATTCATCTGGGGTAACATGAGTGAGTAAACAGGTAGCTTTATTTAATACACACAGGCACTAACTTTCCATTTTAACTTCTGTTCTGTTCAGATCTTTATATGGCATAGTAAGCCTCAATTTAGTGTTGTCTGTTAACTTTAACCATAGGTAACTGGTAGAATATAGTAACCAGCCACTTGACCAGCAAGCATGTTGCCAGGTAAGGCAAAAATACTAAGTACTACTGTGTGAGTACTTGAAAGACATACATCTGCATATTAATATATATGATGTCATTTGTGTTGAAATCTAAAATTAATAAGGTCTTTATATCTATTTTTGCTTCTAAGAATGTTATAAAACACTATGAGGTTGGGGGGCGCCTGGGTGGCGCAGTCGGTTAAGCATCCGACTTCAGCCAGGTCACGATCTCGCGGTCCGTGAGTTCGAGCCCCGCGTCAGGCTCTGGGCTGATGGCTCGGAGCCTGGAGCCTGTTTCCGATTCTGTGTCTCCCTCTCTCTCTGCCCCTCCCCCGTTCATGCTCTGTCTCTCTCTGTCCCAAAAATAAATAAAAAACGTTGAAAAAAAAACAAAAAAACAAAAAAACAAAAAAAACACCATGAGGTTGGTGGGATCCATGAAATCATATCCATTTCACCTGTGAAGACACTGACTTTTGAAAAGATTATCTTAATAACTTATCCAGTTATTAACTACACAATCACTATTGGGCACAAGAGTGTCATATCCCATAAAACATTTTTTATTTTGAACTTGAAATTAAAGATTGACATAATTGATTGCTTGTTTGTTTTGTTTCCTGGATAGTAGAAAACAGAGTCGCAGACTCATAGCTTTCTAAGGATGGAAGGGGATTTAGAGTTCACTTGGTCAATCTCCCTCATTTTATAATTGGAGAAGCAGACACAGACGTGTTGAAACCTGACCAAAGTTTTTTAGTTAATTAGTACCAGAAGCAGGGCAGAAATCTATCAGACAAGATTCTCTAATCCTTTCTCTTATTTGAATCTTTCTGAAGTAAAAGCACTGATGATAGTACTATAGTGATGTCCAAGGGGTTGGCTGTAACTGTTCAGTTTCTTACCAATGCTTCTCAAATTGGCTTTATCAAAGAGATCAACAGATACTTGAAGCATTACAAAGTAATATTGATAATTTTTTAAAAAGATTTACACAATTCTTTGCAAACCTGAATAACATACTTGAAAATCGTGTTAAAGTATATTGACTGTTTTTAACTTGAGATTGCTACCTTGAACTTTCCAATGAAAGGAACATGGCTGAATGTGTACTTTATAAGCTTTAAAGTATACATACATACATACAAACACACATATTAATAGCCTTCATAGGATTCTAGAATAATTAAGTGAGGTTATGTTTCTTTATAGTTTTGAACAGGATATAAGTTTTCTGATTTTGTGTTCTTTCAACATGAGTTATAAAAATACCATGTAAACCTTTAGCTACCACAAACTAATCAATAACATCATGATTTGAGCCAGCAAGTTCTTTCAGGACACCATCACAGACCATTTAAGGAAGAGTGCTATTCAGAGATCCAAGAATAGCACTACAACTTTCCAAGATAATACTGGGGGGAAGGAAGTAATCTTAATCTCAGGGAGGAGTAAAAACCACTTAATGTATGCAGCAGTGAGAAGCCTCTGACCTCAAGTGGAGGCCAGGTCTCTCAAATCAAGTTGAACATTGAGAATGAAATGAGGGTCTCTACCTCAAGTTCCATGTAGATCATTTCTATCGAGGTGAAGTATAAGCAGAATCGCTTCATAGAAAATTTACTGGAATAGGGGCGCCTGGGTGGCGCAGTCGGTTGAGCGTCCAACTTCAGCCAGGTCACGATCTCACGGTCCGTGAGTTCGAGCCCCGCGTCAGGCTCTGGGCTGATGGCTCAGAGCCTGGAGCCTGTTTCCGATTCTGTGTCTCCCTCTCTCTCTGTCCCTTCCCCCGTTCATGCTCTGTCTCTCTCTGTCCCAAAAATAAATAAACGTTGAAAAAAAAAAAAAAATTTAAAAAAAAAAAAAAAAAGAAAATTTACTGGAATTGACTTTGAGACAGTTATTGAGGGAAAGAGGCTCAGAAAAGTGAAAGACACCCCCCCCCCCCCCACCGCAGCCTTTCTGGAGGAGAGGAAAGCTTAGATTGCCTTTTAAAGATCAGCTCAAGGAGGTAAGAGCAGGAGGAATACAAGAAATAGAGCTCAGTGATGAAAATCACATTGTTACAAGAGTAGTGGAATGAAGGCAATGTGAAACTAGGGACAGAAAAGAGAAGCATGTCAAAATTAAGTACTTAAGATGTTACAGAAACAGAAACAACCCTAAAATATGTTGTGAATGGTGAAATCACATGTGACTGTAATTTTCTATTTGTCAGGAACTTATCTGTATTTTCTAAGTTTTCTACAAGGCAAATGAATGTTTCCATAATATAAAAATACAATATAATTAATATATAAAAGGAACAAAATATACTCTGCAATGTAGAAATTTTAATTGAAATTGGAAGTCTCACAAACATGAGAGGTTCTTGCAGTGATAACCCATTTTAATCCAAAAATTAGGGTGTGTAGTTTAAAATACAATTACACGGGGCACCTGGGTGGGTCAGTTGGTTGAGCATCCAACTTTGTCTCAGGTCATGATCTCACAGTTCATGAGTTCATGCCCCACGTCGGGCTCTGTGCTGACAGCTCTCAGAGCCTGGAGTCTGCTTCAGATTCTGTGTCTCCCTCTCTCTCTGCCCCTCCTCTGCTAGCTTCCAGTCTCTCTCTCGAAAATAAACATTAAAAGAAATTTTAAAAAATACACGTACACAATTTTCCCCTAATTTGTCAGTTGGTTATTTGAAAGAGATTCAGGTGTTATAAAACTTTAATTTAGTTCTATATTCATGGAATTGTATCTTTCCTGAAAAAATTGGTACAAATGGTGGCTATTATGTAGCTCTGCCTTCATTTAGCTCACTGATTTCAATAAACATTAAGGTTTTGGTCTTAATAATGCTGAAGATATATGACAGACATTAAGAAATACTGTATTAGGATGATAATATTCGGAAGTCTAGTGGAAATTTAGGACCCTGCTGAAAAAAAATAATACAATATACATTTGAAAGTGTTGCTAATAGACATATTAATAGTTCTTAAAAATGCAATACTATTTTTATTTCCATGAATTGTTGGGGTTTTTTTTTGTTTGTTTGGTTTATTTTTGTTTGTTTGTTTGTTTTAGATCCCACACATAACTGAAATCATACAGTATTTGTCTTTGACTTATTTCACTTAGCATAATGCCTTCAGGGTTCATTCATGTAGTCACAACATGGTTTCTTTCTTTATTATGGCTGAGTTATATATATGGATGTTAACTAAACATACATATCACATTTTCTTTATCCATTCATCCATCAATGGACACTTAAAATGCACATAGCTATTGTAAATAATATTAAATGAACAAGAGAGTCCAGATATCTTTTCAAGTTAGTGTTTTTGTCTCCTTTGTATATTCACAGAAGTAGAATTGCTGGATCATATGATAGTTCTATTTTTAATTTTATGAGTACCCTCCATACTGTTTTCCACAGGAGTTGCATCAATTTATATTCCCACCAGTGGTACACAAGGGTTCCCTTTTTCTCCACATCCTTATCAGCATTTGTTACCTTTTGTCTTTTTGATGATATGCATTCTGACAGACATAAGGTGCTATCTCCTTGTGGTTTTGATTTGCGTTTTTCTAATGACTAAAATGTTGAAGATTTTTTAATTTACTGTTGGCCTTTTTCAGAAATGTCTATTCAGATCTTTTGACCATTTTTAATTGGATTTTTTGGGTTTTTGCTTTTTGCTGTTGAGTTGTATGAGTTCTTTATATATTTTAGATATTAACCACTTACAAGCTAATGGTTTGCAAATATTTTTTTCCCATTCTGTAGGGCCTCTTTTCACTTTGTTAATTATTTCTTTTGTTTTGCAGAAGCTTTTTTGTTTGATGTGTTCCCACTTGCTTATTTTGTTGCTTGTGCTTTAGCTATCGTATCCAAAATAGAATCATTGCTAAGATCCATGTCAAGGATATTTTCTCTTTTGTTTTTTCCTAGGAGTTTCATAGTTTCAGGTCTTAAATTTAAGGCTTTACTCAGTTTTAAGTAGTATAAATAGGGGACTAGTGTCATTCTTTTACATATGAATATTCAATTTTCCCAGCATCATTTATTGAAGGAACTGTCTTTTCTCCATTGAGTATTCTTGACTCCCTTGTCAATACTGGTTTATCATATATGATTAAATTTATTTCTAGGCTCTCAATTCTGTTCCAATGATCTAGATGTCTGTTTTTATGACTGTATCCTACTGTTTTCATTACTAGAGCTTTGCAGTATAGCTTGAAATCAACAGGCTTGATGCCTCTCACTTTGTTCTTCTGTTTCAGGATTGCTTTGGCTATTCAGGGTCTTTTGTGGTTTCATATAAATTTTGGATTTTTTTATTTTACTTCTGTAAAAAATTCCACTGGAATCTTGATAGAGATTACATTTGTAATCAATGTAATCAATGTAATCAATGTAATCTAGAGATTACATGGGTTTTTGATAGCATAGACATTTTAGCAGTAATAGTTTTCCCGATCCATTAACACAGGATACCTTTCCATTTATGTGTTTCATAGATGTTGTGTTGTTTTCAGAGTAGAGAACTTTTACCTCCTTGGTTAAGTTTATTCCTAAGTATTTTTCTTAATACTATTTAATAGGTTCATTTTCTTTATTTCTTTTTTTTAAAAAAAAAAATAATGTTTATTTTTGAGAGACAGAGACAGAGTGCAAGTGAGGGAGGGGCAGAGACAGAGGGAGACACAAAATCGAAAGCAGGCTCCAGGCTCCGAGCTGTCAGCACAGAGCTCAAGGTGGGGCTTGAACTCACGAGCCGTGAGATCATGACCTGAGCCTGAGTCGGATGCTCAACCGACTGAGCCGCCCAAATGCCCCTCTTTATTTCTTTTTCATATGGTTCATTTCTAGTGTATAGAAATACTACTGATTTTTGCATGTTAATTTTGTATTCTGCAACTTCACTGAACTTACTGTTTAGGTCTACAATTTAGGGGTGGGAGGTTTTAGGATTTTCTATATATAAAATCATGTCATCTGCAAATAGAATCAGTTTTACTTCTTCCTTTCTTTTATTTCTTTTTCTTACCTGGTTGCTCTGGCAGGGGCTTCCAGTACTATATTGAATAGAGATGGTGAGGGTAGGCACTCTTGTCTTGTTATTGACCTAAGAGGGAAAGCTTTCAACCTTTTAACATTGAGTATGATATTAGCTATGGGATTATCATATATGACCTTTATCTATTGAGGTATGTTACTTATAGATCCTAATTTGTTAAGAGCTTTTATCATGAATTGAGGTTGAATTTTGTCAAATGACTTATTTGTGTCTGTTGAGATGGTCATATGATTTTTTTAATTCTGTTAATGTGATGTATCACACTGATTTGTGTATGTCGAACCATTTATGCATTCCAGGTGTAAATCCCCCTTATCATGATGAATAATCTTTTTAATATGTTGCTGAATTTTACCACTATTTTATTGAGAATTGGTGCATCAATATTCATCAGCAATATTGATGTATACTTATCTTTTCTGGTACTGTAGTTTTCTGTCTTTGGTATCAAGGTGATGCTTGCCTCAGAAAATGAGTTTGAGAGTGTTCCCTCCTCTTTATTTTTTGAAAGAGTTTGAGAGGATTGTCATTAATTCTTTAAATGTTTGGTAAAATTCACCATTGAAGCCTTTTGGTCATGGGCTTTTGTTCATTGATTACTGATTCAATCTCCTCACTAGTAATTGGTCTATTAAGACTTTTTATTTCTTCCTGATTCAGTCTTTGTACTTTATATGTTTGACCCCTTGATCATTATATCATGGCCCTTTGTTTGGTTTCATTTTGTTATTTTTAGTTTAAAGTCTATTTTGTTTAATGTAAGTATGGCTACCCCTGTTTTTTTTGGGGGTGGGGGGGATTTGTGTTTATCTTTTCTTTGTTTTTTGGAGTCTCATTTTTTTTGTTTGTTTCTTGTTTTGTTCTTTGTTTTTTGTTTGTTTGGTTGTTGTTTTTTGGTTACCTTTGTTTCAAATGTCCTTTTCCTTTACTTCACTCTAAGTCTCTGTGTGTCTTTAAGGTTGAAGTGAGACTCTTGTAGGCAGCATATCATTGGTTCTCTCTCTCTCTCTGATTTCTTAAAAAATCTATTCAGCCATTCTGTTTTTTGATTGGGTAATTTAGTCTGTTTACATTTAAAGTAATTATTGATAAGTAAAGACTTATTATTGCCATTTGTTCATTATCTTCTGATTGTTCAGTATATCTACTATTCCTTGTTTCTTATCCTGCTATCTTTTTTTGTGTGCTTTGATGTCTTGTGGTATCAGCATGCTTTGACTTCTTTATCATGTTATTTGTGTGATTCCTATAGGTTTTTCTCTTATGGTTTACTGTGACGCTGGCATGAAACATATTAAAATTATAACACCCTATTCTAACCTAATAACAACTTCAACAGAATTCCTAAGCTTCACACTTTACTTCTCATTCCCCTCACATTTTAGGGTATTGATCTTATAAATTCCTTATTTTTTATATTGTGTAACTAATAATAGATTTTAATAGTTATTGTTATTTTTACTATGTTTGCTTCTTTTTACTTTTAATTTTTTTTAATGTGTATTTTATTTTTGAGAGAGACAGAGACAGAATGCAAGTGGTTTAGGGAAAGAGAGAGGGGAGACACAGAATCTGAAGCAGACTCCAGGCTCCAGGCTCCGAGCACAGCACAGAGCCTGATGCAGGGCTCGAACTCATGAGCTGTGAGATCATGACCTGAGCTGAAGTCGGACATTCAACCGACTGAGCCACCCAGGCACCCCATGTTTCTTTTTACTTTTAAACTAGAGTTGTAAGTGAATTATGCACCACCATTACCATTACCATATTACAGAATCCAACTTTGACTATATGTTCAATATTACCAGTGAGTTTTACACTGCCTTCTTATGTTCTTAGCATTCTTTTATTTCCACTCAAAAACTCCCTTTGGCATTTCTTGTAAAGTAAGTCTAGTAGTAATGTTTCATCTCAGCTTTTGTTTATTTGGAAAAGTCTTTATCCCTCCTTCATGTCTGAAGAATCTCTTCACCAGGTACAATGTTCTTCATTGACTTTTTTTCAATTTTAATATTTTGAATGTATCATCCCATTGTCTTCTGGCCAGTAAAATTTCTGTTTATAAATGGTCTTATGGGAATTCCTATCTATGTAAATTCTCTCTTCTCTTGCTGCTTTCAAAATTCTTGCTTTGTCTTTGACTTTAGACAATTTAGTTATAATGTATCTTGGTGTAGCCCTGTTCAGTTTGAACCTGTTGAAGTCATCTGGGCCTCTTAGAATTGGATGTCCATTTCTCCCTCAAGGTTTGGGAAGTTTTCAGCCATTACTGCTTTAAATCTACTTTCTGTCCCTTTCTCTCTCTCATCTTCTTGAATCCCCATAATAAGAATATTCTTTCTTTTTTTAATATTTTGTTTTGTTTTGTTTTGAGAGAGAGAGAGTACGTGAGCAAGGGAGGAGCAGAGAGAGAGGGAGAGAGAGAATCTCAAGCAGGCTCTGAACTGTCAGTGCAGAGCACTGGTCTTACAAACCATGGGCTTGGTGGGCTTGGTCTTACAAACCATGAGTATGACCTGAGCCAAAATCAAGAGTCTGACACTTATCTGACTGACCCACCCAGGTGCCCCAAGAATATTTTTTCTTTTTATGGTGTCCCTTAATTCCCATAGGCTTTCTTCACTCTTTTTTATTCATTTTTCTTTTTACTATTCTGACTGGATAATTTCAAATGTCCTATCTACTGATTTTTTTCTTCTGCATGGTCGAGTCTGATTTTGAAGGTTTCCATTGAATTCTTCAGTTCAATTATTGAATTTTTCAGTTCAAGGATTTCACTATTTTTTTAAGTTTATTTATTTATTTTGAGAGAGAGACAGAGTAGGGGATGGGCAGACAGAGAGAGAGAGAGAGAGAGACAGAGAGAGAGAGGGAGGGAGAGAGAAACTCCATGCTGTCAGCATACTGCCTGATGTGGGGCTTGAACTCACAAACCATGAGATGACCTGAGCCAAGATCAAGAGTCAGACACTTAACCAACTGAGCCACCTTCAGTGTTTTTTTTCAATTGTGTCTTTCTCTTTGTTGAAATTCTCATTTAATTCACACATTATTTTTTAAATTTTGTTTAGTTGTCTTTCTTTGTGTTCTTGCAGTTTACTAAATAAGATGACTATTCTGGAGTCTTTGTCTGGCTGTTCATAGATCTCTATTTCTTTAGTATCAGTTATTTGAGCTTTATTAATTTCCTTTGGTGGTATCATATTTATCAGCTTTTCTATGATCCTTGATTTCTTTCATTGATGTCTCTGCATTTGAGTAACCGAGCTCTTCTTCCAGACTTTGAAGATTCACTTTGGCAGAAATAGTTCTTCACCATTCAGCTCAGTTTGGGTTTATGAATGTGTCTTCTGGTAATGTTCTTGGGAAGATACGGTTTGCCATTCGGGTCTGTTTTTGAGTGAAGCAACTGTTTGAACTCTGGCAATCGGATGGTGGATGTTCCACTGGCTGAGAAGAGCTGGTAGGACTGCTGCCTTTGTTTCCTGCCCAAGTGAGGCTGTAGGATGGACTTCATGTTACCTGGATTCTTTGGTATGACTTACTAGTTATTTGGGGCTAGATATTATATTCAGTCACGGGTATGAATTATCTTCCCTCGCAGGGCAGCAGGACAGGACCTAAGGCCTTCATGGCTGGTTGCAAAACGACAAAAATCAGGCTAGAATGTATACTAAATATCCTGGTTATATGAGAACATTTTTTTCTCTGTAGACAGTGAAAACCATGCCCTATTCCAGTGCCAATATGAGCAGAGTTGTTGGATTGTCTATACAACTTCACACGTGATCTGGAGAGGTTCCCTGGTCAGGTAATCTAAAGGCTCTATTAGGTAATAAGTGGAGCTATGAATTCATTTTTCTAACTCTGGCATAGCAGGAACAGCAGCTCTAAGGCTGCTAATTCTCTTGGTTTGTGGTCTTGACTCAAGTTAAACTGTGTTCCAAAAGCTAAACTGTGTTGCTTTGGGGTAAAGAGTTCTGCCCAGCTGCTTCTCAGCTCAACAGTTGCTGTGTTATGCAGCTTCAAGGTGTTCTTGCCAACCCTTCTTGTCAGATGGGGCTAGAGACCATCCTCCACAATAGGTGGGACTATGACTCAGGTTCCTGCCTTAGTGAGATGGGGAGGGACCATTTCAGGCAACTCTCAAATTTTTCTGAACAGCCCTTCTGGCGAACAGGAGGTCTGAAACCATAGTGGGTGGAGGATATTCTCTTGGGCATGGACAGACCAGGCTCCAGGGTAGGCAAAACTCCTCATTTGGGGATGCAAATTAGATGGCCCTTCAACCCACCTAATTCCTTGGTCCGACAATAACCACAACATGGTTCTGCAGATGAGCAAAACCACTGGTTGGTACTACCACCTGGGCTCTGCAGGTAGGAATTTGATCTGAGTCTGGTTGCTGGAAACCCCTCCCCCTTTCAATCTGACTTTTTCAACAGTCAGATTCCTAGTTGTTTAGCCCTGCATATTCCTCTGTGATTCCCATGGGGCAAATTCAGAGTAGTGACTCCCACAAAATTGGGCAGCTGGTTGTCACTCCTGGGCTCTCTTTTTCCACTGGAAGAACTGTAGGCATAGGCTCAGGGAAGACATCACTGTGATGTGCTTCACTGGTCTGGGTGGGGAGAAATGTGGTCAGCGTGTAGTTGTTTTTCTTACCCTTCTAGTGAAGTCTGTCTTGGTCTCTGTGGTGCAGGGGAAAGTGCTTCATTCTCACCTTTGTGTTCTAGGATTCTTTTATTCTCATCTTGTCCCTGAGTTGTTAGTTGTTCTTCTTGTGAGGAAGAGGTCCACAGTCAGGAATGGCCTATACTGCCATCTTGGTGACAGCACTCCTCCAACATTGACTTTTTTCAAAAAGTGATAATGTACTCTTTAAGAGAAATTTCATAGTTTGGAACAATGTGTCATGGCTATTACATGACAAAAATGTATAGCAAGGTCTGTGGGAATTTATACATGCAAAATGACTACCCAAGTTAAGTAGGGCAGATGTAAGACTTTTTAATTTCAACATTTCCATTCATGCAATTCAACTTTTTACATACAGAAGCAACTACTATCCATTATTTCTTTGGAATAAAAAATATTTTTGTTGAGTTTACTCATGATTTTAAATTTGTTACTGTGTCCTTCATTCTCTGATGATTCAGTCTCCACTCTGCCTTGCAAAAGGTTATTTTATTATTAAGTCATCACAAAGTATCTTGATTTTTCAGAATCTTTGGAGAGTTTTTTATATTCTATTCACTCATTCAAATACAGGATCTACATGTATCTGCTTTTATTGAATACTAATGCTGTTATGTTATTCAAACTTTGTCATTGTGTAAATACTTAAGCAGTTGAAAACCCATTCAGATGATGTTTGACTATGTTCTCAATCTCCTAGGCCACTCCACCTGTCTTCCTCACTCAATATGGCATATGACACAGGTAGATAAAAGGTGCCATTGTGACTATCATAATCTACAGGAAGTGTTTTCTGCTTATGATGCTGAAAAATATTTTATTACTTGTACCTTTTGAGATATAATTCTTCATAAATTATTTCTTGAAATCACAATGTGAAATATTAATGAAATTATTATATAGTTTTAAGAGCTACAGTAAAGAATTGTAAGTTATTATTTATCATGACAGTGGTAATATAATAAACACATATTTTGGCCGTGATGAGATTAACGTCACAATAAAGGACTAGAATAAGGAAACCACATTATATTATGTAACTCTGAGAGGGTATTTAATTTGTTGATCATATTGCATTTCTTCCTCCAAAATGAACTAGAGAAATCTTGGCATAGAGAATTTTTAGTTAATTTGAAATGTTTGATCTTGAAATCTGACTGCAAAATAACTAGAAACATTGAGTTGTAACTAACTTTTAAGCTCATATAGTCAGGGTAATTTCTTTCTACAAGGTGAACATGTTTAGAAATTGCACTCATTTAAGATAATTCGATTTAAATGGAAATATTGTCTCTTACATGACAAGATGTAAGTAAAATTGTCAAGAAGGGCATTGGTACTTGCCCTCCTCTATCTCCATAAATAGATAGATAGAGAGATAGAGAGATAAATAGAAAGAGAGGCACAAATACATCCCTGTTCTTGAACAGTAGAAAAAGTATTGTCATTAAAACCTGAGTATTTCATTTTTATTGTCCTGTCATCCTCAACTATCAAAATCATTGCCATGGTTCACAAAAATACATATGAGTAATTAAAAGTTGTTTTTTTTAATCACTTCTAAAATTCTTATATTCAAAATAAAGAAGAACATTTTTATTAAAAAAAAAAATAGAGGGGTGCCTGGGTGGTTCAGTTGGTTCAGCATCCAACTTTGGCTAAGGTCATGATCTTGCAGTCCATGAGTTAGAGCCCTGCATCAGGCTCTGTGCTGACAGCTCAGAGCCTGGAGCCTGCTTTAGATTTGGTGTCTCCCTCTCTCTCTACCCCTCCCCCAGAGAGAGTAAAACTAGACTATAGCAGAGTAAAACTAGAGTATAGCAGACTAGAGTAAAACTAGACTATAGCAGAGTAAAACTAGACTATATATTCAAGGAAATTATTATGTTTTCTCTCTCTTTTCTAAAATGTTTCAAAGTTTATTTATTCTTGAGAGAGAGAGAACATGAGCAGGGGAAGAGCAAAGAGAGAGGGACACAGAATCTGAAGCAAGTTCTAGGCTCTGAGCTGTCAGCACAGAGCCTGACGCAGGGCTTGAACTCACTAGCCATGAGATCATGACCTGAGCTGAAGTCAGACACTTAATCGACCGAGCCACCCAGGCACCCCATGTTTTCTCGTTATCTGATTTTTCTTCTACAATGTCAAATATGATGTCAGAAAAAAAAATAGACTTCTATCACATTACAGGTGTAAAAATCTTCATTTATATCTTTGGATGTTAATATAAATTACATTATGGTTTATGATTAGGATGCAGTATAGTATTCAACTAGTATATAACATATTATGGCATATGATTAGTGTCTGGTCAGCTACATTATATGCAATGTATGCATTTCCTTTCAATGATAACCAGTTCTGGGAAAAAATTATATTTTGTTTGAAAAATTTTTAGAAAAAAGTACCTTTACAATCAGTTGAGAATAGCTTTTCAGCTGAAAATGTTCTGTTTAAATGGTTAGCATTTTTGTATCATTGAGTTATTTTTATATACTAACAGACATTGAATATAGATGGCTTAGAAAAAATTAAAACAGTAAGTGATTGCAAGGCAGTAACTCATGTTTCTGCCAGAAATGTGGGTATAATATAGTGTGCATCAATGGACTATGCTGTTTGAGATCATTAATTAATTGAGTTATTACATAATTGCTTTACATACCTTTACAGAGCATCGGCCTATCATGTCCTACTGGCCTGGCCACGAATCACCTAGAGTCGGAGCACACCAGGGAAGAAGTGGGGAAATCAAGGCATGCTTTCAAAGACATACAGCATAAGAAATAGGGTGTTTCACTATTACTTACCTCATGTAAAAGCCTGGATGTACTTGGCATAAATTTGTTATAATGATATGAATTTGGTTGGCCTAAGTATCTAATGAATATAGTTGTTGGCATAAGATCAAAATATGCCTATTACTAAAAAACTGGTTTTGGCTTTATCATTTTTAATAGCATAGTTCTTCAGTATTTTTCCTGTTGTCAAAGTTGGTCCCTGCTTTGACATTTTTCATGATATACATTATCTGAACATAACATATTTATGTATTATGAGGAAAATATCTAGGTGGTTCTAAAGACCCATTACTAATTTTCCAGTTTGTAGGATTTTGACTCTTTTTATTTTATTTTATTTTATTTTATTTTTTTTTTTTTTAATTTTTTTTATGTTTGGGACAGAGAGAGACAGAGCATGAACGGGGGAGGGGCAGAGAGAGAGGGAGACACAGAATCGGAAACAGGCTCCAGGCTCCGAGCCATCAGCCCAGAGCCTGACGCGGGGCTCGAACTCACGGACCGCGAGATCGTGACCTGGCTGAAGTCGGACGCTTAACCGACTGCGCCACCCAGGCGCCCCGACTCTTTTTATTTTAAATGTGTCAGACAATTGATATCTTAGCAATTTAATCATGTTCAGCAATTCACAGCCCCAGTTCATAGTTACATTTCAAGAAACCTCACAGGTGCACTTTATATTGTTTTTTTCATTGGCCCAGTGCTAAATTGTATTGAACTTAATTGACAAGAACTTCTATTGATTTACTTATTTTTGTCATGCTCATGATTACACATCAAAAGCAGAACTAACTTCTTTCTGGCTTTTTGTGTAACATTAAAAAGCATGTTTTTTTGTCATTTTTTTCCAACTTCATATCTTTTTAAAAAATTTTTTCCACTTTTAATTTGAACTTATGTAGAGAATTCTAGAACTAAATTTTATTCATTTTGAAAGCCTTTTTCACCTTTTCTTAAGTGATTTGTACAATGCCTAAATATAGTTGTTAATTCCTTTTTGTATACTTTTCCATTGATCATTTATGTTTTCCCAGGTTTCGAAATGATGACCTTTTTTCCCAAAGGTGGGAGAAAGCTGTCTTATAATGTGGAATGAAATTTCCTCCCTTTTTAATGAGAGAGTTGATACATAAATTCCTTCTCCTATGTTAAGATTTTTGAACTGGGAAAGCTATGTTTCTGACATTGCCCTCTATTTGAAGACGTATTGAAATTTTTGCATATAGACTGACATCACAATTTTTTTTATTCCATTCCCTTTTAAAACCACAGCTCAGTCACTAGAAAGAGTAATAATAGGAGATATAGAAAGCTAATTTACCACACTTGATAAAAGAGAATAATTTATTTTTTTTAGTAATTTTTTTTTTGTAAAAGGAGAGACTGTGAAGCAAGTTTCCTCTTTTCTCCCCCCACCAGTATTTTCTGATTGTTGTGTTTTTCTGTGAGTGATGCTGAAGTTCATTTTTCCTGATCAATTTCAAGGAATTTTTCTTAACCTTGCTCCTCTATAGGTGTTCTTCTCTGGCACTGCTGACCATCCCTGTACAAGACACCTCTAGGCAACACATACCTTTAGTCTTTTCTTGGCTATGTTTTAGTACTAAAATTTGTCCAAGAAATTCTGTTTTAAAGCTGATTCCTTCTATAATGAAATTGCACAAAATTACTGTCTTCAAGAAATAACATTTTTTTAAAGTGAGCACAAAAACATCTTTGCACACGTCTTTGATGTTTTTACGCAGTTATTTCAAGGGGAACTAATGTTGATGACTTTCAGTGCTTATCATCTGACTGCTTCTGTAGCTTTGGGAGTTGTGGCTTTTCTTCATTTCAATTTTGTTATATTTATACCCATCTTGTTGCCTTGGCTTTCTACAAGTTAAACCTGACTTTTTCCCATTTGATTTGTAAGCCTGCATACATAGCATGTTCTTTGGGAAAACACTTTCCAGCCCTGGAGATGTTTGGTTGACCCTGTGTGACCATTCTAGCAGCATGCTTCCCTTCTTCTCTTGCTAATCTGCTAATCAGTGTTTATTCATTAGTGCATACTAGCTTCTGTGGGTCATAAAAGGAATGTAGTTTATTTCCTTAAAGAAATTCACAATTCGATTGAGAAGATAAGTGCCATTTCGTTTAAAGGAATTTTTTGACAAAAAATCAGAGACTTCCTTTTCATTGGCAGGCCTTATACCCTGTGTATCCCTTAGATGAGTTAATGAGTGGTAATTAATAATGCTCAACATTCAGTAAGGATTTTCAGAAATTTTTTTGGCAAATCACTCAATGATCAGATATAATCCTTTATTGGTGAGGTTTCTCTTTTTCTTCTTGAGAAAGAAGTGTGTGTGTTTCCCCATCTCTTACTGCCTGTCATGTGAGTTACACACCATCTTTTTATCACCTATATCACTTGATATTTCCTCTTATAAAATGGCCACCTCTTTCTTTCCTCACTAATCAAATTCTTTGCAATCTTTTAGACCCCATTAAAATATTGGCCCCTCTGGGAGACTTCACTGAGCCTACAGTACTGTGTCTATATTCATAGTAATAGTCAATAACTGTTCACGTTGTTGTTATGGACTATGGTCTGCATTCCTTGCTAAGTACTTTACTCACATTTTATTAAGCTGTCCATCATGACCCTCTGTGCTTAGTCTTTATTGTCCCCATTTTGCAAATGGGCTTAAGTTTAAGTTTAGTATATGTTTACCAAGTTCAGAGCACTGTAATGATAGACAAAGGATTCAAATTCAGGTCTACCAGACTCTAGAGTTTGCACTCCAAACTCCCTACTTTGGGATCTGTGAAACAGTAATTCAAATTTTGGAGAATGAGAGACTCATGTTGATGTCATTATTGACCAAAACTTATTTATTCACTGCATATCCAATAAAACTTATGTCATGGGACAAATATTGTTTAATCTGATATCAATATACTGTTTTCACATTATCTAGAGAGGAACTGAATGTCTTTGTTTTCTGTACCTACTCTCTCCTATACTGTGACTTGATATGAGAATTTTGAGGTGGAAAATGTCTAATGGTTTATAGCTGAGCATTTGCATTTGGTGCTGTTATTGCTGCTGTGGTTTTAGAACTTTTTATTCTGAAACCAGTGAGACTTGGGTCTAAATTCCACCTATATATCACTCATTCCTTATTTTTGATCATGACTAAGACATTTAAAGTCTTTCTAATTCAATTGTCTCATCAGTATAATGGGGCTAAGAACTTATAACGAAGATTGCTTTTTTAGAATTTACTTTTTTAAGTTTGGAAAATTTTAAACATATATAAAATTAAAGAGAAAGATCTAACATATGTCCATCTGCCCCTTGCCTAGTTTAAACAGTGATCAACTCCTTGTCAATTTTGTTCTTCACATCCTCAGAATTAGTGTTGTTTCAGAATTAAATAATTCTCTTAAAGTTATTTACAAAAGTGCCTGGCACATGTTAGGTACATAATTCAAATCAAATTAATTTCATGTTTAGGAATGAACATTGAGCAGTATTTGATGGCCCATTTTTCAAACTTATTTTCTTTGTGGGTTTTTTTTTAGATTTTTAATTTCTTTCTCTTTTTTTCAATATATGAAATTTATTGTCAAATTGGTTTCCATACAACACCCAGTGCTCATCCCAAACGGTGCCCTCCTCGATACCCATCACCCACCCTCCCCTCCCTCCCACCCCCCATCAACCCTCAGTTTGTTCTCAGTTTTTAAGAGTCTCTTATGCTTTGGCTCTCTCCCACTCTAACCTCTTTTTTTTTTTTCCTTCCTCTCCCCCATGGGTTTCTGTTAAGTTTCTCAGGATCCACATAAGAGTGAAAACATATGGTGTCTGTTTTTCTCTGTATGGCTTATTTCACTTAGTATCACACTCTCCAGTTCCATCCACGTTGCTACAAAGGGCCATATTTCATTCTTTCTCATTGCCACGTAGTACTCCATTGTGTATATAAACCACAATTTCTTTATCCATTCATCAGTTGATGGACATTTGGGCTCTTTCCATAATTTGGCTATTGTTGAGAGTGCTGCTATTGTGGGTTTTTTTTTTAACATTTTTAAATTTATTTTTGAGAGAGAGAGGCAGATCACAAGCGTGGGAGGGGCAGAGAGAAGAGACACAGAATCTGAAGCAGGTTCCAGGCTCTGAACTGTTAGCACAGAGCCCGATTCGGGGCTCAGACTCATGAACTGTGAGATCATGACCTGAGCCGAAGCTGGACACTTAACCATCTAAGCCACCCAGGCACCCCCAAACTTATTTTCTGCTTTTAGTAAAAAAAAATTACTTTGAAAATTGAAGAGAGAGGGAATAGAAAGTAAATGTTTGTTTAAATATCTTCTATTTTCTTTTCACATTTTAAGTCAAAGGACAGGGTCAAAAGCAAGCTCAGGCATCCCACATCAAACTAGCTAAAACTGAACAAAGACTATCTATTAGAACTATAGGATTTTTCATATGAGTGCCCCATGTCTCTCCTTAACACGTGTCTCCAATCTTTGTCCTTGATTTCTCTGTTGTCACTCTTGGTGTTCCATATTTGCCTATTGCCTTCCTCTCTTGTCATTCCTGGTATGGCTCCTAGATCTTCCTATTACTCTTGAGGACTTTTCTTTCCTATTGGTTTCAATTTTTTCTGTACCTACATTGTGCCCTGGACTATAATGCTCTTGCAATCTATGGTGTGTGTGTATGTTTTACTTACTTATTTTTTTCCTCATTATAAATTGGGCCCAGCTCTGCAACAAAAGCTCTCCAGCCATATTTCATTTTTCTCATCTGCTTTCCTGGCAACCAGTACTGAGAGCCCTACATGAGAAACACTGTCCCTTCTCTTTTCTTAAACAAAATTTTTCTTTTGTCTCCTAAGTATACTATTCATGTTCATAATACACCAAATGTTATAAAGAACCAAACAGAAGAAGGCTGTTTTGTGAGTAGATGCCAGAGACATTTTGCTTGTACATGCATAATTGATGTCCAAAGAGTATGCCAGGAGTTACTGAATCAGGACATGGAATAACTAGAAGGGGAAAAAAAAGTGATTTGGCTGCACTTAACCTTCTTTCCTACATTATTATTTTGCTCTTGTTTATAAAGCTTTGACATGCCTTGTATATATCCACTCTAAGTATTGAAAAAGTCTCAAGGCATGATGATGTTGTGTTTTTTTATACTCATATTCTTATGTAATGTTGTCCATTTTAACTGTTTATATTAAGAGATCACAAATATGAACAAACCCTAAGCAAAAGTTTGCAATAGGCTTTTATTAAGAGCCTCTAATCTCTACTAATTTTTCTACATACCCCAGTTTTACCCCATTTGAGACACATACTGAATATTCATAGGGACTTGAGTATATTTGAATTATTTATCTCCTTACCCCCAAACCTATTAAAACCTGAAAGAAGAATGGGGATAATAACAGAACATTAGTTTTGGGATCAGATATTTCCAATTTCAACACCAAGTCCTGATGATTGCTATTGATATGACCCGCAGTAACTTATTTAACCCTCACTATTTAACTTATTTAATGTCCTTTCTCATTTTATGTTACTCCTGTATAAATGGGGATAATGATAGTATCTATTTCTAATAAACTGTTGTGAGGATTGCATGAAATATTATATGCAATGTAGCAGATACTGGAGGTAGGGGTGTGGGGGATAGATTTCATTCTAACCAGTTTTCCTTCTTGTAGAATGAATATATATATATATATATATATATATATATGCCCATATATATATGCCCATATATATATATATATATATATATATATATATATGTATATGCCCAAATTCAACACCAAAAAAACAAATAGTCCAGTGAAGAAATGGGCAGAAGACATGAATAGACACTTTTCCGAAGAAAACATCCAGACAGCTAACAGACACATGAAAAGCTGCTCAACATCACTCATCACCAGGGAAATAAATATCAAAGCCACAATGAGATACCACTTCACACCTGTCAGAAGGGCTAACGTTAACAACTCAGGCAACAACAGATGTTGGCAAATATGTGGAGAAAGGGGATCTCTTTTGCATTGTTGGTGGGAATGCAAACTGTAGCAGCCACTCTGAAAAGCAATATGGAGGTTCCTCAAACATTTAAAAATAGAACTACCCTACGACCCAGCAATTGCCCTACTCGATATTTACCCAAAGGATACAGGAGTGCTGATTCATAGGGGTACATGCACCCCATTGTTTATAGCAGCAGGTGGGTGGGGGGGGGAAGTTAAATGGTCAAAGGGCATTAAGGAGGGCACTTGTTGGGACAAGCACTGCGTGTCATATGTAAGTGATGAATCATTAACTACTTCTGAAATCAATACTCACTATATATTAACTAACTTGAATTTATATTTAAAAAAAGAATATATATGTGTCTATAGTGTGTATATAGTATATATGTTTATATACATAACTATACACTTGTATATATGTATTCATATACATATGTATACATATGAATATATATGTAAACTATATATAGTATATATATACACATATATATGAGTGTGTATATCTATCTACTTATATAGATATATATATACCTATATAGATAGATATACACATACATATTTATGAATATATGCATATCTTGCTTATGTTAGAATAAAAGGGTTTGGCATTTCCCCTAACAAATGTTGACTGGCCATTAAGTGGAAGGGGTTTTTTTTCATTGTTATTGGGAGAGATCAGTCCTGTTTGCAGTATCCCTAAAAGCACACCTTATAAAGCTTTCTCCCATAAAGGAAGCTATCTCTATTGTGTTGTTGTCATGCTTAATTTGTATCTTCACAGTAAAAATGATGTTTTAACAGTGAGTGAGAAAAATTACTACCTTTAGGAGGAAAATCATAGAATGGAGAAAGCTTTTAAAAACAGATGTGTGGGAATATTTCTACCATTGTGTGAGTTTTTTTTTTAACATTAAGTATATCACCTGTAAAAATTCTCGTACCTAGATACTTATGCTCAGGAAAGGGGTTTGAAATTTTTAAGCTCTTTCAATATCCTTTACATGAAAATTTTAATGGATTTTTATCACTTTGATTAAACTGGAAAAAACACACCTTCTACCTGGTTTGTAAATGCAGTTGATAGATAGCAAGGGAGAGGGCATTCACTAGCCTATTTTTAATACTGGAAAACAGTGAATTTTTATCAGGGCTTTTCAAAGCTTTATGGCAAAATGTGCAAGCAAGATTAAAAAAATTATAAAGCATATCCAATCTGATTGCTTTCTCTGAAAATGCTATTATTATTATTATTGTCATATATTTATGTTTGAGAGAGAGAAAGGCACAGCTTGAGTGGGGGAGAGAGAGAAAGAGAGAGAGAGAGAAAGAAAAAAAACAGAATCCAAAGCAGTCTCTAGGCTCTGAGCTGTCAGCACAGAGCCTGAAGCGGGGCTTGAACCCACGCTATGAGACCTGACCCAAAGTCAGATGCTTAACTGACTGAGCCACCCAGGCACCCCTGAAAATGTTATTATTAATAATATTTTGTAGAATAGTTTAGTGAGAAAAATGATTTTATGTATCATTAATAAATATAATTCTATTTAAGACATTTCCTTGTTCTCCTTTATTTTATTCATTATTAATTACTATTTTAATTTAGTTATAATGTTTAATAAATGTTAGTATATTAGAACATTTGTCTATTGCATAATAGATGAGTATACATAGATGGCAGATATCTACTCAAACATTTTTATGGGTGATTAGTTTGAAAACCCAAAAATGTTCCAAAACAACCTGTTGATATGATCATTACTGATGTTGTCAAGGTTACACCAAGACAGTTTATGAATTCCTTTTCAGCAAAGACAGATTAATGATCAAGTGAAGTAGAATGCATTTGTGTTGTTATGAGTCTGTCCTCCCTCCCTCTCTCTCCCTGTATATCAGTTTCCTAGGACTGCCATAACAAAGTACTGCAGACAGGGTGGTTTAAAAAAAAAAGAAAGAAATCTACTCTCTGACAATGCTGGAGGCCAGAAGTCTGAAATTAAGGTGTCAGGAAGGCTACATGCCCTCTGAAGGGAAGCCTCTAGGGAAGTATCCTTCCTTGCCTCGTCTTAGCTTTCAGTGACTCCTAACATTTCTTGGCTTGATATTCTGCATCGTTTCACTCTGCCTACATGATCACATGACCTTCTTCCCTATGTGCCTCTGTATCCAAGTCATTAGATTTAGGGCCCACTCTAATCCAGTATGGCCTATTCTTAATTACATCTGCAAAAAAAAAAAAAAAAAAAAACCTATTTCCAAATAAGGTAACATTCACAGGCACTGGGGATTGAGATTTGAACATGTCTTTTGGGGGGGTATAATTCAACTACTACACCTTCTCTATCCCAGTGCTTCCCTCCCTCCCTGCTCTTCCCCCTCATTGTCTTACTTTTACCTAGTATCATACAGGGCAGTAAGTTTTCTGAGAGTTCTCTGTATGCAGAGCACCAAAAGTCCATACACCAAGTGGGACATGAGGCTCCCGTTTGGAATAAGGGTTGGGTTAGAGCAGTGCATGGAAGGGTTATGTAGTATGATTCATGTGTCACAATTTGCTCCTTCATCCTCTGAAGTTCTTCGTGCTCTAGACCTAAGTGATAGCAATTGAATGACTTTTATTTTCTCTTACTCCATTTTGGTTGCCCCTAAAAGCATCAGGAGCTTGGCATTGCACGCAACACTGACCTGATTTGAGACCCTTGAAATTCATTCTCAAAGGGGAACCAGTCATTTGTTCTGGATACCTGCAGAGGGAATAGGGTTGACTACATCAGCCACAATCACAGGTGTCTTTTCAGTCTGGCATCTTGAAGTTCCTACCATTCATTTCAGCCTATGAAATAGTAGTCTGAACACACCTTTACTTTCCATTCAGTAACTTCCCATGCACCTTGGTAACCCAATTCTTACTGTGCTGTCATGAATGCAGGCTAGGTAGATAGTGTGGAGAAATGTGTGCCTTCATTATTAAGTGGATAAGTTTTCTTTTTCAGTTTCTACAGTCCTTGTGGTATATTCTTCAACTTGACTATTTCATCCTCTTTCTCATGAGTAGGTTCCCAATACTACATTGGACTTCCCTCTTTCATGGTTATTATACTTCTTCTTTTATCAAACAGTAGTTTCCCCCATTTATGCCCCCCACTTTTGATCTAATCTCTCTCATTCATCCTTTTGAATTATATGGGAGCTATCTAGCCTACTACCATTGTCAATTTATCTCATTTACTTCTTTTTTCTTCCACTGATGTTCAGTCATTCCATGTTTTATGCTTTGTTTCAACTGATATGTTGGACTTGAACGTTTCAGTAATGTCACATTCACTTATAGATTATCTTTACAGAATAGGCCCAGGGGAAATTACTTCTTTGTCCTCCTTATCTTTCAGATGACCTCATTATTAATGATACTCTTAATAACTGAGCCTACTGGCCCAAAGAGATAATATGAAAGAACCAATAGGTGGCAGACATTTGGTTTTATGAAAGGGAGAAATTGTTTCCACGGGAGAACATAGAATTCTTTCAGTAGAAAAAATAGGATGCAATTTTACGTTTCGAGTGCTAAAGGACATGTCTTATTCAGACCAATTGCATTCAGACTGTGACAGATTCTACCTCCTATATTGTAATGATACTTGAATTTTTTCAATATCCTTGCTCCTTCACACATTTCTTTTTTCTGTAAGCTCTTTCATGAGCGAGAGATTTTTAAGATTAGAATGTGTAAGATAAAAATCTTGGAAGCATCTTCAGTATATTTCTTTCTAGTTTTAACCTTTGAACCAGAAGCATAAATAATGAGTATAATTTATTTGTTGGGCCTCCACCTTCTTTACTTTTTGCCCACTTGCTTCAGGAAAGAGTTACTACTTCCTTTTCTTTAAAAGCCTCAATTCCCTGTTTTATCTTGCCTTCTTCTAAGGAGTGATCTTGTTACTGAAATACTTTTGCAGCTATTACCAGTGTCTTATTCCCCAGCTTACTTATTGCTTATAGTCCTCTACTGCTTTCTTTGCTTTGCTCTATAATCCTCCTAGTTTTTCTGTCTACCTCCTTTACACTTGGCATATTTCCTCAGAGTGTAACAAAAAAGAGTATGCTTTGTTGTTGTTCTTTTTTTTTGTTTTAAACCATTGCTCTATTTGCCACATGTAGCCATTCTTTTAGTGACTGTCATAAAGCAAATCTCTGCAAAGGCTTTATAGTTTGAGTTTAGCGGCAGAAATGCCTTCCAATACCTGGTGTTTCTGGAGTTCTTATATAGTTCACTGGCTTTGTCTCAAAGACTTTGCTATTTCCCTTGTTTTTGAAAAGGCCTGCCACGAGCTTGCTTAAACACTACAAACTCTGTATGATGTATGGTGATGAGGAAATTTTTCTTTCAGCAGTCTTACCTTGCTTTAAAAGCCTTATTTTATTTTATTTTATTTTATTTTATTTTATTTTATTTTATTCTTTGCTTTTTCCCCAAAAGGTGTGCTTTCATGTATTTGGTGTTATCTCCAGTCTGTAGCATTATAGCAATAAGGAAGTTGGATCAACTGGGGTCTTTGGACTCTGGCAGACCTGAATGCAGATACTAGTTTTGGCACTGGTAGGCTGGGTTACCTTCAGAAGTTAATTAACTGCTCCTATCCTTAGCTTCTTCACTGTAAAATGGAAATAATCATAGTATTACAGTCATAGAATTAGTAGAAGGATTTTATGTGACTGTGTTTATAACTATTTCTGACACATGGAGAGTATTTAATGAATGTTGCCTATTAATTTTTACAAGTGAATCCTGAGCTTACTCCAATATATCACTTTCTATTTCTCTGAGCAAATGAAACGTGCTCTCATAACAATGTTTTCATTTGCCCTTTTTAACCTATCTATTTAGATTTTTTTTTTTAATTTTTTTTTCAACGTTTTTTATTTATTTTTGGGACAGAGAGAGACAGAGCATGAACAGGGGAGGGGCAGAGAGAGAGGGAGACACAGAATCGGAAACAGGCTCCAGGCTCCGAGCCATCAGCCCAGAGCCGGACGCGGGGCTCGAACTCACGGACCGCGAGATCGTGACCTGGCTGAAGTCGGACGCTTAACCGACTGCGCCACCCAGGCGCCCCTCTATTTAGATTTTTAAAGGGCTGTTAGTGCCTTCTTATCTAAGTATGTGTGTATTTCTACTCTTCATGAGTAGATATTTATATAATATATAACCTTTCCTTCTTTTTTTATAAAGCTTTTGAAAAATACAGGAAAACAAAACAGTTAAAATCACCCACATTTTTATCATGTATGTGCATCTATAAAAGATTTACATATGTGTATGTATGCATATGCCAATTATACTTAATGTTTACATTTATGTAAAAAGCTATCACTCTACAGGAGGATAGCTCTGCTATCCCTCCAATGTTGTAACCAAGAGAAAACTATGTGAATCTGGCTGGTCATTTTGCTATGCTTATAGGCATAAATTATTTGCACCTGTACTTTCATTTTAAACATATATTTATAATATTCATGCATTATATGAATAATTAATGTTCTTTCCTTAGGCAATTTCCTTTTCTTTTTTGCTTCATATTGATACTACTTTCCTGTATACTTTAAATAATTAATTGGTAATAGTAAAATAAGGCATGAACATTTCACTTTAGAGTTTCCAAAATGTCTTTCATGTCGATTATCTCATGTAGTGCCCACTGTCATGCTGTGAAATGGGTAAAAATATTCTAATTTAACAGACAAAGGTATTGCAAGTTACAAGGATTAAATAGTGGGGAAACAATGGTTCCCAAACTATATTGCGAGCCTCTGGACCTCAAATCCCAGGCACTTTCCTGAGAGAAGTGCATAGCCATCCTAAACTGTTGGTTTTGTGTTTTTCTGCTATCTCTTCCAGCCTGTAATGAGATTGACACACCATCTTTTTGCCACCCATATTACTTTATATTGAATATCATGTTCATTCAGTTTTCAAGGTCTTTCCAATACTTCTGTCTTCTCCAAATTAATTTCCATCATAGCCATGATATAATCTGAAAACAAGCGCATTACTCTATCTTCTTAAATCCCGAAGTAGCTGTATTTTCTTTAAATATACTCCATTTAAATTGCCCCTGTTTTTCACATGTAATAGAGGAAAAGACAGCAAAATAGAGTAGCAGTTAATTATTACCATCTCTGGAGCTCCATTGCTTGAGTTCAAATCCCAATTCTGAGACTTCTTAGCTGTGTAACTTTTGTCTGATTCTCAGTTTCCCTGTCTATAAAATAAAAGTGATAATAATACATCCTCTGACTATAGAAATGATTAAAGACTCAAGATTTTATTAAAATATTTAATAAAAATTAATATTAAAACTAATTTTAAAAACTAATATTAAAATATTAAAGTATTTAGCCCATAATGTTTGCTAGGAAAATATTAACCAAGATTACTATTATGATAAATAGGACACAAGATAATCAGATAGCTTTCCTGGGTAGCATTAAATATGGAGATAAAGATTATTTCCTGCCCAAACCAATGTGCTTTTCAATGAACAGTTTTGTATTAGCTGTCTTCCAGTGACTAATGATAGTTCTGCTAAGAGTGAATGTCAAAAATTTTACTATATTTTTCTAGTGTCCCTGCAGCTGTAAATGGTAAGTGTATATGCAGATGTTTAAACATAATGAATCAGTTATAATGATGTCGTCAATGCATAGCCTATATATAGCCTGTGTATATTATTTCTTCATCAACACGTTTGTTTTCATGATTGTTGCACTCTTTAGAATGTCTGAAAAAGCTAATTTTGATAGGCAAGTACTATGATAATATTATGACATTGTACAGAAGATTTTTCTTAAATATAGAGAAAATACAGAGCCTGGGATGGGCTTGGAAAAAGAGAAAGAGGCTAGTAGATGCTGGCGTTCTAATTCTACCTGCTTCTAAATGTGTGATATGTTTAATATATTTAGATCTGTTCATTATCTGTTAACATGGTAGGTCTGGGGTAGGTGATCTCCAAATACCAGCTATGACATTTTATATTCTGTCTTAATAACTTATAACTTCATAATTATGATTATTTGTAAGTGTGGTGTGTATAGTAGAAGTGTTGTCTTAAAATTCTAACACCAAATGGCAGAGTCTAGTTTACTTCCTGAGGAAGATAACTGTCCGTGTAGTCTGACACAGTAGCATCTAGCTGTTATCACTGTTCAAGACTATGCAGTAAATCTCCACTGTCCTTAGGAATAAAATCTAAAGTTCTTAAAACTACAGCTAGGCAGCATCACTTGGCCCCTGCTCGGTTGCCAGTCCTCTATCAGCTCACCACATCTTACCCTTGAGTGCATACAGCCCTTTTCCATTCTGGACTTCTGGTAATGCTGTTCACTTTTCTTGGAATTTCTCTCTCTTCATGTGACCCAATCCTGCCCCTACCTTATCCCTTAAGCATCAACTTAAATATATACGTTACCAACTTCTGTGTTGAGTGTGCAGTGTTTTATGCATTAGAAACAAAATTTTACAGGAAGAACCTCGTTCAGTAATTTATTTTATTTTATTTTTTGAAGTTTATTTATTTACTTTGAGGGAGAGAGAAAGGGAGAGAGAGAAAATCCCAAGCAGGCTCCGCACTGTCAGCACAGAGCCCAATGTGGGACTTGAATTCACAAACCGTAAGATCATGACCTGAGCCAAAACCAAGAGTCAGACGCTTAACTGACTGAACCACCAAGGCTCCCCTCAGTAATTTCTTTTAAAATGAGGATCTGGCAATATTTCTGTCCATGTTTGTACCTGGCAGCTGACTAGCTGATGAATAACCCTCCTAGATAGGTTCTGAGATCTCAGAATACATATATTCACATGAATACATATATTCACATGACTTGGAACCCAGCTTCACTGTGACATATCACTTGTTTCTTCATGTGGGGTTAAGAGGTGGCAACCTGTAGCTAAAATTTTCCTTACTCAGAAATATCTTCTGGAACCGTTGGAATGGGTGCCTCCCAAATATTGCTTCCACAAAGCCTATAACATCCTTCACTATATTTAGCATAATTGCAAAAAAGTCATTTTGAGGGGGAATTGTTTTAATGTATATGTCCCCATAGCAGATTGTAAGTTTTATGAGGGCCAAGACTTTGTCTTGCCTACCACTCTATCCTTTTACCAAACATTTTGCCTAATCTATGCTAACATTCTTGACAACAGTGTTTGAGTGTCCAGTGTATGTCAGACATTGATCCTGTGTCTCAGTACCTAGCAGAAGAAGGCTTGAAAAAATTAACAACCCAACATAGAACCCTTGATGGAAGCCCTAGGTGTAAGGAGGAAAATTTAGATAAATCAGTGGATTAAAAATATGCAGCACCACAGAAGGAATGATCAATTTCATTAACAAGTGCTGGAAGGCATGCTTCTTTGCTGTCTGCTCCTCTTACATATCAGTTTTTATTTCTTTAAAACATTTTTTTTCTTTCTTTAAAAAAATTTTTTAATGTTTATTTATTTTTGAGAGACAGAGAGAGAGACAGAGCATGAGTTGGGGAAGAACAGAGAGAGAGGGAGACACAGAATCTGAAGCAGCTCCGGGCTCTGAGCTGTCAGCACAGAGCCCAACACAGGACTTTAACTCACGAACTGAACCATGAGATTGTGGCCTGAGCCAGTTGGACCCTTAACTGACTGAGCCACCCAGAAACCCCTACAGATCTGTTTTCATCGTTGTGTTTCAGTCATATCAGGATAAAGGATTTGCAAGTAACTGGTACTTATGCAATCTGGCATTAATTACAAATTTTTAGTCTCCATTTAGAGCATCTTTATTGAGGAATGCATAGGTCTTTCTTTTTTCTTTCTTTCTTTCTTTCTTTCTTTCTTTCTTTCTTTTTCTTTCTTTCTTTCTTTCTTTCTCTTTCTTTCTTTCTTTCTTTCTTTCTTTCTTTCTTTCTTTCATCCCTCCCTCCCTCCCTCTTTTCTTTCTTTCTTTTTAAAAATTTTTTTTTAATGTTTAATTATTTTTGAGAGAGACAGACGGAATGTGAGTGGGTTAGGGGCAGAGAGCGAGGGGGACACAGAATCCAAAGCAGGCTCCAGGCTCTGAGCTGTTGGCACAGAGCCCAGTGCAGAGCTTGAACTCACGAGTCGTGAGATCATGACCTGAGCTGAAGTCGGATGCTGAACTGACTGAGCCACCCAGGTGCCCCTTTTTTTCTTTCTATCTTTCACAGAGATTTCTAGATAAGTGTACCCACCTCCCTAATATGATATTTCTATTTTTAACAGCCTGTATACTCAGCTCATGCCTTCCAGCACTTAATACAACCTATTGAAATATCTAGAGAAAAACTAGAGGGCAATTAGGTAAAATAGACACAGATTCCTCAATCGATTCTTTTAGGGTAAAATGAAAAAAAAGAAAAAAGAAGTGATTAGAGTTATGTGTCCCATACTATGACTGGAGAATTATAAGCAGATACAACATGATCTTTTGAATTCACAGGTTTAAGATTAAAATACACTTCAGCTATTCATATACTTGTTACATCATACTCCTGGGGGCACTAAAAGTTTTTTTTCTAGTTTTTTGAGTTTTTTGAGTCATTGTCTTTCTCAACAATAATTAGGTACACTTATTGGACATTTTCAATGGGTCAGACCAGACACAGTACTAAGTGCAGTGCATGCATTATCAGTATTTAACTGTAGAACCATGCTGCACTGGACATCACCATGCCCATTTTACAGATGAAGCCATGAAGACCCAGATGAGGTCTGCCAGTAGGAAAGCTGAATTTTGATCCCAGGTCTTTCTTGAAACTAATGCATGTACTCCTATACAGCCCCCAAAATGTATTTTAGTGCAGGTACTTTAAGTAAAGCAATTACAAACCCTCACACTCCTCTTAGAGCTCTGCAGTAACTCTCCACTGTCTTTAGGAATAAAATCCAAAATTCTTAAACAGCTAACAGGTAGCATGACTGGTACCCAACTAGATTGCCAGACTTTTCCCTACCAACCTGCTACATTGTACCCTTTTCTACTCTGGATTCAGGAGTAAGAAGATAAATCCACGATTTATTTTTCAACTATTGTCTAATTAAGTCTGTCCCCATAACATTCTTGTTTACTTTTAGAATATAAAGTTTTTCGAATATAAAGTTAATCTGAATTAGTAAACAACACTAAGGCTCCTAGAATTATCAAGTACACCAGCTGTACTTCTGTGTTTGTAGCAAAGATGTCATTTTTGGTAGAAACACTTTTTATTGAATAAAGTTCATTGTGGCAGCAAAGCTTAAACTTTGCAAAAGTCTTAGTTTTTTTCTTGCAGTGAGAGGGTTCTTATTTTGGAGAACAAGATCCTTTAAATTTTCTTTTAATTTAAAAAAAATTTTAATGTTTATTTATTTTTGAAGGAGAGAGAGCAGGCAAGCACGAGTTGGAGGAGGGGAAGAGAGAGAAGGAGACACAGAATCTGAAGCAGGTTCCAGGCTCCAAGCTGTCAGCACAGAGTCTGACATGGGGCTTGAACCCACCAGTGGTGAGATCATGACCTGAGGTCAAGTCAGACACTTAACCAACTGAGTCACCCAGGCAACTCGATCCTTCAATTTTTTTTTACATTTATTTATTTCTGAGAGACAGAGAGAGATAGAGTGTGAGTGGGGGAGGGGCAGAGAGGGAAGGAGACACAGAATCAGAAGCAGGCTCCAGGCTCCAAGCTGTCAGCACAGGGCCCTACGTGGGGCTCAAACTCACAAACTGCACTGCAAGATCATGACCTGAGCTGAAGTCGGATGCTTAACTGACTGAGCCACCCAGGTGCCCCTCAATCCTTCAAATTTTTAATGGAAAGCTATGAACCTACTCCCCAGAAATATTCACATACACACAAATTTGAATATGTTTCAGAATGTTAGGCAGATATAAATGCTTAAAATAATGGTGAAAATAAAAATGAAGAGTGTAATACATTGAATATGCACTATGTGTAAATTATACAGAATAAATTTTCTTAATTTATTCCTAAATCTACCTTAGTAAAGTTTAGTAGCACCTAGATCTATGTTGTGCTAATTATAAGTCAGAGTACTAACAAGAAACTCTTTTAAACCAGAGCTTCTAAAGCCAGGAGATCCATCCATCCTAGATATATTATTAAACTTTTATATATCTTTGGATTTTTTTGAGAATGGGGTCCATCCTTTCATCAGATAGTCAAAGAAAGCTGTGATTCTCTTTCAACTAAGAACTAAAGAGGAAGGAATGAAATTATGTACTGCCACTAAAATTGTGGGAATATGTAATGACTTTGAAGAGTGTTTTTGAAATAAAGTTGATCAAAAAAAAGAAGAAAAAGTGTATGTTAAGAAGTTTCACCTCCACAAAATAGAATTTATAGAAGACTTAAGATGTGCCATAATGTTAATAGTATTCATCTGTTCATAGGTGATTTTTATTATTATTTACTTCTTAATTTTTTAGGTTTTCTAAAATGACCATATTTTTACCCTATATTAGAAAAATGAATGTTTAAATTTAAATATATTTAAATACATGATATAAAATACAATATCTCCAACATAATCTTCACCACCACCAGATTCTCTTGAGGGTAATGGACATTCCATCCATCCAGGGAATTTTATTCTAATTAAAAAAAAAAAAAGTCTTTTGATTCATCTATCTTGAGCAAGTATCCTGCTGGTGCTGTGGGGGATGCAAATATTCATCCTTAATATTCAATTCTCCAATACTTTATAGGTGGGGAAAAGTGGTCTTTATGTCCTCAAAGTTTTCTGCTGAAGGGGAATTTTTATTGTATGGCTTTTATAGACAATCTGGTTTGTGTAATCCAAATTAGATTATGAGAAGCTTTCTCATTCCAAATTGCCAGTTGTTTAAAGACACTAGGGGCAAAAGATTCTGGTCATTCACAATGTATCATCTCTTGTGAGATTTTATACCTTTTTATAGGTTTCCTTTCATTTCAACCTTTGGAAATTTTTGAGAATAGAGTCATATATCTGCAATGTATCTTCTTAATGTAAGAGAAATTGCTTAAACTATGATTATGCATTTTTATAACACTGAATTTTTACATTCACTTTATTTTCGAGGGACACTTTAAAGGCATGTTATAGAATAGCTATTTGACTGTCTATATATTAAATAATCTTTTTTAAAGGCAGAATAATTGTTTGATCATAAAATTGTTAATTGCAATAACAGATCTTTAGAATTGGATGGGACCTCAGAGGTTATCTGGTATATTTCCCCGTCTGATGCTTCAGTCATCTTCAAGTTGTTCTAACATCTCCCTGAACACTCTGTGTGACCTAGAACATAGTATCTTATTTGGCAGTATTCTTTGAATCATGTAGCTTACATTCTAGAAAATTCCCTCTAGAGAACTAAATCCTACTATATCTCTTTTTTATGTTAGTGATTAATTTTTGTCCTACCTTTTAGGGTGATTTGGAATAAGTTTCCTCATTATCCTACCTCCTAGATTGAAATCAATTACTGCAAGCTACAGTAAACCAGTACAAACTACTGAGCAAAAAGATAATTTATTGGCTCATGGCAGGACTGGTGAAGTGAAGTTTGGTCCTAACATGTATGGCATACCTAGGGCTTTGACTTTATATCTGGAGAGCTGTCTCAGTGAGGAATAGCAGTGTTATTTATGGAAAAAATGTTTATGTCCGATATAGTTTTAGCTGTTTTATACAACACTACTGTACTGACTGAATAAACAGTCAATGAAACCCCTTACATTGGTATTTTTTTTCATGTATCCCTCTTACTTATATCAATCTTAACTTTTGTTTGTGATATTTTGGGAACCAAATTCTGGGATTTATAATTATTACACTTTATCTGGTCTAATATAGAGCATGAAAATAGCTGATAAATATCTTCTGGGATTCTCATGCTGCCATCCAATACATTAGCTATTTCTCTCTGGATTAGATCATCTATAGATTTTATGACTATGCATTTATATTCTTAAATGATATAATGCATATAGATCATCTGACATTATACCTACTGCATATATGCTCCAATAATATTTGAAGCAAGCCACACCTTTTTTGAAACCATTATTAAGATGGTTGAATGGTACAGAATACAAGACAAGACTCTGCCATAAGACTTTCTCTTGTAAAATGGCAATGTGCCATTCAACTAATCATTGAACCATCAACATATAGTCTTATCCAGGTTTTGTTTTGCCAGTTTTGAATGAAGCAAAAGACTTATCAAAATGTTTGGCTGATACACACACAAAACCACACACATGCATGCAATTTGCAAACATTTCCTTTTCTATATATGTACTTATATAGTTATGTACAAATATATATATATATATATATATATATATATATATATTTTTTTTTTTTTTTTACTTTTCAGATGGAAAATATGGTTTATTTTATATTGGGTTTACTATTGCTTATAACCCTAAGTTTCCTGTTTGGCACAATTTAGGCTCTTTGATTCAGAGGAAATAGAAATGAGTTAATATGACATTCTAGTTCTCAGTTACCACTCTCCATTCTAGGTGCTTACAAAATGTCTACTTAGCAGTTTATTTGCTGGGAAATGATGTGGGATCTCTAGTCTGTGGTTTAAAGAATCTACCTTCTAGACATCTATTTGACTTCTTCTTCTAGGATCTATTTGGCTTTCCATGATGACAAAGAAGTTATTCTAGTGGAGGCTGCAATGTCCTGCCCAGATCCGCTTTTGGTACTGATGAACTTAATTCCCACAGCTGTTGCACTTGCTGCTAGCAAACAGCCTTTAGTTGTCAGCTCTGATTAGAAATTTCCCTCATCTGTAGAGAGCAGCCTTGCCAAAAGCCATGGGCAAGCCCCTTTTCCTGGGGCAGGTTTCATCCAAAGACTCTTTCATAAAGTCATACAAAGATACATCCTGTTGGTTAATATCCAAAATCTGTAAAGAACTTTTCAAACTCAACACCCAAAAACAAATAATTCAGTGAAGAAATGGGCAAAAGATATGAATAGACACTTTTCCAAATAAGACGTCCAGATGGCTAACAGACACATGAAAAGATGCTCAACATCACTCACCATCAGGGAAATACAAATCAAAACTATATTGAGATACCACCTCACACCAGTCAGAGTGGCTAACATTAACAACTCAGGAAACAACAGATGTTGGCAAGGATGCGGAGAAAGGGGAACACTTTTACACTGATGGTGGGAATGCAAACTGGTGCAGCCACTCTGGAGAACAGTATGGAGGTTCCTCAAAAAATTAAAAATAGAACTACCCTATGACCCAGCAGTTGCACTACTAGGTATTTATCCAAGGAATACAAAAATGCACACTCAAAGGGGTACATGCACCCCAGTGTTTATAGCAGCACTATCAACAATAGCCAAAGTATAGAAAGAGCCCAACCTTTCATCAACTGATGAGTGGAGAGTGGATAAAGAAGATGTGATGTGTGTATGTGTGTGTGTGTGTGTATACATATGTGTGTATATATATATATATATGTATAAATATATATATTTATATCTATATCTATATCTATATTTATATTTATATACACACACAGTGGAATATTAGTGATTAAAAAGAATGAAGTCTTGCCATTTGTAACAATATGGAACTAGAGTGTATTATGCTAAGCGAAATCAGAGAAAGATAAATATTGTATGATTTCACTCATATGTGGAATTTAAGAAACAAAACAGATGAAGCGGAAGGGAAGCAAAAATAAGATAAAAACAGAGAGGGAGACAAACCATAAGAGACTCCTAAATACAGAGCACAAACTGAGGGTTGCTGGCAGGGTATTGGGTTGGGGGATGGTTTAAATGGGTGATGGGCATTAGGGAAAGCACTTGGGATGAGCACTGGGTGTTGTATGTAAATGATTTCTATTCCTGAAATCATTATTACACTATATGTTAACTAACTTGGATTTAAATTTAAAAAAAAAAAGATACACCCTCTTGTGACAACAAAGTAACCATCCCAGCCACAGATGTGTTGCTGGGATTAGCTGAGATCTTTGTTGTAACTATGGTACAGCCAACTTCTTTCTGCCATTCCTGCTTTCTTCTTCTCCTTCTCCATCTCCCCCTCCTTCATTCTCCTCCTCCTCCTTCCCCCCCTCCTCCTCCTCTTTCTTCTTCTTCTTCTTCTTCTTCTTCTTCTTCTTCTTCTTCTTCCTGTGTTGATCCTAAGAAGACCCCTTAATAAACATTTTTTTTAATTTTTTTATGTTTTATTTATTTTTGAGAGCAAGAGAGACAGAGCATGAGTGGGGGAGGGGCAGAGAGAGAGGGAGACACAGAATCCGAAGCAGGCTCCAGGCTCTGAGCTGTAAGCACAGAGCCCGACGGGGGCCTTAAACTCACAGACGGCGAGATCATGACCTGAGCTGAAGTCGGATGCTTAACCGATTGAGCCACCAAGGCGTCCCTTAATAAACTTTTTTCACATTACTCTCCATCTCACAGTCTGCTTCCCAGGGCATTCAACTTGGAGCAGTTATCCAATCCAAGTCAGATCTCTCATCTCTAAATTCTCAGAGCACTGACTTAATTCATTTGACCAGACAACTTCTAATCCATTCCACCCTTTAACTCTCTCTAGTCTTACTTGAAATTTACTTCTCTCTTAAATGTTTTTGTTCAAACTTTCTACTCATATCTGAACACACAAAAAGTGGTTTTAGATCACGAAAAAGGATGTTTACTAGATAGCTAAAGAGGAATGTTACTGAAAAATATGAAAATGTTGTGTTTTCTGATCTCAACCTTCAGAGTTTTAGTGAGATGTTAACCAACAGCATGAATGAAGATAATGAGGCATATGACGGAGTATTGTTCCTAGACTATGGTATTTTTTGTGTATATTTCATGATGGGCATCAAGTTTCCTTTAAAAATCAATGTCATTTATTCAGTTGATAAAAGTTATTAACTTAATCCCATTTATTCATTAAGTAGTTTTAAAACTATTAGAATTAATTAAAACTCCAATTATTAACTGCTTATAATTTTCTGAGATAGCAACAATAACTAGCTTGAAAATAAAATGGCAGTAAGAAATCTCATCTGAAGTAAAATCCAAATTTAAAATTTCTAAAAATAAACATAATAAAAGTCTAAACAGTGTAAGTGAAACAAGCTACACAATGTTGAAGCACATGAAAAAAATTGAATATGTAAGGTTAGTATTAGGGGGATTTGGAAAAGAAATTGATGTTCCTTTTAATGAATCTAATCCACATTTATACATTTATTAGACAATGATAAAAACTTCATACTTTTTTATTTGTTTAACAAATTTCAGTGAGATTCTTCATTGTACAGGAACACTCAGACATCTTCTGTAAAAGGACTTATGAATGAAGATTTTCCAAAACATACATTAAAATATTTTTAAATTGATTAATTAATAAATGCAGTATTTGATACTAGAAACAAACGCATTTAAAATAATAGCTACTAAAAGGATACTAACTAACACATGTAGCATTTCAAATTGGTAAGGCAAATAGTTTGGGGACAGTTATGTTGTCATTTATGAAAACCTAGACTTTATCTTATTTCTTAAACCACTTTTATTCATTGTTGTCATTAGCTTTGTGGAAGAGGCTGAGCATATTACCTGGAGGTGGGCAGAAGAGAGACTTTTGGGTACTGGCAATGCTCTGTGTCTTAATTTGAATTATGTTTACATATATGTTTATATTTTTGTAAGTCCTTAACCTATATTGTTATAATCTGTGCTGAATGTTAATTATATTCCCAGGGTCCTGAGAGCAAGTCCTGTACTAAGCATGGATCCTGCTTAAGATTCTCTCTCTCCCTCTGCCCCTCTGCCCTGCTTGCTCTCTCTTGCTCTCTCTCTAAAATAAAATAATAATAATTAATTTTTAAGTATTTTGAGGGGCGCCTGGGTGGCTCAGTCAGTTGAGCATCCGACTTCAGCTCAGGTCATGATCTCACGGTTCGTGGGTTCAAGCCCTGCGTCGGGCTCTGTGCTGACAGCTCAGAGCCTGGAGCCTGTTTCAGATTCTGTGTCTCCCTCTCTCTCTGCCCCTCTCCCACTCATGCTCACTCTTTCTCTCTCTCTCTCTGTCAAAAATAAACAAACATTAAAAAATTTTAAAAATTGAAAAATAAAACAGTATTTTTTGTGTCTACTATATTACCTAGTCCTAAGTATACATCAGTACAAAGTCAGGCAGAGGTTGGCACTAAGGATATAGACGCACCAAAGCAGAATTCATGCCAATGATTCCTTTCCTTTCCACACAGATATACTCTGTATAAGATTAATTTATTTTTCCCACACATTTATCTTAAGCTGAACCAAATTATATTTTTTCATTGAGAAAAATATGATTTATGTTGCATTCCTAGAAAAATTAATCCCATAATCTAAATGATGAGTACTTTACATGTTATACTTTTGTCATTTTTATGATTTAAATTGATGCAAAGGAGCCATAGAAAAAATAGCACAGGAGAAACAGCACAGGAATAATAGGAAAAATGCACAGGAAAAATAGCTTGTAACAAGTAGAATTTCAGTTGAAACATTTGGAATATGTGCACTATATGGTGTATAACAAAGCTACAAATCTATATATGGTAGCTGTAATATGGTTTTTAAAATAGTCAAAATTTAAGGTACAGTTTTTTTTTGTTTATTTTTGAGAGAGAGAGAGAGTGAGAGAGAGAGAGAGAACTCAAGTGGGGGACCGTCAGAGAGAGAGGGAGACAGAGAATCTGAAGCAGGCTCCAGGCTCCACACTGTCAACACAGAGCCCGACTTGGGGTTCAAATTCATGAACCATGAGATTGTGACCTGAGCCAAAGTCAGACACTTAACCGTCTGAGCCACCCAGGTGCCCCTAAAGCAAAGTTTTAATTTAACAAGTAAACCTAAATGCATTAATCTTTATATTATCCTTTTAAAATTATGATATTTTGAAAATTAAATTATATTACTCCAAATTATGGGAAATAATTAGTGTATAAATATTTGTTCAATCACACCTTATATTTAGAAAAAATTTGTTGAACCTAACATTTCACTGTAACATTCAGTTTCTGACCTCATATATTAATTCTTGTAATATGAATATGGTCTCAAACAAAGTAATTATGGGCTTTTTCTACCTTAATAAATTGGCTGTTGGTTTTATTGATGCACCATCAGACTAAATCTCATTTATTATGGTAAATTCCTATGGGTTTAGATTCCTTCAGTCTGACTTTACATGTTCCTATATGTTTACAGATGCTGTTTCTATCTTTCGTACATGATTATGGCATTCTTGAAGTCCAGAAGCAAATCTTATGTATGTAGTTTTCACACAATTTGGCAAAGTTCTGGGCACATGTTAATATGTGAATATTTATTGGTTGGATTTCATTTAATGTGGTAGGAATTCTACATTTTAGCTTTAACCATAATTAATAGCTTCTTAATTCAAGCTATTAATTAGTCGTTTCTTATCTGTCAAAGTTCTTTGTTGAGTTACATCTCTCCCTGGCTTTATGATATCCGGATACATGCCCCTGAAGTATATAGTTGGGTGTTGTTATCCATCTAGCCCTTATCCTACATTGCTTCCCCTAATCTTCCTGTCTAAATTGGTTACAGATAATTCCCTGTCACGGACTTAAAACTCAAAACCATTTCTCTGACACTGCCTCACCCATGCCAGCATTTAGTTACCTGTATTCTGTCTGACCACTTTCTTAGTTATTCATTAATTTTTGGTTTTGAAATCCATTACTCAATATAACACCGTGCTGCTGTGGATATCCAGAAAAAAAAAAAAGCAGATATTATCTCTGGCTCCATGAGGTTTATAATGCATATACTAATAAAATCATAACATAGGAACATATATCCAAAGTATAATGTATTCTCTAAAAGTACAGAATTATATAAGAACAAAGAGTGATCATTAATTATATAATGATGCTTGTTTCTCTAGAAAAGCGTATGCTGTAGAAGGGAAATCTAATGGAATTGGTGCTCGGTGACAATTTGATAGCCTTTAATTCTCCACCTCTTTATCAGCTGCTAAGAACGTGGGTGATATAATCTACACCAAGAACCAAAGAGAATGGCATGGAAAAAAATGTACCTATCTAGGCAAAAAGAAGGCAAGTGAAGCCAAAACCATTACTCAAGCATTAACTTTCTTGTCATTCTCAACAACTCTTATCTTAATTAAAAAAAAAAAAAAAATTAAGTGTGGAATGTTGTGGTCCCAGAGTGGCAATGTGAGAAATAAATTATGCTTTTAAGATTGTTTATAATATATTTTTTATTTATTACATTTGTTTATATTAGCTTGACAAGAAATGTAGTTTAAAGTTTGTTTACTTAGAAAAGTAGTAATTTTTACCCAAGTTAAGTAAATCAGCAGTCATTTTTCAAGTTGCTGACACATATTTTTTTTAAAAATCTATTTTTATAAATCTACTTTGAGAAATAACATTTTTAGGGGCACCTGGGTGGCTCAGTCAGTTAAGCGTCTGACTTCGGCTCAGGTCATGATCTCACAGTCTGTGAGTTCGAGCCCTGCGTCAGGCTCTGTGCTGACAGCTCAGAGCCTGGAGCCTGTTTCAGATTCTGTGTCTCCCTCTCTCTCTGCCCCTCCCCTGCTCACACTCTGTCTGTCTGTCTGTCTGTCTCTCTCTCTCTCTCAAAAATAAATAAACATTAAAAAAATTTAAAAAGAGAAATAACATTTTTAAATTTCACTTGTTTCTAAGAGTTAGAAAGTTAAAAATCACCTTTTTGCACTTTTTTTTGGTTTGTATTTATGTAATTTTAAGTTTTTTTTATGTTTGTTTTTGAGAGAGAGAGAGACAGAGACAGAGACAGAGCATGAGCGGGGGTGGGGTGGAGAGAGAAGACACAACATCTGAAGCAGGATCCAAGCTCCGAGCTGTCAGTACAGAGCCCAATGTGGAGCTTGAACTCGTGAACCAGGAGCTCATGACCTGAGCTGAAGTCAGATGGACACTTAACTGACTAAGCCACCTAGGCGCCCCACAACTTTGTTTATTAAGTTGAAATCACATTTATTCTCTCCTGATAAATGCCCATCATTTGCCAACAATCAGCCTCAATTGAAAGAACAGGCTCTGGAGCCCAATTTAAAAAATTTTATTATTTTTATTTTTGGTTTAAATCCTGGCTTTGCCACTTACTAACATCAATGACTTTGAGAAAATTACATGATTTTTTTGCGTGTCTGATTTCTTAGCTATCAAATGGGATAATAATAGCATCTACCTCAGGTTGAGCATGGATTAAATAAGATAATATACACAGAGCTCTTACAATAGTGCCATATCACAAAGTGAATGAGTGCTCACTCATGTTAGTTGTAATTTACTGTCATGCAATATAAATTTTCCCATGTAAGTAGACAAATGTAATTCCTTCTGATATTGTGTGCTCAACAGAAAAGGCTAACACCTACTAGTATGACTGGGATACAGTCTCCTAAATAATTTATGTGCTTCTTCTTTTAGCCCCTTTTTTACACACAGCCAATGGTAGTCGTTCAAAAATTCAATCAGGTGAAGGTAATTTTCCTGCTTAAAACTCTCAAATATAATTTTCCAACACACTTTGATGAAATCCAGTCGCCTCACCATGCCCTACTACAGTCTGCGTGATAATGACCTCTGCCTACTCTCCAAGTTCACCACCCACCCCACTGCTAATGGCAATCCACTCACATTGGCATTTCCTTTTCTCCTCTCTGAATAGAGGTAGAGCAAGTAGCATCTGTTACCCATTATCAGAAGTCGAAGCACTTCTACCTACTGCCATTTGGTATCACAGTCACCACGGAAAGCACAACACAGTCAAGCACTGAAAGGAACAACACCTTATTCACACAGAGAAGAGCAGAGCAAGATCAGCTTCAGTGGTGGGTGTTGATCCCCTGTGGCCAACCATTGGCCTGTATGCATCCCTCTTGTGTCACAGAACAAAGGCCCCTGTTCCCTCATCTCAGGGGCAGATATAGTAGTGGGTTTGTCTAAGGGCTGTATCACAGATATACATAAGAATAACAAAGGATACACATTGAGTGTGAAACAAGGAAAGACATTCCCACACAGGGAGACAAGCCCAGCACAGGCTGTGAGTTCTCTCTCTTTTGTGAAGTACTCCAGGCCCAAGGCCCATTCTTACGGAGCTCAAAAGACTGCATCATGAGAAGGTCTTTCTTAACAACAAGCTTTTGCATTTGCTGCTTCTTAAGCCTGGAAATATTATCTGTAGCCACAATACTTATAAGAGTCACTGGCATGTACTAGACAGTCAATGGTATAGTTGAGTAAATGGATTCTATTCCTTAATTCTATTCTTGGTGATGAGGTCTATAATGTATAAATATACCTGTTGCCCTTTCTCTGGAAACAGGTTCTTATAACCCCTCCTACATTGGTTTTAACTCAGTGAATGATATCTTTTTTTAGTGGATCCATTTAGCAAAATGTTTTCTCATTTATCAAGTGAGAAGACTAAGGCTCTGAAGGAAGAGAGTCTTGGAGTCATTCTCTATTCTCATCACATAAGATCTATTTGATATTAAACAAAGTCATTTAGTGCCTCAATTTCTTCATCTAGTAATCTAAATAAGTAGAATATCTGCCACAGTCAGTAATATTTTACTATTATTGTTATAACTTAATATTCATAAATTTGACCGTTCTTTTTCCAATTCTACACAGGAGGAAACTGAGACTCAGACATATGAAGGAACTTAACTCAGGTCTCCTGGATGGTAGATGATACATATAAATGTCCCTGTTCAGTTTTCAAGTTTAATACTATGAATGTAGGATATTCATTTCCATTTATGTGGTTCATTTTCCAGTGGCAGCACCTACAAAATATTTGACTGCCATTTACACTAGCTCCCATTAGGTAACAGAATATTTAAGTGCTTTCTGATGTATGGATGCAGAGAAGGACTTCTGACCAGGACTCCTGGTAAGGGCCTTCAAGATTAGTTTGAAATGTAGCAAAACTTATAATTTATATAGATTTTTTTTAGTTCCATGTCCATTATAAGCAGTGGTAAAGGCTTTCTAAAAAGAAATATTGAAAGACGTCTCTTTTCAGAAAAATGGAGTAGATATACTTTTCCCTATTTCTCCCACTAAGTGTGTGGTTATTTAAAGAAAACATGAAGGTTTCTTGTGATGATAGAAATGTTCTGTAACTTGACTGTATCAATGCTAATATGCTACTTGTCACATTTTGCTATTGTTTTATAAGATGTTATCACTGGGGGGGAAACTGGTTAAAGATTACATGAGATCTCTCCAAATAATGTATTATAGCTTTATGTGTACACACAGTTATCTCAAAAGTAAAAAGTTTAATTAAAAAAACTATTGTGTTCATATAATAGTATAGTATTAGTATAGACAATGAGTTAAGCTACTTAATATATAAAGTGTTCCAATAAATTAATGGCATAACACCCTGTTATATCAGCACATGTTATAAAAATGGAGCAGAGAGGCTCCTGGGTGCATCAGTTGCTTAAGCATCCAACTGTTAATATCGTTTCAGGTCGTGGTCTCCCAGTGATGAGATCAAGCCCCACTTTGAGCTCCTCACTGAGTGTGGAGCCTGGTTGGGATTCTCTCTCTCTCTCTCTCTCTCTCTCTCTCAAAATAAATAAATAAGCTTAAAAAAAAAAAGCCAGAGATGTCTACATAATGTAAGTTACTCCATTAGTTATTAATTTTGTTTCACAGGACAGAGGACTCAATGTCTACCAGCCTTGATCCACTGTATCAAATGTGAACTGTAATGTCTATTTTATGAAGTTAATGTGAGGAACAAAAGAGATGATCCATCTCTAAAACACACTGCTTGGTTTCCTCAATTAATGATGGCTGTACTTCATATTTTCAAAAAAATATATGTATCTTAAAAAATATGTATGTATATTTATATATATTTTATATTTATATTTTATATATTTACATATATATTATATATTATATTCATATATATATTTGTATATATATATAAAACAAGGCAACATATTTTGTTGATAAAACTGGCAAATTTAAAAGACTTTATCGCAACACTTTAAAAAAATTAATGCTCGTAAATTATCAACAGTTAAGAGAAGTATGAGATTCTATGTGTTGGCCATTCTATGATAGTATTTTAAATGATTTTACAATGTTGTAGAAGAACATTGTATAATATGAAAAAAATATTCACCATACATTGACTAAAAACTATAAAACATATGCAGTATTATTTTTTAAACATGGATACAGATACCAAGACTGTAAAAAAAAAAAATTGCAAACAAACAAAAAGAAATGTACCCTACCCTTGATAGCACAGTAGCAAATTAGGCTCAGGGATCTTCAAAACTGTGGAAAAATAATTGCCATTTTATATTTGAAAGACTAAAAATGTAAGTTCTAGTAAATAGAAGCTAGAAAGGAATATAACTACTGTCTTATGAGTCAAAAAAAAAAAAAAAAAGAAAAACCATACATATGCTAAAGAGGATTACATAGAAAATCATGTTTAAGTTGTGAAGTGGAACCAAGTGGGAATAATGCCAATGGGAACATATTCTAAGCATTAACTGGCACTTTTATGGTATATTAAGCAAGCTTATATTACATCACCCCATTGCCTGAAAAATCTCTGGGTACTCTATTCACTTGCTGTGAATGATAAATACTGTTTTTGCTTCCAAGTATTTCTCTCCCTGTAAGCTGTTTTTTGTTTTGTTTTGTTTCATTTAATTTTTTTAATAACTGTGGAAATGGTATTTCTGAACATTACTGAACTTTGTGAAGAGCAGTGACAGAAAAGATATATGTTAGAGAAAAGAACATAATGATTTCACTCAACTTCACTGATGCTTGGTGGAATCATCTGTATAATGATGAGTATTGGTTGACGAAGTGTTCTAATTTTTTTCTCTTTCTTTTTTTTAATGTTTTTATTTATTTTTGAGACAGAGAGAGACAGAGCATGAGTAGGGAAGGGGCAGAGAGAGAAGGAGACACAGAATCCAAAGCAATCTCCAGGCTCTGAGCTGTCAGCACAGAGCCTGACGTGGGGCTCGAACTCACTGACTGTGAGATCATGAGCTGAGCTGAAGTTGGACGCTTAACCAACTGAGCCACCCAGGCACCCCTTTTCTTTTTCACATGTAGATAAATATCTTTGTTCCATATTGGTTGTGAAAATAATGTAGATAATTGTGTATTTTATTCTCAAATCAGCTTAAGTTATTAAAAAATTCAAGCAATCAAGTAAAGGGAAAAAAAAGTAAACCCCCATAAAGTAACTTTGAAGACAAAGAAATATTTAACCATTAACTAGCAGAAAAATACATGCCTCTGAATGTAACATAGCTACTATAATATCACTTCAGTGATTGCTTCACGATGGAATATTCAGTGGAAATAAAGTTGTCAGATGTCTTTAGGGGAGGAAAAGCATTTATTTGCTAAAATTTTCATGGTGTACAAAACTCCCTACCCCAGTTCTGTTGGATTGTGAAAAGTTTCCATTTAATGGTAAGAACACTTATAATTTTTTTTCAGTTGTACATATGCATATGAAGAAATATTTTGCAAACCAGTAAGAAGAGAGCCAGCCATACCTTGTTTTAATTTTTTTTAAGTTTATTTATTTATTGAGAGAGGGAATGAGTGGGGAAGGGGCAGAGAGACAGGGACAGAGAGAATCCCAAGCAGGATCCGCACTGTCAGTGCAGCTTGTGGATGTGGAACTTGATTTTACGAAGTGCAAGATCATGGCCTAAGGTGAAATCAAGAGTTAGACACTTAACCAGCTGAGCCACCCAGGCACCCCCAGCCATATCCTTTAAAATGGAAATAATCACTTATGATTTTGACAACCATTAAAGAAATTGCTAAAACATGTAATAGAATCAAATTTCAATCCACATTCTAGGAATCCCTAAAGATTATTTAAATCAGTTTGTTCCAAGAAAAATTCTCCCACTCAGAGAGAGACAGAGAAAAGGAAGAGAATGTAGAGAATTAGCTTTAATCACTGCTTAGTAAGAGGGAAGTAGTGAATGTTTATGCACCAGTTAAACTGCTTCCTAGTAGTTGCTGAATTCATGCCCTTGGGAATGAGTACAACTTTATTTCCAAAAGTTCTAATAGAATCATTAGGATTAAAGAGGACATAAGCTAAATGGAATTGAAGTCGTTTTCTCTCCCTAAAAAGTGTGCATGCTTTTATGCACCAAAATTTTCCTTTCTCTTAGTAAAAGGGCAAAAGTATATTCATTTTCAATTCATTGTATACTAAGTATCAATAATTTTAAGTCAAGGCATTGTTTGATCTCTATTCTTGAGCCTCAGTTGACCATTTTGAGTATTACTACTTATCACCATTAGGCACCCTGGCATATGACTTTTTTCCTGTCCTAGCTGGACGTTTTATTTTGCATCAACTGCACAAGACAAACTTCTTTCAATGATCAGAACATTGTTTCTTTCCAAGGAACAAAGAACATAATTTAGCTTACTCTAGAAATGAAACAAAATGATTTCTTTTGTGTTCACATATATATGAAAGTAAAGAACAAATGAAGCTAAAATGCTTGAGCAAACCAATTATCTCTTTTGTCTCAAGCATGCCCAAAGTGTCCTCAAAAACACAGAATTCACATTGTTTGAGTCAATAAATCATTCAGTATGAGTGCCTTGCTCTCCTCTTCACACAACATAATTAACAAACTAAACAAGGTATGCAGTGGATCCAGGTGTAGAGATGATGTTTAATTAAAAATGGGACTACTTCCAATGATTTGATTTGTTTTGAGTTGTAATTTTGAGCCTTTGCACTGTCGAACACTAATCTAGATTTTCAAAATGGAATCATTTTATGAGGGGTTAATTGTGCTTCTCTGAGAGTGAGTCACCTTTAATCTGGTTCCCAATGAAAGGTCTGTATTTTCATTTTATTTATTTATTTATTTTTTTGTCTGAGCAGATGATTTTCTTTAACACTTCCATTTTAGTCTGGATATATGTAATGATTCTATAGGTCATTCCTTCATTAAATAATTATTTATTAAGATATGCCAAGCACTGCTAGATGTAGGAGACACAATGGAAGGGAAAACATATGTGGTATCCTTCCTCACAAAGCTTGTACTGAAGTAAGGGTGGCAGTAGTGACTTAAGTAAAAGTATAATTAGATACAAAACCAATCTGTGATAACTAACTATTGGAGGTGGTCACTTTTAAATTGAGTAGCTGGAGAAAAACCCTTTGGGAAGCATTAACATGATACTGGATGGTTGGCTATAAATTAGTTATGCAAAAGTGGGGATGGATGGTTTTACTGGGATACACATAAATGCTTTGAATTAGGAAAAGGTTTTGCATTTCTATTAATTTCCAAAGGACATTGTGGATAGAATACAGAGAACATAAAAAGAATGGTCTGTTTTAAGTTGGTGATGTAGATATTAGCCAAATCACAAAAGATGTTACAAATCATGGTTAAAAGTTTGAATTTTATTCATGAAGCTTTGTTTTTAACTGTGCAGGGGCATGCCCTCAGTTATACTATTCTGTAGTATGCACCAGTAATAGTTTAGATGAAGTAAGACAGTGGTTTGATAGTTATAGTTCTTCTAAAAAGAAGACTGAATACATTTGAGCTGTGATGTCAAATAAATAATATCAGGGAATTTTGGTCCTATTTAAAGATAGGATATCCAGTGTAGAGCTCTTATTCTACAGCAGAGTTTCTCACCAGTCACACTATGGACATTTTGTATGTGACACTTCATTGATATGGGGGGGGGGGGGGGTCAACCTGTGCGTTGCAGCACTCTTGGCCTCTATGCACTAGATGCCAGTCATACACACGCACACACACACACCTGTCTTGACAATTAAAAAAATAAGTTTAGGCATAGCCAAAGGTCCTTTGGTGGGCAAAATCTCCAGTTGAAAACCACTTCTTTATAGTGATTGGTTACTCTTAGATTTGTGGAAGAGAAATAAACTGGGAATGGGAACAAAAATAAATGTTACATTTCACACCAGGGAAGCAAGGGAAACAGTTTCAGAACAACAGAGGGCTCCAATGGTATCTGGCAAGCAGAGTAGAGAAAGTCTTCTGCCTCTGTGACTTCTGTAATGGGATAAGTTTCACACATCCCAGATATGGAAACTTGTATATATATATATATATATATATATATATATATATATATATATGGCAATGTCTTCCATTTTGGTTGAAGTATCAATAGGATTGAGCTGTAGTTTTCAAACTACAATGCACATTCAAATCTCCTTATGATCCTGACAGTGTCTTTCATTCTTTCATTCATTCCACAAATAATTATCAAGTGCTCGCCCTGTGCCAAGCATGTTTAGACATTGAGGGAAGAGGAGAAATAAGAGAAAAAATACCTACGTTTCTGGAATTTATCCCTAGTAGGGAAAGCATGATAGAATTATCAATTTTCAGGCTCCAGACAGAAATTCTCATTTAGTAGGATCTGGATGGAGTACTGTAGTTTGAATTTTTATAAAGTATCTAAGGCTTAATATATTTTCATGATTTTACTTTGAGAAATACTGAGTTTGAATCTAAATAGAAATCTCTTTGGGTGTCAGAAAAAGATATCAGGAATCATTTATTAAGTATATATGCCCACATATTAATATACATTTATGTGTATATATACATGTACTTCTACATTCATGTATATATATTTGTGTGCATATATATATATATATATATATATATATATACATAGATCTATGTATCTGTCTACATAGAAGACAGTTTGCTGGGAATTTTAGTTGATGTAAAGGTGCATTAGGTAGTATTCTGTTACCCAAAATATAATCTTTTAATTCATAGAGATGTGTGTATGTATATGTACATACATAGTTTGTATGTGAATGTATATCTGCACATACTACTACATAGATGAATTTTCTTTCTGTCCAAGATTATTACTTGGGAAAGATTTTCACCAAAAATAGAGTACATGCTTGAGGTGGTCTGAATTTTACACACACACACACACACACACACACACACACTTGGCTATATATATTTGGCACACAATGTTATACTAGTTTCAGGTGTGCAGCATAGAGATTCTCTATGCTTATATGTTATGCTCTGCTTACTGCAAGTGAGGCTAGAGAAAATCCAAATTATTGTTTAAAATATATCATATATAAAATTCATTTGGGAGAGTCTCAGCAGTCACCTTATAGTAGAGTTTCAGAAACTGTGCAATAAAGACTAGCTTCTAAGATTGGCATACATTAATGCTTTGGACGTAGAGGGGAAAAAACATGGAGCATTTTCAAATAAGAATCTCATATCAATAATCTCCAAAAAGGTGTTTCTAATTTCAGATGTTTTGGTGTCAAGTTGTTTCTTTCACAGGAGATTCTAAGGGCTATGGCTGTGGTTCTCAAACATGATGTATAAGAACCACCTGAAGAGTTAAGAAAGAATTCAGGGGCTCAAGTTTATGGAAGTATAATGTGATCCAGCTTCAGTAATTTTGCAATTCCTCCAGTGTCTCCTGCACACTGGTGTTTGAGCACATCTGAACTACAGGCAGAGAAGCAGCAGAAATTATTCCTGTAACTATAGTTTGTGATGCTCTCAAGGTACATAAGAGACTACTGAAAAATACAATGTAAGTGTATGTAGACATTGGCAAAAATATATGTAATTAGAGGAGTTTGTTGTAAATTGTGTCTATTTGATAGATATGAAGTAGTATCTCTGTGTAGTTTTAATTTGCATTTGCATTAAGTGAATTTGAGCATCTTTTTATGTATTTAAAGCCAAGTTGTATCTCTTTCTGTGTGAATTCTATGTTTATGCATTTTTCCCCTTTTCCAATTTTTAAGAGTTTTACAGATAGTAGAGACATTAGTCTCTATTTCTCTTTAAGTAGAAAAGACTAGAGAGACTATTCTAGGTTGCAAGAACTGCATAGGAGCAATTTTTAAAAGTTGTAGGGATATAGAAATGCAAATCCTCTGGTGTGTTAGACTACAGCAGCGATTCCCAAATGCGGATTTGCCTTGGAAGCATGAATAATAGTTTAGATAATATGTGGATATAGTGCTAAATTACTTTGAATCTCTCAGTATGCACTCCTTCTACTAATACCAAAAAGAGTCAATTTGGCAGTATTTAATAATCTCATTTTTTTGAAAGAATCAAGAGGCCTCATGCTCAGAGCCATATGCAGGAAATAGCATCCAACCATGATTTAATAATGTTTTTTTATTTAGTTTATTTAAGTTTTACCTTCTGTTCAAGATAAGATTTTCTATTTATGTAATAGAAATTTAGTATCATCAAAAACCCACTTATGCTAGTAAAAATGGTATCAAGTTGAAGGGAAAAAAACTAATAAGTAACACTATTGGTGATACCTGAACATGGCCAAATCATGGAGGTGGTTTAGAAATGACTGAGAGGTGCCTGGGTGATTCAGTCGGTTGAGCATCTGACTTCAGCTCAAGTCATGAACTCACGGTTCATGGGTTCGAGCCCTGTGTTGGCTCTGTGTTGACAACTCGGAGCCTGAAGCCTGTTTCGGATTCTCTGTCTCCCTCTCTCTGTCCCTCCCCCACTCACACTCTGTCTCTCTCAAAAATCATAAACGTTAAAAAAAATTTTTAAGTAACTGAGATATTAGGCTTAGATTTACTTTTTATAATTACGTAGTAAATACCTATAAACATTTTTTAACTTTGCTTTTGTTTTCGTACTAAGTCATGTTATCTGAGATGCTTTGGCTCAGTTGAGATGGCAGAACATCAAAATGATGTGGTCTTTCATTCTTAGTTTGGTTGAATCTCAACATATTTTCTATTTTAAGAGTATAGAGGAGGAGGAAGAGAGGAAGAAATCTTTATTTTTTAGATGTAGATTTGGCATACGATTGACAGGTGAATAAGATAAGAAACATTTATGCTGAGTGGAAGATAATCCAAATCTCTGATTCCTAATAACTGGTTTTAGGCTTCTAACTTTAATGGCTTTCTTCAATTTTGAACAATGGCACTCTTTGAAAAGTAGAAGTTATTGACCATTATATATTAATTCTTCCAATTTATGTTCATTAAAAAACTTTTTTTACCAGTTTAACAATTGAGATCACAAGAAGAATACTAAAGAAAAAGTGTATAATTGCATACGCAGAATTGTATCCTGAAGCATTTCGCATTATTTGCTTGCATTTTTTTATATAAAATTTTTGGCATGAAGCTAAATTATTTTTAACAAACTCCTTGCTCCCTTTCCAGCACTCTCCTTAGAGGCAACAATTTTCATAAACTGTTAAAATTAAAATATGCTCTGATACTTTAAAAACATCCACTTTGTAATAATTGTAAAACATTTATATAGTAGTTTTTTCCACCATAAATTGTGTTGCTTTTCATGGATGTTTTACAAATCACGTCAAGCCATATGCACTAGTTTGTATCCTAAATATTTCATTCAATATTGTTTTGAGATATAGTCATAATGAGATGTGTATATAATATATATATATATATATAAATATGCTACATACTCCATATTGTAAATAAATACATAAGAATGTGTATGTATATATACATTTGTATGTATGTATATATGTTCAGTCATTCAGTGAGTTAGTTCCTTTTAACTGATGCATAATAGTCCTTTTTATAAATTAATTTAATTTATAAATTTACTATTCCATTCCTCTTTTCATGGATAGTCGAGTTCCTTCATTTATTCCTATTTCATAGTTAAGGAGCTAAGGCCCTGTAAGGTGGTTTATTCGAGACTAATCAGCTAGTTAAAAGTGAAGGTAGTATGTAAATACAATTTTTCTTGGTGCACTGGATGGTTAAGCATCCAACTTCAGCTCAGGTTGTGATCTCATGGTTCATGGATTTGAGCCCTGCCTTGGGCTCTGTGCTGACAGCTCAGAGCCTGGAGCCTGCTTTAGATTCTGTGTCTCCCTCTCTTTCTGTGCCCCTCCCCTGCTCACACTCTGTCTCTGTCTCTCTCTCTCAAAAATAAACATTAAAAAAAATTTTTTTAACCCAATCTGTCTGATTCCTAAGACAAGCATGCCTTACAATTGCACCATAGTCCCTTTATCTCCTCATGTCATCGTAAATCATACATTCAAGGCAACAATAATGTAGACACATGCTAGGAATTTTAAAGTGAACTGTGTCTCTCCAGAATGTGTGACATCTCTTGTACTTTGACAGAAAATAAATGAGATCAAGAAAAAAATGTAAAAAGATGAGAATACACAGGAAAGGATTTATAAATGGCCAGGAATGTTTAACATTCTCATAAAAAAATAACATGTATTAATACATATTTTAAATAAGTAACATTATTTAAGAACAACCAAGTACTAGATGACATGCTAAGTCCTTACAAATGTCATTGCTAAATATCTCAGGAACCCCAAAAGAGAAATACAGATACTTGTTTACAGATGAGAAACCAAAGCTGAGGTCTAAATAATTTTCCCACAATCACATGCTGAATAATGGAGAACCTGGGTTCTAATCCTGTATTCTTCCAAACCCTTGTGGTCACCTTTCCACCAGGCTCAGTGGCAAGGGATTAGAATTGAGGTTGTTTCATCAGATCTCCAGCACAGTTCCATCTTTCAAGGCCTCATGACAGATAATAACAGGCCAGTAGTGTTGATGCTCAAAGCGCTGCTTTGTTTAGGCAAAATCATCCATCTTTCTTAAATTTACTTAAACCCCATCTTTTTGTCTTGTGTTTTTTCCTAACAAAGGAAGAATTGCATGTTTTACTTTAAAAATCACAATGTCTTCATCCACAGTTTCCTAGGCTTTTGTGTTGATCATACCTCAGGGACCTGTATTTCATTCATTACCTGCATGTCATGTTGTAGAATTAACATTTATTGAGTTTTAACCTCAAGATAAAAAGAGTAAAAAAAAAGTTCCAGGCACTAAGTAGCTATTTAAGAAATGGTCTTAGAATTGAACTGCCTGGAATAAAGTTAAAGCCTGGGTAGTTACCACATTTTCACTTACAGTGTTAAAGAATACTGTACATAGGGGCACATTGGTGGCTCAGTTGCTTAAGCATCTGACTTCGGCTCAGGTCATGATCTCATGGTTTGTGGGTTCAAGCTCCACGTCAGGCTGTCTGCTGTCAGCTCAGAGCCTGCTTTGGATCCTCTGTCTCCCTCTCTCTCTGTTCTTCTACCTTTTGCACTCTCTTTCTCTCTCTCTCTCTCTCTTAAAATAAATAAAAAACATAAATAAAGAATAGCTGTACATAAACACTAAACAATCCCAAACTATAGACTTCAATAAAATATCCAGCTAATAAAAACCAAGTAGTGGACTGAGATAGTCATATATGTTGTGTTTAGCCCTTTACTTTATTGTGGCTGTAGAACGTCAGTTCACAGGAAACTAATGATCTTCCATTAGGAATAGGTGATATGTAGATCTCCTGATGTCCTGAATACCTGGTGATTCTCTGAAGTCTGCTGTATAATGACATGTAAAATTAGAAAGGGATGGATATGCTGCTTTCATGGGACTGAAAGACTTGTAGGCCAGTAAAACAGAGAGACTGAAGCTTCTGGATCAGTTGATAAGGCCTGGGCTGGCACCTGTGGGTCATTTCCTAGACCTTCAAATAAGGCACAGAATTTTAAAAATGAAAACCAAAAGAGCCCTTTTGGATTTCTTTTTCTCTAATATGACATTCAAGTTTCATACTAATAATTCATTCAAAAGCTTCAAAACAGCACAAAGACTTAAAATAGAGGTGCTAGATTGGGTGGGGGGGGGTGGCGGGGAATCAGAGATTAGAAATTGTCACCAGAAAATCCCACTCTGTCTAGCAAATCCCACTAGTCCATGAGTCACAGAACAAGCAACAGAAAAAAAACCATCCCTGGATCTTCTCTATAAATTCATTCATTTATTTAGTAGTCATTAGTTGGGACTTGTCTGTCCTTGGCCCCTGCTAGATCCTTTGGTGGTCAGGGGTAGTGCCCAAATGGACACATACAGAGACACATAACCCACATCTGAGAGAGGACATGACCATAGTTAAATAGTTAGCTTCACTGGTGCTTAAAATGTAGAGTGCAATTCTAAACTTCAGCTAAAAGGAAACTGATGGGCCTGCTTCATTCCATGCCATCCAGAGACTGGCAAAGCTGAGGTGTATAGAGATAACTAGGAGCAAGATGAAGAGCAGGGGTTACCAGTATCAGCTATGAATTAGGAGCAACTATGTTTCCTAGTGACCAGCATTTTTACCACTGAAGAAACCAATGGCCAGCACACCCACCATGGACCTTCTATGGATTTTACCAGAGTTTTCACTTCACAGTTATTTACCTTTGAAGATGCCAGATAATCTGAGTCTTTCCTTGTACCCTCCCCACCCTTGCACCCATCAGAGCCTAGAATCTGCACAGGCAGCCAGCCCAGTCTTATGTAGCTAAGCAAGTGCAAGACATCAGCCTAGACTCTCCCAGCTGCCCCCCACTGCTGTGTGTACTGTTGGGCCTAGCTCTTCCAGCTACACACTTGCACACTACTGGCCTGACTCTCATCACCATCCTCCACTGTCCTGTGCATACTGTTGCAAGATCTTGTAGCCACAGAAATGCATGCAGACAACTAAGGATCCCATACCTGCTGTGGGCCCAGATCCAGCCTTATCTTCATTCACTGACCTTCACCACTAGGCTCACTTTCAGCTAGATCTTCCTATCTGTGCATCTGCACACTCTTAGGCCAAACCCATCATCAGCCTCCAGTGCTTTGCATATCCTGCTGGGGTCATCCTACAGCCACAGGAGTGCACACCAATAGCCAGGGCCCCAACAGTTGCAAATAGGTTTGGATCTGAACCTATCTCCTGACATTGGTCTGTACCACAGAGTTTATCTGCTGATACCCTCTCCAGCCATGATCCAGAATACCCCCATACTGACCGCTATTACCAGCATCTACTGTCATGCATCCATGGAGGCACCCTGCAGTCATAGTAGTACATGCTGACAACCAGGATCTCTGAAGCTGACATCTGGTACCCACAGTTGGTCCAGGTCCTTGCTATCAGTCCTGGTACCTACCATATCTAAAACTGGCCCCTGTCCACTACACAGGAATTTCCCCACAGCTGATTGTGTGCACACCATCAGCTCTGGCCAACATCCTGCCTACTCTGGTCCCTAGCCACTGGTCCTAGAGGTGACACTGAGAACTGCAACAGCCTTTGAAGCTACTGTGGAGCTCCTGTAGAGCTTTCCAGGGACCACACACTTGTTGGTGCTGTAGAAGCCAACAGTCTGAGTCAATGAGACATTATAGACCCCAGACCCAGAACCACCACACATCCCTGCACATGGCACCCTGCATCACTAGAACCAGAGTCATAAGATGATCCAGCATGTTTTTACCCACAGGTAAAGGTCTTTCATTACTGAAGTCAGCCCATACAAAGTCTGCAAGAGCTAAGTTTCTTAATATGTGCAGATACCACAGACAAGGCTATTGGGGTCATAAAGACAAGAAAACATGAAATCACAAGAGGAACACAGTAACCCCCCAGTGTCTAATCCTGAAGAAACAAAGATACATGAATTGCCCAACAAAAAAATCAAAATAATGCTAAAGATGCTCAGAGAGCTAAAAACAAAACAAAACAAAACAAAAACTCAGATAAGCAACATAATGAAATCAAGAAAACCATATAAGAAGAAAATAAGCAGTTGGGCAAAGAGATAGAAGACCTAAAAAGAACCAAGAAGAAATTTTGGAGTTGAAGAATACAATTATTGAACTGAAGAAATAAAAAACGAGTTACAACAGCAGTCTCTACCACGCAGAAGAAAGAATCAATTACCTTAAAGACAGATCATTTGAAATTATCTAATCAGAGGAACAAAAAGGAAAGTGCATGAAAAAGAAAGAAGAAAGCCTGTGTGACTTATGGAAAATCATGAAAAGAAATGAGCTATGCATCATTTGAGTCCCAGAAGGAGAATAATGGAAGAAGGGGAAGAAAGCTTATTTAAAGAAATGATGACTGAGAACTTCCCAAACATGTTCAGAGATTTGAACACCCAGGTTTATGAAGCAATAGGTCATGTCATAATGTCAACCCAAAGTGATCTCCAACATACGTTATAGTAAAACTGTCTAAAATCAAAACAAAGAATTTTAAAAGCAGCAAGAGAAAAAAAAAAATCTCATACAAGGGAATGAATATAAAGCTAATTGGCAGGCTTCTAAACAGAAACCTTGCAAGTCCCAGGGGAAAATGGGATGATATATTCAAAGTGCTGAAAGAAAGAGAAAATTACCAAGCAAACATACTTCACTCAGCAAAGTTGGTCTTCAGAAATGAAGATGAGATACTTTCCCAAGTAAACAAAAGCTGAGGAAGTACATGCTGAAAGGAGTTCTTTGAGCTAAAGCAAAAGGGCACTAATTAGAAACATGAAAATATATGATGGGGCACCTGGGTGGCTCAGTTGGTTAAGCATCCAAATCTTGATTTCAGCTCAGGTCACAATCTCACAGTTTGTGAGTTCAAGACCCACGTCAGGCTCTGCATTGACAGTTGAAGCTTACTTGAGATTCTTTCTCTCCTTCTCTTTCTGCCTCTCTCCCTCTCTCTCTCAAAATAAATAAATAAACTTAAAAAACAAGAAACGTGAAAATATATGAAAATACATAACACACTGGTAAAGGTAGGTATATAGTCAGATTTAGAATTCCCTAATACTATAATATGGTGGTGTGTTAACCACTTACCTGTAGTGTAAATGTTGAAGGACAAAATTGTTAGCAATAGCTATAACTAAAATGATTTGTTAATGGATACAAAATATAAAAAGATAAAATTATGGCATCAAAAACATAAAATGGTGGGAGGTAGTAAAAGTGTACAGTTTTGTATGCAGTCAAAGTAAGTTGTTACCATCTTAAAATAGACTTATATCAATAAGCTCTTTAGAGTAGACCTCAGGATAACCATGAAACAAAAACCTATAGTAGATACACACAAGATAAAAGAATACAAATATACTACTGGGGAAAAATCATCAATTCACAGAGAAAGACAGCAAGAGAAGAGGGAAGCATCAAAGGAAATACAAAATAGCCAGAAACAATTAAAAAGATGGCAATAGTAAGTCCTTACCCAGCAATAATTATTTTGAATGTCAGTGAATTAAATCCTCAAGTCAAAAAACAAAAGTGGTTGAATGGACAAAAAGAAAATAAAAACAAACAGCTGTATGTTGCCTACAAGAGATTCACTTCAACTTTGAGGACACACGTAGGCACACATAAGTGAAGGGGTGAAAGAAGGTATCCCATGCAAATGGAAACTAGGAAAGCATAGGGGTAGATATAATTGTATCAGACACAATAAACTTTAAGTCAAAAACTATATCAAAAGACAAAGAATATAATATCATAAAGTAGTCAATTCATTAAGATTACATGACAATATAAATATATATGCACCCAATATCACAATACTTACATAAATAAAGCAAATAGCGAAAGGAGTTAAGAGACAACAATACAATAGTAGTGGGGGACTTTAAAACCTTACTTTTATCAATGGTTAGATCACCCAGACATAAAACTAGTAAAGGAACATGGGACTTAAAGTACTATTTACATCACATGGATTTAACAGATAGTTACAGAACATTTTATCCAACAGCAGCAGAATACACATTGTTCTCAAGCACACATGGAACTTTCTTCAGGATAGAACTATGTTGGGCCACAAAACAAGTTTCAGCAAATCTTTAAAAACAATGAAATCATACCAAGTGTCTTTTCCAGCCATAATGGAATGAAACTAGGTATCAACAGCAGGAGGAAAACTAGGAAGTTCACAAATATGTGGAAATGAAACAACACACTCCTAGAAGCTGATATGCAGATATTAAATCAAAATGGAAATTAAAAAAAATATCTTGAAACAAATGAAAATAGAAACTGAACATACCAGAACATGAGATGGAGCAGAAGTAGTGCTGAGGGAAGTTTATAGTGATAAATGCATACATGTAAATAAAAAGATCTCAGGTAAACAATGTAACTTTATACCTCAAGGAACATTAAAAGAACAAACTAAGCCGAAATTTAGCAGGTGGGAGGCATAAAGATTAGGGCAGAAATAATTTAAATAGAGAATAGAAAAACAATAGAAAAGGTCAACAAAACTAAGAATTCATTTTTCGAAAATATAAACAAAATTAACTAACTTTTACCTATACTTACCAAGAAAAAAAGAGAAAGGACTCAAATAAATACAAGAAATGAAAGAAAAGACTTTATAAAACCTACCACAGAAATACAATGAGTTGTAAGAAAATACTATGAACAGTTATATGCCAACAAATTGAAAAATCTAGAAGAAATTGAAACATTTCTAGAAACATACAACCTGCCAACTCTGAATTGGAAGAAGTACAAAATATGAGCAGATACATAACAAGGGATTGAATCAGTAGTCAAAAACCTCCCAACAAAGAAAAATTCAGGACCATATGGTTTCATGATGAGTGACCCCAAGCCTTCTCCAACTATTTTAAAAGATGAAGAGGAGGGGACACTCCCAAACTAATTTTATGAAGCCAGAATTAGCTTGATACCAAAGCCAGATGAGAACACCACAAGAAAAGAAAACTGCAAACCAATATCCCTGATGAATGTAGATACAAAAATTCTCAACAAAATACTAGCAGCCAAATTCAAAAGCACATCAAAAGGATCATATACCATGATCAAGTGGGATTCATCCCTGGGATGCAGGGATGGTCGAACATATGCATATCAATAAATATGATGCACCACATCAATAGAATGAAAGACAAAAATCATGAGATCATCTCAATAGATGCAGAAAAAAACATTTGACAACATATAGCATCTTTTCCTCATAAAAACTCTCAACAAATTGAGTATAGAAGGAACATATCTCTATATAATAAAGGCCATTTAACAATATGTCATATTGAAAGCTAATGTCATAATGAATGGTGAAAAGCTGAAAGTTTTTCATGGTGCCTTCTCTCAACATTAATAGTCAACACAGGACTGGAAATCCTACTTAGATCATTAAGTAAGAAAAAGAAGTAAAGACATCCATATCAGAAAGGAAGATATAAAACTATCTCTGTTTGTTGATAACCTGATCTTGTACATGGAAAATCCTAAAGTCTCCTCTACAACAAAAAGACCTGTTGGTACTAATCAATAAATTCAGTAAAGTTGTAGGATACAAAATTAACGTCCACATATCAGTTGCACTTATATAAACCAACAATTAACTGCATGAAAAAGAAATAAAACATTCCCATTTATAATAGCATTAAAAACAAAACAAAAAAATAATAAATTTAATCAGGTGGATGAAAGATACATGCACTGAAAACTATAAGGCATTGACGAAATAAATTGAAGAAGACACACATAAATGGAAAGATATCTCATGTTCAAGGGTTGGAAGTTATTAATATTGTTCAAATGTCCATACTACTCAAAGACATCTATAGAGTCAGTGTAATCCCTTTCAAAATTCCAATGGCATTTTTCACAGAAGTAGGAAAAAAATTCTAAAATTCATATGAAACCATAAAATACCCCAAATAACCAGAACAATCCTGAGAAGTAAACAAAGCTGGAATTATCATTCTTCCTGATTTCAAAGTATATTACAAAGCTAGAGTAATTAAAACAGTACAGTACTGGCATAAAAATAGACACATAGACCAATGGAAGAATGAAGAACCCAGGAGAAACCCTCATATACACAGTCAGCTAATATTTGAAAAGGGAGCCAAGAACACTCAATGGGTGAAAGTTTAGTCTCTCCAACAAATGGTGTTGGAAAATCTGGGTAATGATATGCAGAAGAATGAAATTGGACATCTATAATACACCACTCACAAAAATTAATTCAAAAGAGATTAAAGATTTTTTTTATTTTTTTTTTAAATTTAAGTTTATTAATTTATTTTGAGGGAGAGAGAGAGAGGGAGAGCACAAGCTAGGGAAGGGCAGAGAGAAGGAGAGACAGAATCCCAAGCATGCCCCTCACCCTCAGTGCAGAGCCCAAAATGGGGCTCGAACTCATAAATTGTGAAGTCATGACCTGAGCCAAGATCAAGAGTTGGACGCTTACCTGACTATGCCACCCAGACAACCCAGGTTAAAGATTTTAATGTAAGATTTACTGTAAAATTCCTAGAAGGTAACATCCCCCATGACACTAGTCTTGGCAATGATTTTTTAGATATGAATTCAAAAGTACAGCAACAAAAGAAAAAAGCATGTGAGACTACATCAAACTAAAAAGCTTCTATATGGCAAAAGAAATAATAAAAGGAAAAGGCAACCTGCAAAGGAGGAGAAAGTATTTCTAAGACATATACTGATAGGGGTTAATATGCAAAATATATAAAGACTTCATACAACTCAATAGCAAAAAATAAGCATTCCAATATTGAAAATAGACATTTTTCAAAAAAAGGAATTCAAATGGCCAACAGGTACATGAAAAGATGCTCAATATCACTAATCATCAGAATAAAAACAAAAATCCCAATGAGATACCACCTCACACCTGTTGGAATGGGTATTATCAAGAAGACAAGATGTGACAAGTGTTGGTGAGGATGTGGAGATAAAGGAACCCCTCAAGCACCGTTGGAGGGAAGATAAATTGGTAAAGCCACCATGGAAAACAGAATGGAAATTCCTCCAAAAATTAAAAATAGAACTACCCAGCAATCCCTCTTCTGGGAATCCAAAGGAAATGAAATCATGATCTAGCATTATTCACAATAGCCAAGTTATGTAAATAACCTAAAATTTCATTTATTTACAATGCAACATCATTCAGCCAGGAGAAAGAAGGAAATCCTGCTATTTGCAACAACATGGTTGGAACTTGAGGGCATTGTGCTAAGTGAGATAAGTCAGACAGAGGAAGATACATACTCCATGCTATCACTTCACGTGGAATCCAAAAACATCAAACTCAAAGAAACAGAATATTGGTTTCCAGGGGTGGAAGAATGAGGGATGGATGTTCATTAAAAGGTACAAACTTTCAGTTATAAAATGAATATGTTCTGTGAATCTAAGGTAGAGCCAGATGATTATAGTTAACAATACTGTATTACATACTTGAAAGTTGCTATGACACTAGATCTTTAATGTTCTTACTGTAACAACAACAAAATGGCGATTATTATGTGAGGTCAAAGATGTGTTAACTAACCTTATTGCAGTAATCATTTTATAATATATGCATGAATCAAATCATACTGTACACCTTAAACTTATACAATGTTATATGTTAATTATATCTGAATAAATTTGGGGAAAAAGTGTTTTACAGGTGTGTAAATGAATGGTCAAATTCTAAAATTTACCTAAAAAATTTATTAATAAGATGCTTTACAAAAAAAAATCAAACTGCCAAATGTTTGCTACAAGATCTAAGTGGTCATTTGCTTTGTGAGAGAGCTCATATGAAGGTTTTGTAGAGTAACTGAGTTGGCACAAAGAGTAATGAGTAGGTGATTACCACCAAGGTCAAGATGAGACCCATCCTCTGGCTTTATTGTTTATAAAGTATCTGAAGGAGTCTTCTCTGCAAATATGTCATGATTCTACATGTAGCTGATAGTCATATAGAAACAGCTGTCTCCCTCTGGAAATCACAGCACTGGAAATCACAGCACTCTTGTACAGTTTCTGGATTCTTCCCCTTACAAATTTCCACAAATGAAGCCACTTAAACTCTGCATCCAGGCCCACCTGGGTCTCTACAAAGTCTCTACCATTACCCTTATAGCTCAGAGTAAAGTCATGTCCACCTAATTACTCCTTTCCCAAGATTTCCTCATCCTTGAACCTATATTTTAATAACTGGACTTTCAAAAAATCTTTGTCATCTAGAATATTTTAATATTATCGTTATAGTATGGGATCTTTCCTTTGTTTCCTTGGACTAGAAATGATGTCCATTCCAAGAAGATTCAAGCTCCATCCTGACCCTGAAATGTAGGACTTCAGATTTAACCTCAAGGCCCCCATCTAACTTTATTAACACAAATTTGAAGGCTTCTTAGACCTTACCCAGTCTCCCTAGATATAATATTATATCCTATGTGCCAGGTACACTTCTAAGAACTTGGCACAAACTGTATTGCTTAATCCATACAATAGCCCAATGAACTATATACTATCACAATCAACATCACTTTCTTAATTTTTAACGGGAGGTATTGAGGCACGCAGAAGTTCAGTGACTTGCTCAAGCAACTTAGCTTGCAATGCTGTTAAGTGGCAAGCCAGTGCTCTAGTCTACACAGCCTAGTTTCATAGGGCAGAATCTCCAGCCACCATACTGCCTCACTCATTTGGCCACAGGGGATGCTGCTGAAACTTCCTGTAGTGTCTGTGATGGAGATGACCCCTCAGTAGCAGCTAGTTCTCGGTTGTCAGGACCCACTGCATGCCTGTTCTGCTTCCTTGTGCCCTCTACTTCTGGTGTTTTTCCCATTTCCTACCTGACTTCATATATGCTTTGTTTTGTTTGTTTGTTTGGTTGTGTTTGCTCTGGTCACTTATGATCTCACACATCTCTCCCCCATGTATGTATGGTGACTTGGGTTAGAGATCTACAGTCTTTTCCCCACCAATCAACATCAAACTGACCAAGTTCCATTTTATGCAACAGTATATAAATGGTTGAAACTCTTTTCTCTGAACCTTTTTGCTTAATCATGTACCTTGATATTGCATGTATCCATCAACCATATTAAATGTAGCAGCTGCTAATAACCTCATACATATTATTGAAAGCCATATATGCTGTGAGGAACTTCCCCCATATGCTTTTGGGGAACACATACAGTGGAAACAAAAATAATAAAGTACTACATGTGCAATGCCAATACACTTTAACTTTTTCTTCATTTTGTTATTGAGATAGTAAAGGCACTCAAAAAGTCAGAAATTAGCCATATTAAAATGGGTTAATGTCATCAGGGAAAGTTTCATTGAGGATGTAGTTTATCTGGTATTATTGTTTTTAAAACATGCAATGGGCTCATTTCTACATTTAGACCTCCTTGCCTGTGTCAGCTACAGTTCATATTCTCCACTGCCAAACATTTAACATTTGCCAGTCTGGGAATTTAATGATCTCTGTTGCATGCTCTTTGCCAACGAAGTCATTCCAGAACGTTTCAGACCATGACACCAAGAGTAAGGAAACTACCGTCAGATACCTACTAGCCAATGGTTAATTATCCCAAGTTGCCCCGTTTAAAATATCCTAGTGAAAATATATCACCATTTATTTAGACACAATATGGGAATTAAATGGCCTTTTAAAACTTGCAATTTACATTTAAGAAGGCATGTTCCTTGGGAAAAAATGAAAAGTCAAGTTGGGATGATTTGTTTTGTTGGGATGATTTTTAATAGCACTTTCACTATCTGAAACTGCATTATAATTGATAAGTTTACATTAACATTGATTACTTATACTCATTTTATCATCTATTCCTACTCATTAGAATGTAAGCTTAAGGAGCATCTAGATTATTTCTAACTGCCCTTATAACCAAAAAAGTGGACATAGGGCATAGTAAGTACCCAATAGGTATTTGGTGAATAAAAAAATACTAAATTAGTAAACTTTCTTAAAAATGGAGATTGTTCTCCATGCGTTTAATATACTTGAGAATAATAGACATTGGAATTGTTTATTCTAACAACTGCAAAAATATCTCTCATCTTTCCTAAGATATAAGGGGCAGTGTCTATAAGGGTCTTTCTCAGGTTTATACTCACCCCCTCCCAAAGAAAAGAAAGAAATGTCTGATTATAAAGAACATGTTGAAGCAATAAGCTATTATATCTGGCTGTCAGGTTTATTAATGCTAAATTCCAATCAACTACCAGGAATAATATGAGAGGCAAATTCACATTAAGAAACGTGTGAGTGGTAGTTGAAAGAAAACAGAAACCATAATCAAGTCTTTATTCTTTCCTAGTCTTAACCAAAGCCTATGCAGCACAGGCTTTGACTTCACTACAGAGTACTTTAATTCACAAAAGTTGATATAATTCATTATATTCTTTTAAGAAATTATTTTTATTCTGTGCTTTGCCAAACCTTCGTGGGGGCTGAGAACAGAAGCATGCCGCCGGAGGACTTTGATAACTTGGAAAACTGTGCTGTCAACCCCAGTTGTCTCCTTTGCACACATCCTCTACCACTGCTTGTGAGTGCTGGCTCTCCATGGCCAAGATAGTGTCACTTTGTTAGTCTTGCGATGACATCTTAGACAATGTCTTCTATCACTCTGTCAACAAAACTCAATTTCTTTGACATCCATATTTTTTAAAACCTGGAGGGGGAAAATCTTATAATAGAAGTAGCTGCTCATTTGTTATAGTATATGACTTTATACCCATGGATTCGTATTTTGTTGATAACCTTTTTCTGCCACATTCATGCCTTAAAATATTGAAGACTAGGACATCCAGGACCTGATTCTACACTTTCTAGCTCTGGGAGGCTTGGAGTTAGGAAGGAGCAGTGTTGTATGGCCATGTCCATATCTGTGGGTTGTGGATAATAGAGGAATTTTCCACCCACTGAACAAATCTGCCAAGACTTTCACCGGGCTGCCTTCTTCAATTCTTGCCTCTATGGTTTGGACTAAAGATTTCATGGTTTTGAAAATAATTAGAATCACATGTAGTAGAATGTGACAGGTAAAGAACATGGGCTCTGGGGTTCAGATACCCTGGGTTCAAATCCTGACTCCACCATGCAATAGTCATGTGCCCCTGAGCAAATGACCTAACCTCTGTGTGCATCAGTGGCAAATGTGGAAATGTTTTCATCTGCAAAATGGGAAATAAAACATCTGCCACACAAAATTTCCATAAGAAATAAATTAGATAATACCTCTAGAGAGTTTACAGTCATGATTGACATACTGTCTTTAGTCTTTAGCAATAATTGTCAGGTATTTTCCTTTATATTGATATCAAATAAAACTTAGGCAGAAAATTACACACATAATAAAAAGTTACTTTGATGTTCATAACTGAATCCCAATCCTACCTTTAATCCTAATGATGACATATCCCATCTTTGATACAGGATGTAGGCAGTTTTTCTCTTGGGTAGCAAAGAGAGGATGGAGTAGAGGAATTGCATATTTTAAGTAAGCAAATGATGTGATAAGTTTTAAATGTGAGTAGTATTCCAATGGAATTTTTACCACAATTACTTGAAAATAATATTTGATGCATGACCAGTATTAATTTTATGAATTGATTTGTATTTTCATGCAGAAAGGTTTTACGATGGGCTAAAGTAAACCATTGTTTCCATACATGGGTAACATCCCCATTTTTTATTTTTATAATTTTAAATATAGGGTTTAAAAATTATTATACTCTTCTCAATAACTGTGAGTATAATATATCCACCAGTGAATGTAGTAAATAGACTCTATATTTTTCTTTGATTCAAATCTTTTTATTTAGGGAGTTATCTTCCTTTGTAATCTCCCGAATCTTATTTATCTATAAGAAATACAACATTTTTTCTGGTAATGCAAATGTGTATAATTAGATGATAAGAATGAATAAGAATGTCAAATATGACTAATATATATACTTCTGATCTAATAAAGAATTGAAGGATTGCATGTTATCAGAACCATATTTTAATGAAGAATATTGGCAGAGACATCTAGAAAAAGAAGAAGCTCTTCAGTGCTTCAGCTGTCCTTGATCTTATTTCCATGTTTTAGTTTGGTTACTGCCATTGGTAGGGTTGACAGCTGGAAAAATGAAAACAAACAGGGAATGAATGGAAGTGGGCCTTATGTTGTGGAAAGGCCACTAAACTGAGAGTCAAGTCCAGGTTTTTGTCTTAACACCCCAATAATACCAGCTAACATTAAGTGAATACACAACAGGGACCAGGAGAGCCCTATTTATTCATTATCTCTTTTAACTGAAGCATTTTGACTCTAACGTTGTCCCCTGGGCAAGATGACTAAAGCCAAGACTATGGCAGACACCTCAGGTATGAACACACAATGTTCCATTTGGATAATTGCACAAGGGCCCCCTTGCAAGGCTGATAATGTCCAAGGCTATCGTATTTTGGAGAACAGGTTTTTCCATTAAAGACATTTCAGTGTTCAATAAGAGCAGGCTTTTCTGGTTATCATTTAAGGTTTGTTGGGTGAATTTAGTAAAAGCTTCACTGTGTGCTGTAACATCCTTCAGGTCAATGGAAAGAACAAATATGACAGCCAAATAATCAGATAGTGTAAAACAGAATGTGCCCACCTGGTCTTGAGGAGAAGGAGTCTTGAAGTTGTTGTAACCATGAGGTGGATTCTTCCCTGTGTCCAGGGAAATCCCACATGCAGTGACCCAAGCACCAGGTGGAAGCCATGGCTAAAGATTTGGGCAACATAACCATTGAGTCCTATTTGGGACCATCAATAAATACCTGGATGGCAAGACTAGTCAGAGCCAAACCAATCACTGTCCTTTAGTGACAGAGTAGCTACACATTTCCAGTGGTATCCATCCCATACTCATGATACAAACGAGTTAGTTGATTAGAGTCATTTTTCAGTTCCCAACATAGGGATGCTCAGGCTTGCAAATGTGCATAACCTAGAGTAAGCCACATAAACCCATCCCAAATGTGAACATAATCACCCATGGCTCTGATGGTGGTATTTTTAGGACTTTTTTGGTCAGTAGTTAAGTTAGCTGCCTGTGTAGTTTGATTGACAGAAAAAAAAGAATACCCAGGCCCAGTGTTTTTGATAGTGTGTGCTATAGGCCAATTTTCTGGCTCAATATTGGTAAAGGCACATGAATTAAGAGTACCTGTCCTAGCTTTTTCTTTCTTTATGTACTGCTTTTGGGCCTTCCAATCCCCTCCCTGGTGTGGTGATACCCACCGTGGCAATTCTGACAAATTAGAGAGGGACAGCTGTCCAATATTCAACTGATGTATTGATTTCTTTGCCAGGGACAGTAATGGGTCCACTGTATAAAGGTATATCCATCAAGTGCCCATCCCATGACCAACCACCATAGGAGGAACAGAAGTCAAATGTGGAAAAGACAGACATGTAGTAGAAATTATATAGGGAAATCTTCCTCTTCTGCAAGAATTGCACTTGTGGCCTGACCTTAGATGTTAATGTGGCTGCAGCATTAGAAATTTGACTAGGTTGTGGATTCCATACACGATGACCAGGGAGGCAGCACTGTCAGGTGTGAGGAGTTGGGCTGGGTATGGGATATATCAGACCAGGACCCCCATTTTCTCCCCTCTTTCAATAGTGAGTGTTCCATTCCAGGTATAGTACATTTTAGCAGGTTTAGCTTATAGCAAGACAATAGGATCCCAGTGGTGACTGAGTAGTCCCCCCCACAACCCAGGGGTGTGAAGTAACTCACCCATCCCGGTAAAACATCTCATTGCAAATTCCAGTAGATAACTCCTTTCTAGGGTCTTGGTGTTCTCAGCAGTATAGTGTTTATCCATGGTGAGAGTCGGGGCAACAGCTGTTTCTGCAACTCCCATTACTTTACAGTATTGAGGGTCTTGGCAGGGGTCGACATATGGAGCAACTGGCTTTTTAAAAAATGTTTATTTATTTTTGAGAAAAAAAGAGAGACAGAGAGCATGAGCAGGGGAGGGGCAGAGAGACAGGCAGACAGACGATCTGAAGCGGGGTCTATGCTGACAGCAGACAGCCCGTGTGGGGCTCGAACTCACAAACTGTGAGATCATGATGCAAATCAAAGTCAGACACTTAACTGACTAAGCCACCCAGGCTCCCCCATCCCCCAACCCCCCCCCCCTCCGGGGCAACTGGCTTAATCACTCAAATGTATTAAACCCTGGGACAGTACCCTAGTCCACCCAACCAAGGTGGTTTTACTTGTTGGTAATTTAATATACTTTGCACTTCTTTTATGTTCTTAAGAGTTGTATAGGCTTGCCCCTTATCAATCACAGATTCTGGGATGCTGCACATCTTGCCCAACCAAATGATTCCCAAAAATTGTATAGCAGTGCCTGGACCTGGAATTTTCTGTGAGTTCACTGTCCATCCTCTCTCTCACAGATGCTCTACCAAAGCCTCAGAGTGCCCTCCAGCAGAGGCAGATCTTCACATGTTAACATTATGTAATAGGCCCATTTTACTGATGTGGAGAAGGAGAACAGGAATAGGTCTTAGGCTAATATCCCATGATGTATGGTGGACCTGTGCTGGTAACTTTGCAGAAGCATTTGAAAAGTCCATTATTATCCCTCCCACATGAAGGCAAATATATCCTGTGACTCAGTGGCCAAGGGTATACCAAAAAAGACATTTGCAAAGTCCAGCCACAGTATGGTATATTTGTAGGAACATAAACAAAATATCTAAGATGGTGGCAGTGTTGGGCAGAGCCACATGGATGGGGGCACTACCTTGTTCAATTCTTAGTAGTCCACAGTCATCCACCATGAGCCATCTGACTTTATTACAGGCCATACCAAGCTGGTGAAAACACTATAGGCAATGTGTAAAATACCCACTTGGCACAGTTCTTAGTTTCTCCTATATCTTTATGCCCCCTTGCGATTTTATTGACAGTTATCACTCTTCACAACAGGGGACAGTCTTACCAGTTCCCAGTTAGCATTTCCCCTCAGCACTGGTTTGATTAGTCAAATCTGAAGGCAGAATTTCCCAATAGCAGTTTGCAGAGTTTGACCCTGTCGGGTATCAGTGCCCAATACATTTTTTGGTATTGGAGAAATAAAATCCTTACTGTGTTGTACACCTGAAACTAATATAAGATTGTTTGTCAACTATACTTCAGTTTAAAAAATGAACTCATTTTGGGGAGTGCCTGGGTGTCTCAGTCAGGTGAGCATCCAACTCCTGATTTTAGCTCAGGTTATGATCCCAGGGTTACAGAATCAAGCCCCTGAGTTGGGCTCTGCACTGAGCATGGAGCCTGCTTAAGATCACCTCTCTCTCCCACTCTGCCCCCCTTCCCTGCTTGCACTCTCTCTCTCTCTCTCTCTCTCTCTTAAAAAAAAAAAGTCATTTTTTGGAGGGGCGAATGCCCAATTTGCAGTGTCAGAAGGACTTTCTAAACACAACCATTTGACTTCTATAACCATTGACAGTGCTGAGAAGGCCAGAAAACTTCTGAGGGTTCCCATCTATTACAGTCCATTTGGCTTCTGTAACCACTGGAACTGTCACTTTTTATTTCTAGAGAACCAGTGAATAGTGAGCTCAACATAAGGCCTGTGATTGCATCTGAAAACTCTCACCTGGAGGTAATGTTGGCCTAAATACTATAACTAAGGCACAGGAGCCACCCACCCCAAAAAGGCTGTATCTCTGAGGCCTCTGCTGGAACAGGTGGGGTATTAAGAACAGTAGGGCCAGAGGGGATTGTTCTGAACTGTTGTTCAGGTTTTAAGGCTTTCCATAGGCCCACCAAGACAGTATTGGGTTGTCTGCATATCTGTTCACATGGAGTTCCTACAGCAATGATGTCAAACCACATTTGCGTTCATGTTATTTTTGCTGGACCTTTTATAGGTGATTGGGGTAGCCTTTTAATTTTCCAATTTCCCTCTCTGCCTTAGGTCTTTCCCATAGTCCATCCCCATCCCCATCCCCAGGATTTTTCAGTTTCCTACAAATCAGCATTACATCGTCCAGTATCACAAAAATCCCGTTCCACAGCTAGACTCAGCAAGGATATCATCATCCTATATCAGGTGCTGGGACTGCCTGGGGAATTCCTGCAATGAATGAGGCCCAATCAGGGCCTTGCATGGCAGGGGCGTAGATTGCCTGTATCATTCTCAACTCTCTAAGAATTTGTTGAAACTCCTCTCTTGATTTCCAGGACCCCACTGCCCAGGGAGGTCCTCCTTATTGAGCCAAGCCTTCCTGCAGGATGGAATAATCCAATCCATAAGAGAATGAGCACCTTGAATCCCCTGAGCACCATACAGGTGCTGCCAGAGGGGCAGGGTGTGTGGATGTTGCTCATTTTCTCTGCCTGATGCCAGGTCAGAGAAATGCCATCACCCTTGTATCTCATAGCTGCACTAACCATGCCTGGATCCTTTCCCTGGACTTTTGCTGGAACTTGGCAGTTATATCAATAAACTCAGAGTATATTCTCTCATCATGATGCTTTGATCATGGGGGCTTCCCTGCCAGCTAAGGTTGTTGTTGTTGTGGTTTCTCTTTTCTTTGTGTTAGGGGTCATATGGCACTGCATGGGGAGCCTTTTGTCCATTTCACTGTCAATAACCACAACATCCTCCCCTTCATTCTCCTCACTGTCCCAGGGATTCCACATTTTAATGTCCGAACCAGGCTTTGTCACAGTGCTGTGGCTTTAATTCACTATAGCTTGGGTCCTCCTAGCTTTGCAAAATGGCATGCTCAAGTTTCCAGTTTACCATTCCTCTCTTCCACCTTATCTACCATCCTGAAGCCAGCAGAGTAGCGGAAACCAGCACATCCTTCTCTAACCTCTTCCCTTCCAACTTTCTAACTAGAGCTCCAGCCTCATATTGGGCTTCAGTGATCAAAATGCCAATTAGTTTCCTTTCTTTGTCTTCAATGTGCAATGTGCAGTTACTCAAATAAGCACATTAGACAAGTGGCCTCAACAAGGGCCTTACTCTCTCAGAGCTATGTCTTTGGAACAGCTTCCACTGTAGGGACAGTAGACAGAGCATATATCCCAAGGACAGAGGAGGGGATGCAGCGCCTCTGACTGTCCAGGTCCGGCTTGTGGGTCAACCATCCATCACATCCTCTCAATTACCTTCTCCAACACTCTCAAAGCTGACAGCACGCCAGACAAGTTAGTTGTAAATACAGTCATATCTTTCAAGATATATCTTATATAATTAATGAGGTTCCAAGATTCAAAAGAAAAGAGAACCTATCTTTCTAAATATTTTAAGTACCTGTTCTGTGTCAGGGACTCTGTATCATGGCTCCAAAGATCCCTCATTCCCTCAGTCTAAATAGGAAAAATACACCAACAACAAAGAAAAAAAGGGAAAGAGAGAGAGTGGAAGGGAGAGAGGAAGGAAGGAAAAAGGGAAAGGAAAGGAAAGGAAAGGAAAGGAAAGGAAAGGAAAGGAAAGGAAGAAGGAAGGATGGAAGAAAAAGAAAGAAAAAAGAAGGAAAGAAAGAGGTCAGCTAAGTGTACTTACACACATTTATATTATATATTTATATATAATTATGCCATTAATATATACTATATGTAATATATACTATATATTCTGTTTTGAGAATGAGTTTTAGTTGTTAGTTTATATGCCTCAGTTATATGTCTTTGCATAGCAATTATCCCCAAATTTGGTGGCATAGAACAACACACACTTAATATTTCACAATCTCTATGGGTCAGGAATCCAGGTAAAGCTTAACTGGGTCAGTTTAACTGCTCAAGGTCTCTCACAAGTCTGCAATCAAGATGTCAAGTGGAGGTACAGTGCTTTTGAAGCTCAGCTGAGGTGACTCCATTTCTAGGTTTACTTGCATGGTTGTTGGCAGATTCAGTTCCTAGCATGTTCATGGCTCTAAGTTCCTTACCACATGGGCCTCTCCATGGGGCAGCTCACAGCACGGAAGCTGGGTTCCATTAAATGAACCAATGGATAAGCAAATCAGAAGTCACAGTCTAAGAACTAACATCGTATCCCCTTTTTTTCTAAATTGAGATATAGTTGAACAGTGTGTAAGTTTAAGGGTACAATATATTCATTTGATACATTTATATTGCAATATATTTAGTAAGTAAATAAATCATGGAGCTCTTGTATGCAGTACAGTGATGATAAACATCTTGTCACTTTTGCTGTATTCTCTTCAACAGTGCATCATCACTAGGTCCAGCTCATACCCAAGCAAAGACATTAATACCTGGAGTTGGGGATCACTAGGGACCATCTTGGAAAGCAGCTCATGTCAGAGTCTCTCATCATTTGATTGTTGGACTTGGGAGAGAGCTTCCGCAGGAGGTGAATGCTGAGCACTGCTGGCACCCCTCTCAGCCTACTGCACCTTGTAAGGATTCAATAAAGGATCTATCCCCAAGATAAATTAAATCCTGAGTGCCTGTTCAGGTTGGAAGCATCCCAGCCCATTAACTTCTCAAATGACTCATATGCATAGTATCTGGAATTCTGAGGGACGTGACAGGGGTTCTGAACATTAGCTTAGCATAAGCAGATCTGTACTATGTCATTAAATATATTCACTCGAGTTTCCCATAGAAACTTCTAAACATGAAAAAGAAGAAAGCATTCTTAATTCTCTTTAAATAAATATTCCTTCAATGAAGGGGTGGATGGGTGAAGGAATGAAAGAATGAAATGACAAAGAACAACATATGGAAAATGTCACTCAAGCTTCAATATCTCAGATTAAAATCTCAATATAAATTGGTTGAATGACAAGTCATGAGTAATACCTATGTATGCTCCAGGTACCTGGATGGCTCGCTTGGTTGTGTCTGACTCTTGATTTCAGCTCAGGTCATGATCCTAGGATCGTGGGATTGACCCTTGTGTCAGGCTCTGCTCTGAGCATGGAGCCTGCTTGGAATTCTCCCTCTTTCCCTCTCTCTCTAGCCCTCCCCCGGTCATGCTCTCTGTCTCCCCTTCTCTCTCAAAAAAAAAAAAAAAAAAAAGGAAAAAAAAAACTGTGTATGCTTATATAATATTTTATGTCTCTACAGTGATGACTGAACTAGGATTAAGTTCTGTGGTGAAGCTTTGGGGATCAATAAGGAAGTATGAATTAGTAGAAGTTCCATTCGGAACACAATTGACCCCCACATCAAGTAAGGAGGCTGAAGGAATGTACAGACAGATTCATAGACTGTCTTTAAAAATAACACTGAATGGACACAAGATTGAATTATTTGCATCCAGAAATTAGAACCTCTTGAGAAAAGGAAAAAAGAGAAATCCAGAATTTTAAGCACAGTCAATACAACAGAAACCTATGGAGTTCTCTCTCTCTCTTTCTCCTCCTCCCTCCCTCCCTCTCTCCTCTCCTTCCTTCCCTTCATATCTTTTCATGAATGTTAGAAGAAAGTTTGGGTTGCAGATGATTTGTTGGAGATGGGAGGAGTCCCTGCTGCCTGTTTGTTCTACCCCCACCCACCCCCACACTCTCCTTGGCTCATTTCTCCACCCACATAACCCTAAGTACTGTGTTGGATTTCAAGCTATGCAGAGCTCCCTCACTCATACTAAGCTGCAGGCTATGGCATCCACAGGAGAAGTTGCTGGCAGAGGCAAGGACATTTTTCTGGCAGGCTGTGTATAGGAATGGGGAGCCAGACTGATGCTCTCATCTTATAATACACACCATATCTGTCAATTACTATGTTGTGGCAAGCAACTAATACTTTTGATTCTTAATCCTTGAAATATGTTTTTGTTTTTACAAATACATCAATATTTCTTTTCTTTTTCTTTTCTTTTTTTTTTTCTTTTCTTTTTGTAAATTACAATTAGTTCTCAAACCATTATTTGGCTGGTGTAAGGGTTGGCTCTATAACATTAGAATTAAGGAAAGGTAGCACATTCTGAGATAGCATCTACAACATGAAAGTAAACTGCTCAGTAATATGCGTGAATTTTTACTTGAGTTTGTAAGTTCAGTCTCCAAAGAATGTTCAGATAGCATAATCCGACATTGCTTTATGATTTCAACAATATTACCTCTCCCATGCTAAGTTTTTTTTTTTGTTTGTTTGTTTTTAAATTTTTAACGTTTATTTATTCTTGAGACAGAGAGAGACTGAGCATGAACAGGGTAGGGGCAGAGAGAGAAGGAGACACAGAATCGGAAGCAGGCTCCAGGCTCTGAGCCATCAGCCCAGGGCCGGACGCCGGGCTCGAGCTCGCGGACCGCGAGATCGTGACCTGAGCTGAAGTCAGACGCTTAACCGACTGAGCCACCCAGGCGCCCCTCCCATGCTAAGTTTAATGCAAGGGCTCTATGTTTCTTGGGTGAAGGAATGGCGTTTTATCCGTTTGTGCAAGGAACTTAAACATGGTAAATTTCGAGAATGTTTTTATTTGCCTGATTAATCAGCTATAATTATACATTCAAATAAGAAGGAGGCTGTCAAGTATGATGCAGGAAGGAGAATATTTTGTTCAGTAATAATAGGGGAAAAAATACCAGGGAGACGGTGTCCTGAACAAGTATTAGAATTCAAAAGTTCATATATTAATAGTTTCCAATGAATATCCCAAAGAAGTATATTCAAGATGGACATATTTCATTTGAGATGTTTTTCAAATGCTTAGGAAAAAATAAAATTTATAATTTCACAGAGTGAGAAATAATATGGTACAGATATTGGCACTACTTTGGTGATCTTATGTATGCCTTCCTTTTGTATAAATTTTGTCTTCAGGCTGGACCCCTTACTGGTTTTAAGATGGCTATAACAATTAAATGCATTGCATCTAAATGTGACATAGTCCAAGAGAATAAAGAGTCCAATTTTATTTGTAATTATTTGTAATATAGAAGAAAATTCCCAGAAACCCTAGCCAACTTCCACTCACATCTCATTAGATGGAAATGTATTGCATGTTCATGATTATCTGTGAAGCAAGACATATGCCTAGGCCTGGAATGAAGTTGGCCTCACCCGAACAAAGTCATGAGGAAGATTGTGGATACCTGGACAAAAGTAAGGTTAGGAAGAGGGTAATTGAGAATGGAAATATATGTTAGATATACACCTAACAGTGAATACCATAGAAAATACTCATGCCAAAGTCAAGTAAGTTGAGAAAATTCTGAGTTTAATTTTATTTCAAATTTTCTTCATTGTGAAAATTTTATGTTATTTTATGCTCATGTGCATTATGAACCTTTAAGGTGGAATATAATGTGTAGCAGTTCCCTACCTGTTCTGTTTATGTGTTTGTTTCTATTTATTTCATTATATTATTATGTTGTTATAAACTCAGGTAATAACATTCCATGGTTTATGAAATAATAGTACAGAGCTGTAGGGTGCAGGTGGTGTCCCTTTTGAACTCCTAGAATTTGAATCCTTTTCTATGTATGAGAAATTCTATAATTTTTGAAGTTTGGTGGGAGGAAAAGTTCAGTAAGACAATAGGAATGCTTCTTACCTCCTTTCTCAGCCTGCCTTGAAGCTAGGTCACAGACATAGTTTTGACATGAAAATTGGTGACCCAAGAAGAAAGAAATGAGAAATTATTTCCCCTTCTCCTCCTCGTTCTCCCCCTCCTCCCCTTCCCTCCTCCTTTTTCTTCTTTCTCTTTCTTTCTTTCCTTCTTTCTTTCTTTCTTTCTTTCTTTCTTTCTTTCTCTTTGTTTCTTCTCGTCCTTTTCTCTCTCTCCCTTTCTCTCTCTGTCTCTCTCTCTCCTTCTCTCAGGGGGAAGAGCAGGGTTTTTTTTTCCCCTCACTAAATATGAACTAAAGTGTAATCTGGAGGTCCTCTTATGGCCACACAACCTTAAACATAGTTCTCTCGTCTTTCTAATGTTTCTGTGAACTACCCAAAGACTTTTTAATGAATTATTGTTCAGCGTATTTCAGGCACAGCCACCTTTTGTTGATTGCAGCTGAGAACCAGGGCTAACGCAAGTACTGATAGTGAAAGTAACATTTTAAAATAAGAATAAAAGATATTAATAAGTCTGACTACATGGTGATTAGTGACTACTACAGAGGTGATGATTTATCCCAAAGAACTAGACTGGTAGACAATGTTGATTAGTTTTGAATTGTCAAGAAAGTATTCATATGTCTGAAAGTGTTCATGATTTCCAGTTATTTTACAGTTTTGCATAAAACAACTTAACTAAATATCTACAATGAATAGCAGAATGGCAGGGAAGAAATATTTTCAACCCTCAAAATGTTGAGAACGCCTGCTAATGATAGGTAATTTCCAATGAAGCTAAAATAATTCTAAATTGATTATATAGGTTGCTGGGAAAAATGAAATTTGATTTATATAAATCTATTTAGGAATGTATAAATTTTATAAGCCAAAGAAATTGAAATGTTTACATTTGAAGGACATACTCATGAGTATCAGAATTATATGATCTCCAATGAAATGATTTTCATACTCTTTTTTTCAAGAGGTTCATATAATTTAACCATACTATTGTGTTTGGAAAGTTAAGAACCATTCTTCCCTTTATAGAAAGTATCACTAGCTATCATACTACCTGCTTAAATTAAAGTAAGGAAGTTTTATTCATTTTTTAAAGGCAAAAATTTTTTGGACAGAACTAAAAAAAAAAAGTGTTTATAGCTTCAGTATTTTACCTCCTAGCTAAAACTTTATCATGCAGTGAGTCTGTCTGTACATCAGAAATACAAAAAATTAACTAGTATGTAGAAAATGGCAAATAATTCTTAGGATGGAGCCTAATCTGTCATGGTTTGGTTAATTTCTAATGGCAAAGTAACACTAAATAAAATACACAATTTTCTGTCTATTTTACTTAGATTAACTTTAGAAAAACAAAGTTATAATGTTTTTCTAAGTGCTTTTCATTGGACAAAAATGTATTTCCTCTCCAGTTCCTCATTAGGCAAAATGAAAAATATTCATCTAAAACATGGACTTGTGTGTGATTATCCAACCAAATAAAATTATTACTGGCAGGCAGGAAATAATGACTTAGAGATAATAGCTGTACTGAATCAGATGACTTATGCAAATCTTTTCTCATTGGTAACCATTTGAGTCCTGTTCTGATTCTTTTTCCTTTCCAGTTTTGCATTAAAAGGAACTCATTTCTCACAGGCCAGATTCAGTTTTTATTTACAAAGCTTGGAGTCCTAATCGTAACTGATTACTTAGAAACATATATCAAGAAATTATGTTGCAACATCATATTTTGACACAAAATCAAATAAATTTCCATTGGAACTTTTTCATGTTTTATTGATTTTCTATCAACATTCATAGAATTTTATAACTGGTTTCTTTAATATGTATGTATGCATGTTCTCAGTTGGAAATAATTGCTCCATCCCCTGGTATCTTTCTGATATGATTTTTCCGTTTCCACTTTGTATTATTCTTATCTCAGCATATCTTAATTTCCCTACTTCAATGAAATCTTTGTTTTTCATTTTTCATGGCAACCTCCTGCTAACACATACTTGGTTATTGATACAACATGCTGCCTAGCACATAGTAGGTTTCAGTAAATCTTTATTGGACAAATAACTCAATACGTAATAAAATGAAATACCTTACTGGGTTATGTTTTCTTTTATATCCCACACAAATAATCCTAACAACAGAAGTATGCCCATGAGTTTTTTTTATTCTCTTTTTAATATTTATTTATTTTTGAGAGAGAGAGACAGAGAGACAGGAAAAAAAAAAAAAAAAAAAACAGGGAAGGGGCAGAGACAGAGAGACACAGAATCTGAAGCTGGCTCCAGGCTCTGAGCTGTCAGCACAGAGCCCCATGTGGTGCTGGAACTCATGAACTGCGAGATCATGATCTGAACTAAATTCAGATGCTTAACTGAGCCACGTAGCCACCCCTCCCATGGGTTTTTCTCATTGCAATAAATCTTAATTTTACATGGCAAAGTGTTTCAGTAATTCTAATTAAAAATATTAATGTAGGAGCTCCTGGGTGGCCCAGTCGGCTGAGTGTCTGACTTTGGCTCAGGTCATGATTTCAGGGTACATGAGTTTGAGTCCCGCATCAGGATCTGTGCTGATGGATCAGAGCCTGGAGCCTGCTTCAGATTCTCTCTCTCTCTCTCTCTCTCTCTCTCTCTCTCTCTCTGCGCCTCCCACACTCATGCTCTGTCTCTGTCTCTCTCTCTCTCAAAAATAAACAAACATTAAAAAAATATTAATGTATGGGCCTCCTGAGTGGCTCAGTTGGTTAAGTGTCAACTCTTGGTTTCAGATCTGGTCATGATTTCATGGTTCATGAGTTTGAGCCCCGCATTGGGCTCTGCACTGACAGCATGGAGCCTGCTTGGGATTCTCTCTCTCCCTCTCTCTTTCTTCCCCTTCCTCCCACCCCAACTTCCCATGAGTGTGCTCTCTCTCTTTCAAAATAAATAAATAAATAAACAAACACTTAAAAAATGTAGTAATGCATATTACTCATTTGATTTTATCAAAATATTGCATTCCAGTTTGCTTCTTAAGTGTGGGTCTAAGGAGCAAGGATTGACCTTTTATCATCATCTGTCTTCTTTTGAGTCTAGGATATTGTTGAAGGTTATGTCATTGGCTCAAATTCCTCCACCTCCCCCTCATGTTGATGTGCTTTGGCATATAAACTTTTAGTCCTTCCCACAAAAGGCAGAGCCCTGTCTTGTGTCCTTTTCTAGTCAATATTCCTTACTTTAGTCAATGGTATATTAGTAGTCATACTGCAAATAGATATTTGAAATATGTTTTCCTATTTGGGCATGCTCTCTTTTCTGTTTCCTAAATTGCCATAAGAAGAACATGCCCAGCTGGTCCCCTGCTCCAGGAGGACATGAGATCCCTGGAGCAGAGCTATGGTAACCAACTGGATTATAAATCACACCCATCCCAGCTACTAGAGTGTGCAGTAGAAACAATGTCTAGTCTGCATTTGTGAACAAGAAATAAATGCAGGTGGTTGTGTGCCAAGGAGATTTTATAGTTGCTGGTTATATAATAACAATGAGTAATGGAGAAATGATTGAAGAGTACTGAGTCACATTACTAGCTCCAACCACTCCTGAGAAAATTGGTAATAAAGATCATAATAAGAAGAATTACCGCTTATTAGTGCCTAACAAATGCCAGCAATCACTAGATGTTTTCACATTGTAATACCATTTCATACTATGAAGATGACTCTATGAAGTGGGAAATACTATCCCTATTTCATTCCCAGGAAGTAAGGACTGAGAAATGGTCTATAATTGGCCAGAAGTCACAAAGGCTGGAACTGGCAATTCCAACCTAATAAATCAATGACTTTAGAATAAAAAAATCTTTTATTTCGTTCCAAGGTGGCAAAATTTACCTTTGATATGCTCAACCTTCCCTTTTTTTACCTCATCCCCTTCTCTCCAGTCCTATATCCTCCTCAGCCTTACATTTCCTTCTGGGATCAGCACTTTCATGCTGCTTAACCCTAGATTTTAAGGGCTCCAAATTTAGCTGGCTTTCCATGGTCTCCTAATTTGGTAGAGGGTAGGTGTAGGGATAGATGAGGTGAGAAAATACTTTCATATAGTTGTGGAGTGTTCATAGCCAAACAAAACAAAACCAAAACCAAATAAGTAAGTAAGTAAATAAAACAATAACCAAAGTTATTATCTGACTAGATTATTCTGTCAAATAAAAACTTAAGTGAATCACCTGGCCTTATTGGATTGGATTTGGGTGCAAGATAATTGGAAAGAAAATCAAAGGTTTCATAGTAAACAAAAACTTAGGAACAACACGGATGTCAGTTTCCAACCTCAGCATTGTACAATTCAAACGTCATTTGATTAGAAAACGCAAAGCAGGACTAGCAGCCAGGCTGATTATTTAAAAATGCAAATCTGATGATGTAATTTGAATTCTAGTAAGTGGAGACAGCAATTTTTCCTTTTTTTTTTTTTTAAATATAATTAACTGTCAAATTGGCTAACATACGGTGTGTCCAGTGTGCTCTTGGTTTTGGGGGTAGATTCCCATGGTTCATCACTTACATACAACATAGTGCTCATCCCAACAAGTGCCCTCCTCAATGCCCATCACCCATTTTCCCCTCTCTCCTGCCCCCCTATTCCACCCTCAGTTTGTTCTCTGTATTTAAGAGTCTTTTATGGTTTGCCTCCCTCCCTTTCTGTTTTTAATCTTTTTTTTCCCCTTCCCTTCCCCCATGGTCTCTGTTAAGCTTCTCAAGATCCACAAATGAGTGAAAACACATGGTATCTGTCTTTCTCTGAATGACTTATTTCACTCAGCATAATACCTTCCCTTTCCATCCATGTTGCTGCAAGCATCATGATTTTGTTCTTTCTCACTGCCAAGTAGTGTTCCATTGTATATATAAACCACATCTTCTTTATCCATTCATCAGTTGATGGACATTTAGGCTGTTTCCATGATTTGGCTATTGTTGAAAGTGCTGGTATAAACATTGAGGTGCATGTCCCTCTTTGAATCAGCATTTTTTTATCCTTTGGATAAATACTAATACAATTGCTGGGTAGTAGGGTAGTTCTATTCGTAATTTTTTGAGGAACCTCCATACTGTTTTCCAGAGTGGCTGTACCAGTTTGCATTCCCACCAACAGTGCAAGAGGGTTTCTGTTCTCTACATCCTCGCCAGCATCTGTTGTTTCCTGTGTTGTTTATTTTAGCCACTCTGACTGGTGTGAGGTGGTAACCCAGTGTGGTTTTGATTTGTATTTCCCTGGTGATGAGTGACATTGAGCATCTTTTCATGTGTCTGTTTGCCATCTGGATGTCTTCTTTGGAAAAGTGAGATAGTCATTTTTTTAAAAAAAGTGTTTTTAGGTAGGTATTCATATCTGAGGGAAAAGGGGTAGCAAGGTGTAAGAGATCAGATTTTCTGTTTACAATATTTGGAGGTGCTCAGGTTAGGGCACATAGAGAAAGTAACATTGAAAGGGAGTCAGCCAGGTAGATAGATGGGAGAAGAGTGTTCCAGGCAGAAGGGAATTCCAATAAAAAGGTCCACAATGTGAGAGTGTATCTGATACCAAATTAGTCAACATCAAGAGCTACCCTCCCCCAAAGTTCTTATTATTTTCTTAAAAACAATGAAGTTTTTCTCTGATGAAGAATTATCTGGTTAACTGCTTACCCAAATCTCCACTTTAATTTGCTTTTGTAGATAAAGTTTGATTTAAATACTTCTGAAGATAAAAATGAAAAACCAATGCAAAGTTTACAATATATATTCTTTCCCTCTTAAACATGTCATGATTTTTCACATTAGTTGTGGAAAGTCATATAATATTGTAAATATGTGAGTTTGCACATTGGCTCATAGAGATTCAAACTAGAGAAGATAGCATTTATTAAAGAGAGAGATTTATTATGCTATAAAGAATATATCACACAAAACTCAATTAGACTCTCTTAAAGTAAGATTTTCCATGTTACTCATCTGGCATAATATAAATTGGCCAATAACTTTCATTTTTTTTCTCCTGGTAAACATTTTATAGCTGCTTATAAGCAAATAATACCCTTTTCCCCAGGTATATTATCCTTAACTATATTTTTCTTTACATTAAAAAAAATTTTTTTTTTAAATATTTATTTTTGAGACAGAGAGCGAGAGAGAGACAGAACAGGGAAGGGACCAAGAGAAACAGAGACACAGAATCTGAAGCAGGCTCCAGGCTCCGAGCTGTCAGCACAGAGCCCAATGCGGGGCTAGAACTCACCAGCTGTGAGATCATGACCTGAGCCAAAGTCCGCTGCCCAACCACCAACTGAGCCACCCAAGCACCCTCTTTAACTATATTTTCTGAAGTAAATATGGTACTATTGGATGTTTACAGTTATAAGGGAAATAGAATTTGTTTATTTGAAAAAAAGACAGTTCAGAGCTTTAAAATGGCTTTGTTTAAAAGAACCTTGTCAAACATTTGCTTGAATGTGAAAATTTTTACCAAATTCATTTGGCAGTGAGTCTGACAATTCATATTTTCCTTATTCCATATCACCTTGGATAATCAATAGTTGGCTTAATTTCTGTTGACAAATTATTTTTCAAATGACTTGGCTTTAATCTGGGCAAGCATATTATCATACTGACATTTACACAGTGTCCAACTGGCTAAGGTACAGATTTATCCTCTTTCTGATAAGAATCAGGCATAGAAATCAATGAGTTAACAAACACGTCTAATGTGTATGTATGGGTAACATTTATTTCTTTTGTATAACAAGAAAATCAGCTTGACTCAGTTGTTTCTGATGTGTACAAAGTGCTGGGAAGCTCTCCAGGGCTCTCTGTAGCCCCAGCTCCAGTGTATAAAGTGTTGTTTAAATCAATTTAAAATATTTACATAAATGCATAAATAAAAGAATGTTATGAAATAATACATTGTGCTGTTTGGGAAATGCAAGTCCTATATAAAAGGAATTTCTCTGTACTTTGTTTTATATTTGCTATTAAATTTCTATTGACTTTAAAACAAGATTTTAGATCAAGAACAAAATCTGCCCTGTTCCTAAATAGGACTTGAGTAGACAGTAGTAGTTTTTTGTATTCTAATTTTTAAGTTTTAAAAATAGGATTCAGGGCGCCTGGGTGGTGCAGTCAGTTAAGTGAATGGTTCTTGGTTTCAGCTCAGGTCATGATCTCACGGTTTGTGAGTTTGAGCCCCACATCAGGCTCCACACTGATGGTGCAGAGCCTGCTTGGAATTCTCTCTCTCCCTATATCTCTGCCCCTCCCCCGGTCATGTCCTCTCCCTCTCTCTCTCTCTCTCTCTCTCTCTCTCTCTCTCTTTCTCTGTGTCTCTCTCTCTAAGGTAAATAAACACAAAATGTCTAAAAAATTAGTAAATAAAAGTAGGTTTTAAATTAAAGGAATAATAGGAAATCGTATTTAGTATTTGGTTAAAAACTTGGATGTAAAATAGGACATTTTTCAGCCTATTAAAATAATTCTATGTAACATTTACAAATATTAAAATACCTTTAATTCTTAAGATAGAAAGATGCCAGAGAAGAATTTCACATACTTTTTTCTCTAATTCCTTTCTTTCCTTAACAGTTGATAATGTCAGGAAATTGAAATGATTCAGTGTTAGAGCATGAGCCTTTTACATCTTTGAAGAATATTAAGGATATATCCTCCTTAAAGAATATATTTATTGAATTTTGTGCAGTCTGTCTAGGTTCCATTTCTAGTTAGAATAATTTAGCTTATCCCAGTGTTACATGTGACCCTGATGACATCTATCAAAGGGAACTGCTCATTTATTTAGCCTTAATTTTATTGCTTTATTGACTCTGTTGTTTTGAGTGCTCAGTTTACACAGAACACTTGAAATAAGGCCCAAGAAGAAGCACCTCTATCCTGATAAACAGCAAAAAATCACTCACTTTTTGTGCCTTTTGCGAATCAGATTGCTGTTCTGATCAGAAACTGCAGGTCACTGGCCTTTCGGCAAACTCTCTTCATCAGCAGACTGCTTCCTTTGAACAAAAAAGAAAGGCAAGACACAATGTGTAAGTTTGGTTTAAAAACTGTCAGGTTATTTATTCAGACAATTGTATAAAGGGGAGCAGTGAAGTTTTGATAGAAGAGCTTGAAGTAAAAGGGAGTTACTTGAGGGTGAAAACCCATGTGTAATAAGTTAATGAGGAGGTTAGAAACTGTGTAATGAAAGGGCATTGATAACTTTGCAGTCGTCACACAACAGGGTTCTGAGACGGATGCTGTAAAGGACAAGTATGTGGTTCTAGCTCAAGCTTATAGACCTGGGCTCATGTCTCACTTTCTTCAACAGACCTTCTCTTTCAAACCAATGAGACATTTCCTACATCTCTTCTCCTTCAGCACCTAGCCTAGAAACACACACACATGCACACACACGACATGATGAAACCCTTGAGTACATTGGCCCTTGGATTATATTTCTCAAGTACAGTATAAGCCAGAAGGTGGGACTTACACATAAAGAGCATGTGATTAAGTCTGCTTCTTAACATTTACTCCCTTAGTGTTTGTGGATCAATTATTTGAAACCTGCTGAGACTTCATTTCTCCTGTGTAAATAGGGATTATAGTTTCAACTTCAAGTCATTGTAAGGCCTAATTTGTGTGTGAAGTGATGATCAAATGCCAGACTATCTATTCACCTCCTAGCACAGCATACTGTTTCACACCCAGAAAGTACTCCATAAATGGATCATGGTGTTGGTGTATATTCTCTCCCTTCTTCCATATTGATGCTAACTCATTAAGTAGAAATTTAAATTCTTCTGTTTTTATAGTTCTAGGAAAGTCAGTCCTGGCAAAGCTATAGCTTTCTCCCCATGCTCTCTGATGTCTCCCAATGTAAGATGGTTTTTCTCCTGAGTAATGTTGTAAGAGGATAACATCCATCAAAATTATGTTTCTCTATGGGGTGGGATTAGTGCATTAACAGCTAATGCCTCCATATGCCTTGACTTACCTGTGGCTATCTCTTTAGGATGCCTACCTATGGGCTATAGGAATTCTATTTTTTTCTTTCCTTGTGATAAATGTCTCTGGATACTCCTTGTCCTTTCAAAAGTAGGGTAGGGAAAGGGTAACTCATGACTAAGGAGTTTTCTAGCTTCTCTGTGATTGAAGGATAAGCTTAATTTAGGGGAAACATAATGTATCAGGTATCTCTATATAACAAACTACCCTCAAATCTAAGCATTTTAAGACAATAATCACTTATTATTATTATTTCTTTTTTTAAATGTTTATTTACTTATTTATTTATTTTTCAGAGAGAGATAAAAGAGAGAAAGAAAGGCATGGGAGGGACAGAGAGAGAATCCTAAACAGGCTCTATGCTGTCAGCACAGAGCCCAACACAGGGCTTGAACTTAATAACTGTGAGATCATGACCTGACCTGAAATCAAGAGTCCATCGTTTAACCAACTGAGCCACCCACCTGAGTGCCCCTATTTCTTAAAACAACAGGCATGTACTAGCTGCTTGTATCAAGTTTGATTCTGTCCCACTGACCAAAGTAAGTCTGTCCCACATGTGCATCCTTAAAGACATTGTGGGAGGGCATGATCAAAGGACAAAGATTCAGGGAGGTGCATTAAGTTAATAGAAATTGGATGCATTGATTGTTTGCAGGAATTACACTTTGGCCACAGGTTCAAGCCATGTTTTTTTCCAACTGGCGTCACCTGTGCCAAGCCTAATAGTTGGTTCTGTCTCTAGTATCTTTTGCCCAACTGACTCAAAACACCTAAACAGATGATAAGCATAAGAGAGATTTGCCTAACGAGACAAATCCTCTGTGTGTGTGTGTGTGTGTGTGTGTGTGTGTGTGAGAGAGAGAGAGAGAGAGAGAGAGAGAGAGACAGAGAGACAGAGAGAGAGACAGAGACAGAGAGAGAGAGAGGGAGAGGGAGAGAGGGAGAGAGAGAGAGAGAGGGAGAGAATTACTTGGCCAAGTTGTGCTGGCACAATTTACAGGGATAGATTGATACTAATCTACCCAGACCATTTTGTTACATTGATTAAAATCCAGGACACCTAAAGAATTCAGAAAGTTCTCCAAGAGGATTTTCCAGGTGCCTACTTTCACTAGTGTGAAATTCTAAGAGAAAATGTTTAAATTACTAAATTAATGGGTGGCTCAGTTAGTCAAATGTCCAACTCTTGGTTTTAGCTCAGGTCATGTTTGTGAAATCGAGCCCTGCATCGGGCTCTGTGCTGACATCATGGAGCCTGCTTGGGATTCTCTCTCTCCCAATCTCTCTGCCCCTCCCCTGCTCGCTCTCTCTCTCTCTCTCTCTCTCTCTCTCAAAATAAATAAATGAAAGAAAGAAAGAAAGAAAGAAAGAAAGAAAGAAAGAAAGAAAGAAAGGAAGGAGGAAAGGAAGGAAGAAAAAGAAGATCTTAGTTGGGACTTGATTGGGCTACATTCTTACATTGTGTAAGTCACATGATCTCTCTCACTTCCACTTTCTATTTTGGAAAATTGCAACAAAACCTTTTTTTTTTTTTTTTTGTCAATTATAAAGGTCTCTCAAGAGGATCTCTGTTCCTGAAGATGTTTTGTAAACTTAAACATTTTATAAAATGAAATGCTATGCCTTCCAAATACATATCCCAATTCTATGGGTTTCATAGTAGAGGAAGGTTTCAGAGTAAGGAAACCTTAAAGAATAGCTTCAGTAATTACCACTGTGCATGGAATAGAGCAGACTGTAGAGTAGTTAACCCCCATGTGGCTGATTGATGTCTCTATGACCTATCAGTCACTCTTTCAGTACTAAGACAATTATCATTCTTATTTTCTTGAAAACATTTTTGTTTTTTAGATGTGGTGATTTCAAAACATTTTATAAGATGTTTTGGTGAAGACCCAGAGAGTTTTCTGCATTTGTAAGTCATAGTCTGAAAAGGGTAGGGGGGGAAATTATTAATAAACGATAGAGTATTTTCCGTTTTTCAGTGGTAACAAATAAAGCTCAATTTGGGCCTCTAAGCCATAGTAGCCAAACCCAGAGTTTAAATTTAAATGATTTGGAGCAAAGTGGAACCAGGCAACAGTAGCGAGGGCCAAGGAGTAAACTTCAAGGTGGTGCTCACTGCAAGGTCAGGCCTTGTACTTGCACCACAAGGAAAGTGAGAGCCTTCCTATTTTATGCACCATTGCATCTTGCTTGCCTTGCTCTAGTCCAGCCCTGGTTGGGACACTGAAAAACTATTGGACATTTAAATCAGTGAGGACCAAATGTTGCCCAAAGAGGAGTGAGTCCTTTTATGCACTCACATTCAAAGATTTCTAATCCATGATTCATTCGTTTTCTTGGTCATATTTTTTTTCAGAGCAATGTAACATATTTGAAAACTAAAAGGGAATCTTGTTGGCACAATAACCTCCTGGAGAGATCAGGTAAGAAACCCTAACCAGTTTGACTTGGTTAAAAAGAGCCTTAGAGTCTCAACATGGTTTTGAATACTACTTCCACCCTTTTGGGCTCTGTGACTTTGGACAACGTATTTAGCCTCTTTATCTGACAAATAAGGATGATTTTCATAGCCTTTAACTCTCATCTTTTACAATTAAATGTAATAATATATATACATTTTTAACATAGCAACTGGTTTATAGTAAGAACTCAACAAAGATAGATATTATTATTGATATTATTTTTGTTAGTATTATTATTAATTCAGAACAAACACTTGCCAAATAATCTGCCTTCAACATGACAAATTCACTCCCAGGATTCAAAATACATGTCCTAAAATGGATTTGAAAATTGTCTCCATTCTCCTACATCACTTCTGATGATTCTTGTAAGAAATCAAATGAAGTTCTGGGGAATTGAAAGAGAAGGAGGAGGGCAAAGGCAGAAAATACAGGAATCAGATGAATTATGACACCTAGGATGAGATTGAATAGAATTCGGATTTTGCAGATACTTGAAGAAAAAATGTAGAGAATTAATGATTATTTATTCATGAATGTAGACTTTTGGCAAGCTGTTTTCTACATCCTCTGAAATAAAAGTTGATTTATATATTCATTCATTGATAGTATAGTTTGGACAAGTTGATTGCTAAGGACTCACATTATCAATTCACTTATTTGGGTCCCAATCCTTCAACACACAAGACATGAAAAAGTAAAAAGTACATCTTCTTATGGTATTTTTTGAAAGTTGTGAAAATATGGGGCTAAAATGTCTCAACATAAACAATTCAGAATATTGTTATTAGGCTGAATCACGTATTTGAATGCTTCTAAGAAATAGAGACAATGTAAATAGCATCTATGACTTTTTTATGGAAGGTCTTTGGCACCTCACGCTCAGTCAACATTGCACATCTACGGGTGCCATTTTGGCATATTTCCTCAAGATCTACAACCTCACCCTTTGCTTGATTCTCAGCTATTTCAGTGGTGCTCAAGGTGAATTTCTTTACATTTTATTTATACTAATATGATTAAAGGAGGTATAACACAGTCCAAAAGACTAGAATTCTCTGTTCAACAGTCTTGAGTAGAGTCCAGTGTAATCAATTTTAGTTACCTGGTGCTGGGGAAGTTTTGAATTTTCTGAACTTGAATTCCTCCTTCTAAAGAAAAACGGGTATTTATTTCATAAAACTGTTTTAAAACTGGAAATTGACAAAGAATGTTAAAATATTTGGCAAAATACTGGCACAAACTAAGTACTCAATTTGTAATACCTGCTGGAATTATGTTTATGTTATTATTAAATTAATAATGAGAAATCTGGGGTGCCTGAGTGGTTCAGTCAGTTGAGCTTCCGACTTTGGCTCAGGTCATGATCTCGTGGTTCATGAGTTCAAGCCCCGTGTTGGGCTCTGGGATGTCAGCTCAGAGCCTGGACCCTGCTTCTGATTCTATGTCTTCCTGTCTCTCTGCCCCTCCCTCACTCACGCTCTGACTCTCCCAAAAATAAATAAACATAAAAAAAATTTAAATAATGAGAAATCTGTGCTCTGTCAGGTATTAGGCTAAATCCCTGACCACATAGATCAATATGACATGAGTCCTACTCTCAGAGAACTCTCAGTGGAGTAGTGAGAAGGCAGAAGAGACAGATGAATAGGTATTGGCAGGTTTCTTAGCACAGAGGCAGAACACCAGCTACTGGATGTAGAGCAGATTGGCTAGAGCAGAAGGTGAGAAGTGAAGGAGATACAGGAGAGGAGAGAGACAAAAAGGCCAGGTCTCAAAAAGGATTTTTTTTTAAGTTTATTTCTTTATTTTGAGAGAGAGAGAGAGAGAGAGAGAGAGAGAGAGAGAGAGAACGAGAGAACGAGAACTAGTGGGGGAGGGGCAGAGAGGGGGGGGGGATAGAGGAACCAAAGCAGTCTTGCATAGGCAGCAGAGAGCCTGATACAGGACTCGAATTCACCAACCATGAGATCACAACCTGAGCCAAAGTTGGACATTTAACCAACTAAGACATTCAGATACCACTAAGAAAGGATTTTAGAGTTAGGCCATGAATTTTTAACTGTATCGCAAGGGAAATAGAAAAGGCCATTGAATGATTTTCAGGTAGAAATTGAGATTTTCACTTTAGAATAGTCACTGGAAATTAAAGAAGTCAGAGAAGTCAGAGCAGTCAGAAGACTACATTTGTCCCAATCAGTATGTGAAACTACCCTGGAATGGGGTCTTAACAGTCAGTACAAAGTGGATGGATTTGCAGAATGTTGAAAAAATAATGCCTTGTTAAGACTTAGTAAATGAATTTGAAACACAATTCACCAAGATTCTATTCTGTTAATACTGATAAAACTATCTCACCAACTGGGTGGCTAAAGCTGGTTATTTTAGCCTTTGATCCTGAATATAGCCCTTTTATCAGTCAGAAGATGAAAAGAAAGGAAATTAATCTTTAAGTCTCTCTCTGAGTGTCCACGTGAAATAAATTTTGAATTGGCTTTCCACATTTCACCATTTTCTTACAGTTAATTTCCATGGCTAAGCAAGCTAATTCTATTTCATTTATTCATGTCAACCATATTGGCACAGTTCACAGGTAATTGTATGGTATTCATCTTTGCCTTTTAATTTCATTGAGAATACTGGAATTTTTAGCATGCTGACCATTGTGCAAGAAAATACAATTTTCTTTTATTATTAGTGTTTTAATCTGAAAGAATTTTCACTGACCTAATTTCCTTCATGTTTCCCACTTTCATTTGGAATTTTTTTTATTTCTACCATGTCATCCAACCAGTATCACTGTGAATGGATAATTGATTAATCAGGACCAATTAAACTGAATTTTAGCATAATTTCACTCCTATTTGATCTTGAGTCATTCAAGATCTCCACTCCATGAAGAGGCCCAAGTCAGGAAAAGGAATGATAATGGAAGAAAAGAAGAGGAATGGAGATTTGGGATGTTGAGAAGGAAGGAAAAGTTGATGAGAAGCAAGCCTGGAGAGGATGAGGGGAGTTACCTCAAGCAGGAGCTTGTAGATGGTGTTGTGAATTTCACAGTTTATTTCAAGTGCAAGTGGGGTGGGGGCATATAATTATTTTGAGTGTTTTGAGCAAAGTAAGGACAAGATTCATTTTTCACTTGAGGAAGATTATCCTGGAGGCTCAGTAGAGAAAATATTAGAGACAGAGCTAAGTTTAAGTTAGGGAGACTTTGAAGACTCTTGGAACAATGTTGTGATAGTACAAATGGAATGTTCCAGTAGTCTGGACTATGGTAGAAAATGGCATATGTCAAGAGATTTATCAAATATTTTGAGGGTGTCCCAGACAAGTCTAGTAATGCATTTTATGTGGATGGTGAGGGAGAGAAATATTAGGTATGATTCCCAAGTTTCTCTACCCATAACTTTGGAGGAAAGTGAATTTGCTCACTCAGGTGGGGATTCATCTGAAAAGTCTACAAGTGTATAATTCCAACTATATGATGTTCTGGAAAAGGGAAACCATAGAGATAGTAAAAAGATCAGTGGTTTCTATAGATTCAGGGACAGGGAGAGATAAATAGGTAGAGCACAGGGGATTTTTAGCACAAACTATTCTGTATGATCTTATGATAGTATAGTTCTGATAATTCTGAGCCTCTTTGTTCTGAGACCATTTGGTCTTGGTTATTAGCCTTGTCATTTACATATATTATTACAGTTGTGCCAATATTTGATTATTTCACTAAAAATAAAATCTTTTTAGATATGTAATTGTTAGCAAATTATATTATTTTAGGAAACAACAAAAAAAGGAAACATATGGGGACATAGAAATAAAAGTTCTGGGTACTTGAGGCACCAGGGTGGCTTAGTTGGTATAGTGTTGGACTCATGATTTCAGCTCAGGTCATAATCTCACATTTTGTGGGATAGAGCCCCACATCAGGCTCTTCACTGACAGTGTAGAGCCTGCTTGGGATTGTCTCTCTCCCTCTCTCTCTGCCCATCTCTCCTCTCTAGCTCTCAAAATAAATAAACGATAACAAAAACAACAAAGTACTAGGTACTTGATAGCAATCCCAGCTTACAGCAATGTAACAACTTGTATCTACCAGCCAAGTAACCCCTCGTGAAGGGTATTGCAAGAAAAAACTTATTAACTCTCCTGAACTCTATAATTTTTGCAAATCTTATGTATACAAAGAAAATTAAGTTTTTGTCTAGTATATAATTGTTTCAAAGCCAGATATATTTTCGGCAAATTTTGAAGAGAGAGAGATTTTTATTTATTTTAAATGAGTTTACTATTTTTATATGATCTAGGTTAAAATATAGTCCATATAATACAGTGCTCATCAAAGTGTGGCTGGACTGTGGCTAGTAAGCAAACTCTTTGTTACTGGCCCATGACAAGGTAAAAACCAACATGTAGACTAATTTTATAGAAATTTTCACAGAAATGTGACATTCCTGTGACACTTAAGCACATGATTAATTGACTCAATTCACTGAACAGAGTACACAGAGCAGTTTCCATGATAAGTCCTATATGGTATTGGCTGGGTTATAGTCACATACAGAAGACCATATATTGGTCTGTGATGGATTGGAGAAACAGTGATGCAACTTGCAAGATTCACTTTTTGGAGTCATGGGGATACCAGTATTAAAGAGATGCATGCCATCTCCATGGAAACTGAAGCTCAAATACAAGTGAAGTTCTATGTGACTGTTACAAAGGAACAGCAGCGTCATATGAAGATATTACAAGCAGAATAAAACAATCAGTGGTTTCAAATAGGGATCTCAAATAAAAATTACAGGAATAAACACTTCAATTGCAGTGTTGATTTCTTATTAAACTGCTTTTATACCTGGACAACTCTAGGTAGCAAGTTCCAGAGTGAGAGGAGCATTTGGCACTATTAACACACAGATACTCAGTCTGTAGACCTGTTCCTATTTGTTATTTCCTTTCTTGTATAATCACTCACCATTATCATCCTTGGACTCCATTGAAGAATTATCCTATTATCCTTCCTTCCTTGCTTGCTTCCTTTCTTCTCTCTCTCTCTCTCTTTTTTTTTTTTTTTTTACAAATGTTGCTGGTTTGACAACATGAATGTGTGTAGGATCATGTCCTCATGTCATTCTCTGAAAATTAAATTATCATTCTATATTTTGCTTCTTAGTTTTGTTCCCAAAAATAAGACACAGAAACACTGAATGTCCAAAAAAAAAAATCGAGTGCCTTTTATGCTACTTATCACAGTAATGGGTTACTAAATTTGAACACGCAGAATGGTAGCTGGCTGGTACTGTCAGCTTTATTTTTCATTCTCTCCCACAGTTACATATATTTTTCCACAGTAGAAGAAGAGAAAGATCTCCCCTGCTGAGACCTCCATTTCAGACACCACAATACTCACTGCTGTGTGAATATACCAGGTCAGCTGAATCTAGGGGACGAATGAGGGATGCAGTGGTTAAATCAATAATGCCAGTTACTCCATGTTGGCCAGTGAAACAATTTAATCATTTTGTTAATGGGATAGATATTTTCCTTTCCCCAAAATCAATTAAACACAACTGGGTGTGGATTGTATGTTTTTCTTAGAAACCAGATTAATCCAGCTGTAATTGTTGAATTCTCCTGGGTAGGGGCACAGACCAACAGTTTTATCTATTTATCCACTTGTTTTTTGAATCACTGCAAGAGACTTAATGGATTCGTAATTTAAAGCGCCATTCTCTTAGCTTTTATTTCTCTTTTTTTCTTCTTTTATTGGATTATTAGAAACACTCCAATGGATAAAATTTCTCTTTCAATGTTTACAGTGTGAAACATACCAGACAATTTGGCAATGTCCCATCTGTGCATGTTCTTTTGAAGGAGTAGGATTTTTCATCCAGAATATTACAGATTTTTCACCTTTCATTATTTGTGAATAGTTGGTTTAATATGTGATTTGTTTTCTACAGCAATTAAGGAGTGTGAATAAATAAGACTTCTGGTTTTATTTCATATGCCTTCAAAAGCAAAGTTGGAGAATTAGGGAGCTGGGGATGAACTGAGTCTCTCTTTGAGCACCTTATCTAACAGGGACTTCTTTTTTATTTTTAATTAAGTTTTTTTATTTTGATTTCAGTGTAGTTAACATACAACATTATATTAGTTTCAGTTGTATAATACAGTGATTCAATAATTTTATACATTAGTCAGTGTTCATCATAATAAGTATACTCCTTAATCCTAGGGTCTTCTTTCAAATACTTTTAAACATAATATCCTGAAGTACTCATTTTAAGGACTATAACAAAATATATTTGATGAACGAGCAAATATTTATTTTATATTCTATATTTTGGTTGATTGGTCTACCTATGAAAACACCTCTAAGAAACACATTTCTAAGAAATTCATGACAAGTTTTAAACAGTCAAATAGATGCCTATACAAGAAAGCAGACTTTTTTCTTCAGTTATGAAATTCCTGAGGAAGATAACCTTTAACTTTCTAGGTGTCCTGGTTAAGTGAGGTTAGACAAAGCAAATTGTATAGTAATTATTTTCTATATATGGAGAAATACTTTTGTAAGTGACATTTTATCACTAAATTTTATACTCACTGCTTTCTAAAGATAATTGTGTCTCTACTGTAGGGTGTAACTGGTTATTAGATTTATATTAAGAGTAAACATTAATCACCCATAAACTATCTAGATGCATTTGAAAGGTTTGAAAGAGCACAAGTATTAAAGAGAAACCGAGAGAATTCTTAGACGCACCAAGCCAAGGCAGGTTCTTGGTAATAATTTGGGTTCATTTACTCCTTCAACAATTAGAAATAGAACATAAACTAAAATTGTAGGTTTCCCAATACAATGTTACTTACTTCTTTAAAAAATGTCTCAGTGCACATGGGATTTTGAGGGGTCGTGTTGATAAGGTTTGGGGAATCACTACTGAGACCATGTGGTGAGTTATGTGGATATTGGGACTTACAGGTTAAGTTAAAATTCCCTTGGAATTAACTCTTATTTTTAGGTATTTAAAAGTAAGTTGTTTGAAGCATTGTTTTCTTAATTATTAACTTTTTAAACTTTCCTTCAAAAGGAAGAAATCAATGGTGGACTTAGTACAAAATAGATTTTGGAGCTCTCAAAAAACTTGCTTTCAGAGAGAGTATTTGTATATCCAGACTATAATCTGTCTGAAATATTGAGAGTTGAGAAATTATGCGAATTTAAAATAAAGATATTTGATCTGTATAAGCATCTCCCTCCCTGTAAGCCACTTACATACTGTGTAGAGAATATATAGATCTATATAGATATATAGATATCTATATCTATAGAGATATAGATATAGGTATAGATATATAGATAATCAAGAGCTGAGAGGTTTCTCTGAGTATAAAAACATTCCTTGTATACCAGGAATCTATAGTATTCCTTCTCATTTATCACTCATTTATACTGTTCACATGAACAGTATCATGAAGCATCCTCCACTGACAGAATTAATAGTACTGGATGAAAGGAAAAATGAGTTGGAACCATGAGAAGTATCTCAAAGGTTAAAGAAAAGAGTAGTAAATAGGGTTCCTTGACCTTGGCACTATTGACAATTTGAGTGGTATAAATTTTTTGTTGTGGGGATCTGTCCTATACATTGCAGAATATTTAGTAGCATCCCTGGCCTCTAGATGTCAGTGGCATGGTACCCTCCAGCTTTGGCAACAGCCATTTCTCCAGACATTGCCAAATTTCCTCCCGAGGGCTACAATTGCCCTTACCACCCCCACCTCAATATGAACCAGTAAGGTAAAGTAAGAACCAACAGGAATATTAAAAGTAGTTCCCTAAAGAATGTCAGTCTTCAAATAATGGGCAACTTTAGTGGATTTAAGTCTAATGTATTTTCCTAAATGCTGCTCTCCTAGATTCTTCCCAGGTATATTACAAAATTTTTAGCAGGCATAGAAGAAATATTCATTCTAAACCAGAATGAATCTGGTATTAAGTTTGTGGGTTGATATTGTAAAATTCCTAGTACTTCACTAAAGGAGGGATTGAGTACTTGTACAAGGATTTGGATAGTGTGTATAGTGCTGTATGGCTTATACCTTGATAGAAAATCTGATTTACTCAACATGTAGCAACATCAGTGTGTTTGTGATAATCCTGGAATGGTTAACATTACATAGAAAAGTTATGGCAATATCATTCCCTTTGTTTTCCTTACTCAGCTGCTGGGAAGGGAGGCAGGAGCTTCAGAATAAAATGTAAAATCTAGAAGAGTGCTTAGAGATAGTAGTGGATTATAGCCTCTTTTGCCTCCTGAGCTTCCCTTCTTGTAGACAAGGAGCACCTCTCTTCCTTTAAAAAAGTCATCTTATCACTCTTCCAATATATTGAGAGCACACTCCCCGTTTGTTTCCATTTGCCCCATTTATTTCCAAGGATATAAAGAGCAAAGGCCATTAGAATAGATAATCTTCCTGGCTACTGTGATTTCGGTAGTTTATGGGCTCAGGACTCAAGAAATGTTCAGTAAGAAACAACCTCATGTGTTTTGTGGGACATTTGGAGGCAAGGGTGTCTCTTCAGTGAAATTGGGAAGGCAGTAGGATGACATATAAGGGACTACAAACCAATTCACAGAGATGAACCAGATTCTTCATAAAATTGTTCGAGGCTCTTGAGCCCATTGAATCTGAAAGTAGCTAGACCTTGGAATTTTCTGTTAAAAAAGTAACTAATTCCCTTTTGTAACTCAAGCAATGCAACTCACTTACAACCCAGACTCCTCCTGATAAAAATATGTCTATTCTCATCTCCACCATCCCCTTTCACAGATGGTAGGACTGAGTCCTGATGAGTATAAATGATTTGCTCAAGGTCATACTTCTCTAACTATAATCTTCTGTAACTTAACCTGAACCTGTGCTTTAATATGGTTTGTTGTTTCAGTGCTAACCTGTAAAGTGAACTAGCTTATTCCTTAGTTTACATAATACCCAGTCACGTTGTTCATTACTTTTTATGTACCAATTATCTAAATTGACTAGATGTACAAACCAACTTGTAACTCAAGCCTGAGTTAGTTGTCTATCACTTCATTCATAATTAAAGTTTTACATTTGTGCATATATATCAACAAATAGAGGCATATCTAAAGTATAAATTTTTCCCCAGGTCATCTTATTGACTCAGGATTTTTTTTTAATGTGTTCTTGAAAGTTAGCAAAATACTAACTTCATTTTTAAAAGTTTATTTATTTATTAAATAATTTTTTATTTAAATAATTAAAATAATTAAATAATAAATAAATAAATAAACATGGGACTCAAACTCATGACCCTGAGATCAACAGTCTCATCCCCTTCTGACTGAGCCAGCCAGGCACCCCTTGACTTATGATCTTAAATTTGATTCTGATTATTTTATTTATTAGGCTACTTAAATGGTGATTGTAGTTCTAAAATTTTTGTAATGAGGATAGACGTACAATCTCATTTTTTCTTGAATCATATGTAAATCTGTGATTTTTAATTCTTAAGTTAATTGCCTTTTCCACTCTCTCTTTCCATGAGCACTATAAATCATCAGGCTTACAAGACATTTGCATCATTTTTTATTATAACAAATGCAAAGCAAAATTATAATCAGAATATAATAGCATCAATATGTTTGTACAGATGTTCAAGTAAATTCATCAACAGTCATTCCATATGTCTGTAAAGTAGCTTTCTCTTCTATTGTCAAGCCAAAGAATTTTAGGGTATTTTTATCAGTATCTCTTATACTTCTGTGCTAATATGTAAGACAATGACACATCTTGTCATTAAAATTAATGGTTATAAAGTAAGAATTTTGTTTACTGTGTGTTGTTAGGGACAATAAGAATTTAGAACACAGTCTGAATTGTCTTGCTTAGCAATTTGTCAAGGGCGAAAGTTGTACTGACCAATAATGGGCATGATTTCATGTGATTCTACTGGGTTTGTATGAACCTCTGATCTAAAACATGACTAAAATTACAGAAATCTTTTTGGGAAACACTGAAATCTAAAATGCAATGAGAGTGTATGTGTCCCTGCCTGTTCTATACTCTGGGTATGGAGTTCTATCGTGTCCAGCAAGAGAGGGGACGCAGGATTGAAATGCAAAAGAGGCTAATGTCTGGAAGGAGACAAGAGCCCTCAGTAAGGGTCCTTGCCCCATTTTTATTAGGATCAGAAGGCTTACAAGCGATGGACATGCACAAAGAGACAATGAAACCGTGAACAGTAACTCAAAGGCATGGGGGAAAAGAGGATTTGAAGATATGCAGTGTTAGGTATTTGAGTCAATAGGAAACAAAATCCTGCCTCCAGGTAGATGGTGTTTACAGCAGACAAAGGCACCACATTTCTTTACCTAAACTTGCCTAGGGGAAAAGAAAGACAGAGCATCCTACCTCAGGGTCAACAAGCACCTCTCTTTTGCTAATTAGCTCCTCTCTGGGCAACTTCACCCTGCTGAAGCCTATAGCCCTGTTTACCTGTCTACTTATATTGGTCCTTCCTTCCTGTGAAAGCAGCTTTCTGCTATTGTACTAACTTGGGGGATGTTTCTGCTCTGAACACCTAATCTTGTTTACCTATTCTTAGATGCTTTCATCCTGAGGTTTCCTATTCCTCTACCTTTGTTCTATACTGGGGACACTTTGCCTTGTTTTCCTAATCTTATTTGCCTAATCTTGGATGTTTTCATCCTGAGGCTTCCTATTCCTATATACCTTTTAACCCATGGGTGCAAGCTCAGGGAATTCCTAAGCATATTCCCTGCACATGCCTTACACTGTTCCAATGTTCTGAAAAATCTTGAGTAGGTAAAAGAGACATTAGGTTTAGTTAAGTAAGGGGAGTGGGGTAGATGGTCTTTGGAGAACTTGAAGGTTTGATTTTATAACAATATTAGCTCTTCTGGGGATTTCCAAAGCGAATGGTCCTATGAATCAATGGGTCCCTGATGGCAAGACAAGTTTCACACTATGACAGAAAGGATTCTTCTGGTCTTTGGAATTAACAAACATAATCAAAAGTTTTGTATATCATCCCAGATGTGTTAGTTAGATTTGTTATTCCTCAAGATTTCTTTGGTTGTTCTTGGAACTTTGCATTTTTACATAAATTTTAAAATGATGTGTCAATTTCTTCAAAAATCCCATAAGACAAAAATCAATAAAAAGAAGTTTTGTCTTGGGGCGCCTGGGTGGGTCAGTCGGTTAAGCTACCGACTTCAGCTTAGGCCATGATCTCACAGTTCGTGAGTTTGAGACCCACATCAGGCTCTGTGCTGACAGCTCAGAGCCTGGATGCTGCTTCAGATTCTGTGTCTCCCTCTCTCTCTGCCCCTCCTCTTCTTGTACTCTGTCTCTCTTTCTCTCAAAAATAAACATTAAAAACTTTTAAAAAAAGAGAGAGAAGTTTTGCCTCTAGTTGGAATGGAGAAGATTGCTAGAGAACTTTACTCTTCCTGAAACAATAAGTCATTGGATGAAACAAAAATCATACCTTTGTTTAAAGGTTATAAAGAGCTGTGCACAAAAAGAACCTAAAGGAATTAAAATCCAAAGAGACAAACCATTCCTAAATGAGCAAGAGAAGGAGGAAGCTTTGGTACATACAGATTGTGGGGCAGAGCAAATAGAAAAGGAAGCCTGTCAGACATAGACATACTTTGTTGGATACAGGTGGGACCAGTAAAGGTTTTGATGAATGTCTGGGCTGATATTTTGATTTAAGTAGGAATGAGCCCCAAACGCAAAGGTAATCCTTACTGCCAAGCCACTGTCTTACCTGAGAATTTTTGAGTGAGCAGAGGCTGAGCATTGGCTCATGTGTTTCAATCCTAGGCCACCATTCATCACTTAGCCAACACCAGAGATCTCTTCGGGTCACACTATTCTAATTAAGGCTTCAGCTTCACCATCCATTATGATAACACTGACCAGCTTGTCTTGGGAAGTTAAATTTCACTACTTGGACCATACCACTCTATTCTCACTAAAATTATGGCAACAGTTAATGCCATATCTGGATTACAGGCAGGCAATAGCCACCATAGGATGATGGTCCTCCCCTCATCAGTGTAAATCTCAGCTCCTAAGTGAAGGGAGCATCTCTGGACCCTATTGAAGGACATAATTAGAGGGTGGGCGAGCAAGTTTTGCACAGTAAATCCATGCTAGCATTTTGATCTCTATAAGTCTTCAGATACTAAGAAAAGGTTCTAACATTTCAGTTTCATTTAACAAAGGCCACCTGCAGACCACACTTCAGACAGAGTTACTTTCAGCCATTCAAGGTGATACATCATACTAATGCAAAATCTCTTCCTAGTGCACTTGCAGTAATAAATTTATCCCAATCAAACATTAACTCCCTTTCACCCTATTGTAACATTCTTCGATGCCATTCCCATACTTATCTTCTAGGTTTATGTTGCTATAAATTGACAAAATCTTGTGATTCTTCTGGAATAAGTGGTACTTACTTAAGGGTCATGACTATTGCTGTTCCCCCACAGTTTTCTAGGAATTGAGTTTATTGTAGGTCTAGACTCAGTGAGAGATGGTGTTTGGAGAAAGTCACCATTTTGAAATACCCCAGAGCGGACTGTATAAGAGAGGGCTGCCCTCCAGGGAAAACTGCTCTACCATAGAGGAAGGGCAAAATAGACAACTCTAACCCCCTCTAGCCTTCCTGTTTCATTGAATGGAAGATATATAAAGGCAAATAATAGGTCAAATATTTAGATGTACTAAAACACTAAGAGTATAGAATACATCCTCTCTCAACCTGCTTACGGTCAACACATAAATGGACCCCAACATAACAGCAGTGAATAATAGCTAAGAGGGCTAAAAGACAAAGACTGTACCATTAAGAAGGAGTTCCTAGGACACTCAAAAACAGTAGAGGAGATATAATAAGAAAACTAAGGGAAATGAAGCCTCTGGCATCTGTAACTATGGGAAACAGTGTATACAGCCCAACTGCTGCTAGCCAGGTTAAAATAAAACCTCAACAATAAAACCTAATCATCTCATTTCCTACTATTTGACACCTTCTGCCCCGATTTTAACAAAAAAATTCAGTGCATGATAGAAGTCAAGAATAACAGTCTCAAGAGACAAAGCAAGCATCAGAGCCAGGTTCAAACATCACATAGATTTTGGAATTATCATATAGGGATTTTGAAATAACTATGATTAATTGGTTAAAGTCTCTGATGGAAAAAAAATAACAGAATTGCTCACGAACAAGGTAATGTAAGCAAAGAGATGAAAACTCTCAGAAAGTATGAAAAACTCTCCAAACAAAAATTCAAAAAGAAAAGGGGATGGAAAAAATATAATAAAATATTCAGGAACTGTGGGATATTTAAAAAGGTATAACATACACATAATGGAATACCAGAAGACATAGAAGGGAATGGAAGAAATATTTTAAGTAATGATAGCTGAGAATTATGCAAAATAAATAAACCACCATCTAATCCAGGAAGCTCAGAGAAAACCAAGCAGTAAATACCAAAAAAATCCACATGTAGCATATCATACTCAATTTTCAGGAAGCCACACAGAGAAAGTTTTGAAAGAAGTGAAAAGAAAAAAAAAAACTTTATAGAACAAGGAAAAGAATTGCATTGAACTTCTCACCCAAAATAATACAGTGGAATGAAAGTTTTCAAGCATTGAAAGAAAAAAAAATCACCAAACTAGAATTCTGTATCCAGTGAAATTATGCTTCAAAAGTAAATGAAAGACTTTCTCAAGCTAATAAAAACTGAAGGAATCTGTTGCCAGTAGATCTGCCTTATAAGAAATGTTTTTAAAAGTTTTAGAGGAAAAATATAGTTATATAGGTCAGAAAATCAGAACTACATAAAGCAAGGATGAGTACTGGAGAAGGAATACATGAAGGTAAAATTATATCTTTTATCTTCTTATTGATTGATTAGTAGAAAATTGATCTAAGTAAAAGCAGCAATAATGCATTGTCTCTATTAAAAACCTTCAAAAATTGACCAAAAATATCATTCCTGTAATTAGCAAGTGATTTTAGAAAGGTTTCAGGATACAAGGTTAATATTTAAAAGTAAATTGCATTTCTATATACTGGCAATAAACAACTGGAATCAGAAATTTAAAATAATACCATTTTAGTTAGCACTAAAAAAATAAAATGCCTATGCATAAATGTAACAAGATATGTTTAAGATCTATCTCTATGAGGAAAACCACAAAACACTGATGAAAAAACTCAAAGAAGATCTAATTAAATTGGAGACATTCCATGCTTATGGTTAGGAAAACTCAATATTGTTAAGATGTCATTTCTTCCAAATGTGTTCTGTACATTCCATACAATCCCCGTGAAAATACCATCCAGTTATTAAAAAACTGATTCTTAATCATTAGGAAAAGGTAAAAGACCCAGAATATACAATACTAAAGAAGAACAAAATTGAAAGACTAACACTACTCGACTTCAGGTTTACTATAAAGCAATAGTTGTCAAAATAGCATCATACTGGTAAAAGAATACACAAATAGAATGGAAAAATATTCAGATCCCAGATATAGACCCACACACATAGAGTCAATTCATCTTTGGCAAAGGAGCAAAGGAAATTCAGTGGAGAAAGGATAGTTTTTCAATAAATTGTGTAGGAATAATTAGACCACCTTGTGCAAAAAGAAAAAAAAAAACAACTTCTAGACATGGTTCTAATACCTTCACAAAATTAGTTCAAGGTGGATCATAGACATAAATGTAAAATGTAAAACTATAAAACTTCTAGAAAATAACAGGAAAAATCTATATGGCCTTGAATTTGGTAATGAGTTTTTAGATACAGTAAAAAAAAAGCATTATCAATTACAGAAAAATAAATTGATAGGTTGAACTTTATTAATATTAAAAATACTTGTTCTGCAAAAGACATTGTTAAGAGAATGAAAAAAAACTGGTCACAGACTGGAGGAAATATTTTTAAAACACATATCTGATAGAAGACTTGTATCCAAAATATATAAAGAACATTTAAAACTCAAAACTAAGGTAACAACCCAATTTAAAAAATGGGCAAAAGATCTATACAGACACCTCACCCAAAAAGATATATAGATGGGATATAAACATATTGAAAACATGCTCAAATCATGTTATTAGGGAATGTCAAATTGAAACAACGAGCTATTGCTATTACTGTATACCCATTAGAATGGCTAAAAAAATGATATTACCAAATGCTGGCAAGAATTCAGAGCAAATGGAACTCACATTCATCACATTCATTGCTGGTCAGGAAAAGCAAAATGTTCTGGCCACTTTGGAAAAAAGGTTGGCCAAATAGAGTTTTATCATACAATCCAGTAATCACACTCCTCGTGTTTACAGTTGAGGTGAAAATTTATAACTACACAGAAACCTGAACATGAATGTTTGTAACAGTTCTATTCATAATTACCAAAAAAAAAAAAAAAAAAAGAGGGAGTAGCCAAGATGTCCTGTAATAGATGAGTACATAAAGAAATTTTGTTTTATACATAAAATGGCTATTTGGATAAAAAAGAAATGAGATATCAAGTGACCAAAAGACATTGAAGAACTTTAAATGCATACTTAAATAAATGCACTTAAATAAAAGAAGCCAGTCTGAAAAGGCTATAGGATTTGAACACAATAGCCATACACACTATATTATTTGAACAATATAATATCTAGAAAAGGCAAAACTATGATGATAATAAATTAAATCATTGGTTTCCAGGAGTTTGGGAGAGGGAAGATGAGTGAATGACACACAGAGAATTTTTAAGGCAGTGCAACTATTTTCAGGCAGTTCTATATTGGTACATCCATGACATAATGCATTTGTCAAAAATCCATAAAGCTGTATAACACAAAGAGTGGGTCCTAGTATAAACTATGAACTTTAGTTAATAATAATGTATCAAAATTGGCCCATTAATTGTAACAAATGTACCACATGCTAATTAAAAATGCTAATAACAGGGAAACTACCTGTGTGGTGTGAGTATATGGGAAATCTGCCGTATCTGCTCCATTTTTCTGTATATCTAAAACAGTTCTAAAAATAAAGTCTCAGGGCACCTGCCTTGCTCAGTCAGCAGAGCATGCAACTCTTGATCTTGGGGTGTGGGTTTAAGCCCACACTGGATATAGAGATTGTTTAAAAATAATATGAGAATGCAAACTGGTGCAGCCACTCTGGAAAACAGTATGGAGGTTCCTCAAAAAACCAAAAATAGAATTACCCTGTGACTTGGCAATTGCACTACTAGGTATTTATCAAGGGGATACAAGTGTGCTGTTTCAAAGGGATATGTGCACCCCAATGTTTATAGCAGCACTGGTGACAATAGCCAAAGTATGGAAAAAGTCCAAATGTCCATCGATGGAAGAATGAATAAAGATGTGTAATACAATGGCGTATTACTTGGCAATCAAAAAATATAAAATCTTGCTATTTGCAACTACGTGGATGGAACTGGAGGGTATTATGCTAATTTCACATTAGTCAGAGAAAGACAAATATCATATGACTTCACTCATATGAGGACTTTAAGAGACAAAACAGATTAACATAAGGGAAGGGAAACAAAAATAATATAAAAACAGGGAGGGGACAAAACATAAGAGACTCATAAATATGGAGAACAAACAGAGGGTTACTGGAGAGGGTGTGGGAGGGGGGATGGGCTAAATGGGTAAGGGGTATTAAGGAATCTACTCCTGAAATCATTGTTGCACCCTATGCTAACTAATTTGGATGTAAATTTAAAAAATACATTAAAAAATAATTAAAAATAAAAAACAAAAAATAATATCTTAAACGAATGAATAAATAAATGTAAATAAAGTTTAGTAACTAAAAATAAACTACTTCATAGAACTCTTTTAAATATTCATATATGTGTAGCATTTGGAATTGTTTGTAGTGCTGTTTAACACTCAGTAAAAGTTAACTTCTATTATTATTAATATTATTGTTATTAATAGTAACAGTAGTAGATAGATCTATTTATTTTTTTTAACATTTATTTATTTTTGAGACAGAGAGAGACAGAGCATGAACGGGAGAGGGTCAGAGAGAGAGGGAGACACAGAATCTGAAACAGGCTCCAGACTCTGAGCTGTCATCACAGAGCCCGATGCAGGGCTTGAATTCACAAACCATGAGATCATGACCTGACCTGAAGTCGGATGCTTAAATGACTGAGCCACCCAGGCACCCCGTGGATAGATCTATTAAAACAGAGGTGTGTTCTCTGAAAAATATTTTTTCCTCTAATGCATTCATGAATTCGTAAATTTGACAAATGTAGATAAAATAAGAAGATATCATTGCTTACCCTGAAGAAAAATGTTTTTCTCTACTACAATTAAATAAAGTGGTAAAATAGCTTTCATGTTCTAATATATAAACTGACAATTTCTATGAAATTTTATTATAGCAATTACTTTGTAGCACAACTACAAAGAATTATTTATCAAAAATCACAGTTTTATGTATTACATTTTTCCATTTGCCCATATACTTAAAAAAAAACACAACCAAAACATATTGTTGTGAAGTGCCTCTGTAAAAGGTATTTTCTATTAAAATATTTTTCCCATATGGATTTAGAAAAAAAAATGTCTAGAAGATAAAAGATTTTCATCTCCTTCACTTCTAATAAAACACTAAGGAAGCAACTCTGTCATTCATAAATCATCTTTTTGTTTATTTTTCTGGGTCTAAGTTTGTGTAGAATATCTTTATATCCAATGGTGTTTTGAGAGATATGAAAGATGTGCAATTTATTAAGTGACAATAGAACCTTCCAAATAATTAGATTTGGATACTTTTAAATGATTCTGAACTTTGCTCTTCCCTTTGTATGCTATAAAATATTGGAAAATATTCATTTTAAAGTGAAGAATGCATCATTTGTACAGTATTCACTTCTATGCCAACAAGTTTAGTTCACAACATAAATACAAGTTAATTTGAGTGATTTATCAACTAATCATTTCAAGGAAAATACAACAATATGATTATCTGATGATAAGTAGAGCAAATGCTTCATTGGGTCACCGAACCTTTCATTATTGTTCATTCGCTTAAAATTTCTTCACTGATAAGCAAAATTATTTTCTATGACTGTATTTACTGTGTTAAAAAAAGAACTTTTTTAACACTTTAAAATTGTTTATAGTGAGCAGACTTAAAATACATCATTTGTCAACATACCAAGGCAGTCCTTCTTGAATAATATCTGTGATCTCTAAGTGTTGTTACAAAGATGGCTTTTATTTTATATGCCACAATAGTTTGATTATATCTATAGGAAGAAGGGGCATACATGTCATGCACATTTTGGAAAGTATTGGTTTAATTCATTTTTCTACCTTTTTACTCTATGTTTACACAACTCTTATTTCCAAATCACCTAGTTAAACTAAAATTGATAAAATGATTAGCCAAAATCACCAGAGGTAATCCAGATAGAGCAGAAGTAAAAACCCACACAATTCTATGTAACTCAGTGATGTCAAAGCTTAAAGTGTTGGGCGGCCTGGGTGGCTCAGTCGGTTAAGCGTCTGACTCTTGATTTTGGCTCAGGTCATGGTCTCATGGTTTGTGGTTTTGAGCCCCACGCTGAGCACCTTGCTGACAGTGCAGTGCCTGCTTGGGATTCCCCCTATCTCTCTGTCTCTGTCTCTCTCTCTCAACAAATAAACTTTAAAAATATTTTAAAGCTTAAAGCATTCAAAATCTTTTCTAAGCATAATTTTAGTCTATAGACTTACTCCTCTTATAACTTTTAGAAGGGTAAATATTTTTCCAAAATGTCCAGATTTATTCCTGTGGTGAGGTGATCTGTGTGAGCATGTATCTGAATAGCTAGCTGGTCCTACATAGAATCCTGGAGATTTCCCTGTAGAAATGGAGAGCTACAAATTGGTGAACTGCAGCCTAAATCATATAGATCTGATTTTGCCTTAATGAAGGTTTTTGTTTTTCCATATGAAAACTGGATTTTGAACTTTCCTAGGAATCAAAACCTCCAAAAGCCATTAACTATAACTGAGTAGGACACAGCTCTTTGTGGGGAAATGGGCGTTCCAAATTTTCCCAGTCTCAGCCAGTTGCCATCATGTTTGGGAGCTTTCTGGTTTGGGACTTGTTGTATAAATCAGTCCTCCTCATTTTTTTTCAGGTTTATTGAGATATAATTGACATATAATATTATGTAAGTGTAAAGGGTGCAACCTGATGATTTGACACATGTATATATTGCAAAATGATGACCACACAATAAGGTTAGTTAGCACATTCATCACCTCACAAAGTTACTCTGTGTGTGTGTGTGTGTGTGTGTGTGTGTGTTGAGAACTGCTAAGATTTACTGTCTTAGCAACCTTCAAGTGCAAAACACAGTATTTTTTACTATAGTTACCATGCTGTAAGTTAAATCCCTGAAACCTATTCATCTTATAACTGAAAGTTAGTACCCTTTGGTCATCTTCACACATTTCCTCAACCCTTGCACCCCCTCCCATGGCCCAGGCAACCACCATTCTACCGTTTCTATGAGTCTGATGTTTTTAGATTCCACATATAAATGATATCATGTGGTATTTGTATTCCAGTATCTGACTTACTATACTAAACATAATGCCCTCGAGGTCCATTCACATTACCACACACACACACACACACACACAAATATATATATATATATATATATATATATATATATATATATATCACATCTCTTTATTCATCTGTAGATGGACATTTAGGTTTTTCCATGTCTTGGCTACTATCAGTAATGCTTCAATGAACATGAGGATTCAGATATCTCTTTGAGATAGTGATTTCAACTCCTTAGGTTATATACCTAGAAATGGGGTTGCTGGGTCATATAGTGGTCCTACTGTTTTTTCCAGTTACTTTTTTTAAATTTTAGTTTAAATTTTAGTTAATATACAGAGCAATATTGGCTTCAGGAGTGGACTTCAGTGATTTATCACTTACATACCACACCCAGAGCTCATCACAAGTGCCCTCCTTAATACCCATCATCCATCTAGCCTGTCTCCTATCCAACTTCTTCTATTGAACCTCAGTTTATTCTCTAGTCTCTTAGGGGCTTCAAGTCGCTTAGGGGCTCTTGGACACCTCAGATGGTTGAGTGTCTGACCACCGCTCAGGTCATGATCTGATGGTTGGTGAATTCAAGCCCTGTGTTCAGCTCTGTGCTGACAGCTCGAAGCCTGGAGTCTGCTTCAGATTCTGTGTCTCCCTCTCTCTCTGCCTCTCACTCTCTTTCTCTCTCTCTCTCTCTCAAAAATAAACATTAGAAAAAAATTTCAATAAAAAAAAATTTAAAAAAAATCATGGTATTTGTCTTTCTCTGATTGAATTATTTCACTTAATATAATACAATCTAGCTACATCCGTGTCATTGCAAATGGCAAGATTGCATTCTTTTTGTATATATATATATATATATATATACACACATATATACACACATATATGTATATATGTGTGTATATATGTGTGTATATATATATATACCACATCTTCTTTATCCATTCATCAGTTGATGGACATTTGGGCTTGCTCCATAGTTTGGCTATTGTTGATAATGCTTCTGGAAACAGTGGGGTGCATGTACCCCTTTGAATCTATATTTTTGTATCCTTTGGGTAAATACCTAGTAGTGCAGCTGCCAGATCATAGAATAGTTCTACTTTTAGTTTTTTGAGGAACATGTTCTCCAGAGTGGCTGTACCAGTTTGCATTCCCACTAACAGTGCAAAAGGGTTCCCCTTTCTCCACATCCTCACCAACACCTGTTGTTTCTTGTGTTGTTCATTTTAGCCATTTTGACAGGTGTGAGGTGGTATCTCATTATGGTTTTGATCTGTATTTCCCTGTTTATGAGTGGTGATGAACATCTTTTCATGTGTCTATTAGCCATCTGGATGTTGTCTTTGTACATCTTTTCATGTCTTTTGCACATTTCTTAACTAGGTTGTTTGTTTTTAGGGTGTTGAGTTTGGTGTATCATGTTGATTCTTTTGCAAATATTGAACCAGCCCTGCAGCCAGGAATAAATCCCACTTGACCATGGTGAATAATTATTTTAATGCATGTTGAATTTAATTTTCTAGTATCTTGTTGAGAATTTTTGCATGCATATTCATCAGAGATATTGGCCTATAATTGTCTTTTTTAGTGGGGTCTTTGTTTGGTTTTGGAATCAAGGTAATGCTGGCTTCATACAAAGAGTTTGAAAGTTTTCCTTCCACTTCTGAGTTTTGGAACAGTTTGAGAAGAACAGGTTTTAGCTCTTCTTTAAGTGTCTGGTAGAATTCCCCTGGGAAGCCACCTGACCCACCCCCGCCCTCCAGCAGCCCTCAGTTTATTCTCTGTAAATTTTTATTGTTTTTGATGCTGTCATGAATGGAATTGTCTTATTTCTTTTTCAGATAGTTTGTTGTTAGTATATAGAAATGAGACTGATTTCTACATGTTGGTTTTGTATCCTGCTACTTTACTGAATTTGCTGACTAGTTCTCATAGTTTTTCTTCTGTGTGTATGGAATCTTTAGGTTTTTCCTATATGTAGAAAAATATATATGTTATCTGCAAACAGAAATTTTGCTTTACGTTTCTGATTTGAACATCTTTTATTTCTTTTTCTAGCCTAATTGCTGTTGCTAGGACATCCATTATTACGTTAAATACGAGTGGTAAGAGTGGGCATATGTGTCTTGCTTGTAATCTTAGTGAAAAAGCTTTCAGTCTCTCACTATTGAATATGATGGCAGTGGTCGACTTGTCATATATATCCTTTATTGTGTTGAGTTATGTTCCTCTTTTATCCAGTTTGTTGAGAGTTTTTTTCAGGAAAGATGTTGAATTTTGTCAAATCTTTTCTCTGCATCTATTGAGATGATTATATGACTTTATCTTTTATTCTATTCATGTGCTATGTCACATTTATTGATCTACCTGTGTTGAACCATCCTTTATCCAACAGGCTTGGCTTTACAGTCCTGTAGGACACTGTTCAGGCTCTCTGGTTATGCAGGGCCAGAGGCTATGCTCAATAGTTAGGTAGACATGCTGCTTTGTCTCCCTACTCAGAGAGGAGGTAGGATGTGCTTTGTGGTTGCTAGGCATCTGTTACTATGCTTTTGGAGGGGTGACAATAGAAGCTATGCTCAGCAGTTGGGCAGAACTGGAAATTTGCTCCCCTTCTTTGATAGTGCCATAAATGGGCTTCATGGCTGGCATAGCCCTACTAGCCCATTGGCTGGGATGTTAAATCAGACAGAACTGACAATTTAGTTCCCTGGCCAGATGAGGCTATCACTCGGCTTTATAGATGGGCAGAGATGCTGGCTGGGATCTCTGCTTCCATACTGCTGAAAGCAGGAAAGGATCAAGATCTGAGTGCTAATTGCTGTAAGCCTTGGCCCCCTTCTCCATCTCTATCTGGCCTCCAGTGGTGAAGCTTTCAGATTACTCCAGTGATTTCTGTGAAATGAGATCCTGGTAGGCTTCCTAAAGAGTATCCTGCAATTCTAGGGAAGCTGTGTCCACCTTGGGTTCTCTTTTTTTCCTCTAGAGAAACTACAGTCTCAGGAAGGACCCCTCAGTGCTGCAGTTTGCCAGCCTGGCTGAGGGGCAATGCAATCAAAGTATAGCTATTCCCTTTATCCTTCTAGCATGATGCTTCTCAGTCTCTTTATCCAAGAGGGTTCTTCAGTGTATCCCTAGTTTCTGCGATTTTCACAATGGTGTCTTGTCTATGGGTAGTTGTTAATTGATCTTGTGAGGGTAACTGAAGTCAGGAATGACCCATGTTGCCATCTTGATGATGTTCAATCCTCCTCATGTGACAGGTGAATAAACTGAGACCAAGCCATCCATTGTATTCAAAGTCATACTGTAATGGGGAGGGGCCAGAATGGTGGAGCAGCATGGAAGTTCTCTGCTTCTCTCACCTCTGAAGTACAACTAGATCAGCAACAAACCATTTTGCACACCTAGAAAATTGATCTGAAGATTACAACAATCTGCATAACTTGAGCCACAAAACTCAGCAGGTACCCAGTGCAGAGAGGTGAACTGGGGGAGAGAGAAGCTCTGGAGGGTTGGGAGCTGTTTTTGTCTGTGGAGAGAGGACTGAGACAGCAGGGAGAGTACAGGAAAAGCAATCCCCCCCCCCCCCCGAAAGCTGATGGAGAGAAAGAGAAAGAGTGGAAATACCCACAAGGGTCTCAACAAGAAAGGGAGAAAGGAGTTTCAACACCATTAAACTCTATAAACAGGAGAGTGCAGATGGACCTGACAGGTATATTTAGAACTCTGCATCCCAAAGCAACAGAATATACTTTCTTCTCGAGTGCACATGGAACATTCTCCAAGACATATCACATACTGGGTCATAAAACAGCCCTTCATAAGTATAAAAGAATTGAGATCATACCATGCACACTTTCAGACCACAATGCTATGAAAGTTGAAATCAACCACAGGAAAAAGTCTGGAAAACCTCCAAAAACATGGAGGTTAAAGAATACCCTACTAAAGAATGAATGGGTCAACCAGGCAATTAGAAGAAATTAAAAAATATATGGAAACAAATGAAAATGAAAATACAACAATCCAAACGCTTTGGGATGCAGCGAAGGCAGTCTTGAGAGGAAAATACATTGAAATCTAGGCCTATCTCAAGAAACAAGAAAAATCCCAAATACAAAATCTAGCAGCACACCTAAAGAAAATAGAAGCAGAATACCAAAGACACCCCAAACCCAGCAGAAGGAGAGAAATAATAAAGATCAGAGCAGAAATAAACAATATAGAATCTAAAGAAACTGTAGAGTAGATCAATGAAAACAATAGTTGGTTTTATGAAAAAATAAATAAAATTGATAAACCTCTAGCCAGGCTTCTCCAAAAAAAAAAGGGGGGGGAGATGACCCAAATGGATAAAATCATGAATGAAAATGGAATTATTACACCCAATCCCTCAAAAATACAAGCAATCAGGGAATACTATGAAAAATTATATGCCAACAAACTGGACAACCTGGAAGAAATGGACAAGTTCCTAAGCACCCACACCCTTCCAAAACTCAAACAGGAAGAAATAGAAAACTTGAACAGACCCATAACCAGCGAAGAAATTGAATCAGTTATCAAAAATCTCCCAACAAATAAGAGTCCAGAAGCAGATGGCTTCCCTGGGGAATTCTACCAGACATTTAAAGCAGAGATTATACCTATCCTTCTCAAGCTGTTCCAAAAAATAGAAAGGGAAGGAAAACTTCCAGATTTATTCTATGAAGCCAGCATTACTCTGATTCCAAAACAAGACAGAGACCCAGCAAAAAAAAAAAAAGAGAAGTACAGGCCAATATCCCTGATGAATATGGATGCAAAAATTCTCAACAAGATACTAGCAAATCGAATTCAACAGCCTATAAAAATAATTATTCACCATGATCAAGTGGGATTCATTTCTGGGCTACAGGGCTGGTTCAACATTCGCAAATCTATCAACGTGATACATCACATTAGTAAAAGAAAAGATAAGAACCATATGATTCCGTCAATCGATACAGAAAGAGCATTTGACAAAATTCAGCATTATTTCTTAATAAAAACCCTCAAGAAAGTTGGGACAGAAGGAACATACTTAAACATCGTAAAAGCCATTCATGAAAAGCCCACAGCTAATATCATCCTCATAGGGGAAAAACTGAGAGTTTTCCCCCTGAAATCAGGAACATGACAGGGATGTCCACTCTCACTGCTGTTGTTTAACATAGTGTTGGAAGTGCTAGGATCAGCAATCAGACAACAAAAGGAAATCAAAGGCATCAAAATTAGCAAAGATGGAGTCAAGCTTTCACTTTTTGCAGATGACATATTATACATGGACAATCTGATAGACTCCACCAAAAGTCTGCTAGAACTGATACATGAATTTATCAAAGTCTCAGGATACAAAATCAATGTACAGAAATCAGTTGCATTCTTATACACTAATAATGAAGCAACAGAAAGACAAATAAAGAAACTGATCCCGTTCACAATTGCACCAAAAGTCATAAAATACCTAGGAAAAAACTTAACCAAAGATGTAAAAGATCTGTATGCTGAAAACTATAGAACGCTTATGAAGGAAATTGAAGGAGATACAAAGAAATGGAAAAACATTCCATGCTCATGGATTGGAAGCATAAATATTGTTAAAATATCAATAGTACCCAAACCAATCTACACATTCAATGAAATCCCAATCAAAATTGCACCAGCATTCTTCTTTAGGATTACTAGAACAAGCAATCCTAAAATTCATATGGAACCACAAAAGACCCTCAATAGCCAAAGTAATTTTGAATAAGAAGACCACAGTGGGAGGCATTACAATCCCAGACTTTAGCCTCTACTACAAAGCTGTAACGATCAAGACAGCATGGTATTGGCACAAAAACAGACACAAGACCAATGGAATAGAGTACAGAACCCAGAATTGGACCCACAAAAGTATGTCCAAGTAATCTTTGACAAAGCAGCAAAGAATATCCAGTGGAAAAAAGACAGTCTCTTTAACAAATGGTGCTGGGAGAACTGGACAACAACATGCAGAAGAATGAAACTAGACCACTTTCTTACACATTAACAAAAGTAAACTCAAAATGGATGAAGCGCCTGAATGTGAGACAGGAAACCATCAAAACCCTAGAGGAGAAAGCAGGAAAAAACCTCTCTGACCTCAGCTGCAGCAATTTCTTATTTGACACATCTCCGAAGGCAAGGGAATTAAAAGCAAAAATGAACTATTGGGACCTCGTGGAGATAAAAAGCTTCTGTACTACAAGGAAACAATCAACAAAACTAAAAGGCAACCAATGGAATGGGAAAAGATATTTGCAAATGACATATTGGACAAAGGGCTAGTATCCAAAATCTATAAAGAACTCACCAAACTCCACACCCGAAAAACAAATAACCCAGTGAAGAAATGGGCAGAAGACATGAATAGACACTTCTCTAAAGAAGACATCCAGATGGCCAACAGACACATGAAAAGATCCTTAACGTCACTTCTCATCAGGGAAATACAACTCAAAACCACACTCAGATATCACCTCACGCCAGTCAGAGTGTCTAAAATGAACAAATCAGGAGACTATGGATGCTGGCGAGGATGTGGAGAAACGGGAACCCTCTTGCACTGTTGGTAGGAATGCAAACTGGTGCAGCCACTCTGGAAAACAGTGTGGAGGTTCCTCAAAAAATTAAAAATAGATCTACCCTATGACCCAGCAATAGCACTGCTAGGAATTGACCCAAGGGATACAGGAGTGCTGATGCATAGGGGCACTTGTACCCCAATGTTTAGAGCAGCACTTTCAACAATAGCCAAATTATGGAAAGAGCCTAAATGTCCATCCACTGATGAATGGACAAAGAAAGTGTGGTTTATATACACAATGGAATACTATGTGCCAATGAGGAAGAATGAAATATGGCCTTTTGTACCAACGTGGATGGAACTGGAGAGTGTTATGCTAAGTGAAATAAGTCATACAGAGAAAGGCAGATACCATATGTTTTCACTCCGATGTGGATCCTGAGAAACTTAACAGAAGACCATGGGGGAGCGCAAGGAAAAAAAAAAGAGAGGGTGCCAAACCATAAGAGACTCTTAAAAACTGAGAGCACACTGAGGGTTGATGGGGCTGGGAGGGAGGGGAAAGTGGATGATGGGCATTAAAGAGGGCACCTGTTGGGATGAGCACTGGGTGTTGTATGGAAACCAATTTGACAATAAATTTCATATTAAAAAATAATAAATAATTAAATAAGTAAATAACCAGGGGAGTGCAGAGTCGGAAATTCTGAAGCTCGATACCTGGAGGTGCTCTGGTGGGAAGGGCGAATCTCCAGGAGCAGATAGCTAGGTCCGAGGAGTCCTCAAGCCATACAGAGAAAGGTGGTTCCCCTAGTGGAAGCACATTTGGTAGAGGCTGGGCAGCTTCCCCACAGGCAAAGATTCCAGCAGACCCTGGAAAACAGCCATGTTTGTTGGTATTGGAACAAGGACACTAGGGTTTGGTGAAGCCTGGCACCAGTTGTGTGTTGTGATTTGCCATAGTCCTGGAACTGTTGCTGCTACACGATATTGTGAAGTTTTTCTGGGGCAGTCTGGCACCCAGATGCAGTGTCTGGGCCTCTGCAATGGTGCTTTTGTGCGAGTGTTCCTGGGGCAAGCCAGTATCTGGCCATTGCTCCGAAAGATCCTCCCCTAGAGGGTCAGAGTGGGCCCAAGTCACAGGACCTTCAGAAATAAGGGGTTTGGAAACATAGCCCCATGTGAGATAAAATTAGGGAGAGAGGTGCCACCTACAGGCTGATGGCTTGGTCATGGACAGTGTAGAATTGAAAATGAACAGAAGCTGGAGACAAAGGAGGGGTGCCTGATGGCCAGTTCGTGAGAGCACAGAGTTCTGATGCTAGAGACTGGGAAGCTGGGTGACACCATTTCACCTTTCCCACTCCTGTGTATACAGGTGCTTGCACACAGCACGGATGAACCCCAATAAGCTAAGCAGTGCCACTTATTGGAGAATGGAGCCATAACACCATGGCCCATCCAAATGCACCAACCAAGCCCTAAAGGACAATCACAAGGCTCTCTGCCTGCTTAGTGTTTGGACTATAAATTGCTTCATAGTTTGACTTCTAAGATGGAATTTCATTCAGATTACATTCTGTTCACTGGTCCACCTATCTATTTATTGTTTTTCTTTTTCTTTTTTTATTCTTGGGCACAGAAATAGAAAAAAATTATTTTTATTTGTCGTTTTAAAAGTTAAAAAAATTACTATATTTGAATTTTTTGGTAAATATTCTATTTTATGTCATTTCATTGTATTCTATTTTATTGTAAATGTTTTTTAATTTTTAAATGTTTTGTTAGGTTTTTTTTCTTTTTTTCTTTCTTTTCTTTTCCTTTTATCTCTATTCTGTCAAACTTCTTTCAACAATAAGACCAAAATACACCTAGGATCTAGCTTCCTTTATTTGATTTTTTTGCCGTTTAAAAATTTTTTTTCTTCAAATTTTTTATATTAATTTTTAATTTTATTAATTCTTTGTCTTCATCCAAAATGATGAAAAGAAGGAATTCACCCCAAAAGACAGAACAAGAAGAAATGACAGCCAGGGACTTAATCAACACAGATATAAGCAAGATGTCTGAACTAGAATTTAGAATCATGATAATAAGAATACTAGCTGGGGTTGAAAAACAACATAGGATCCTTTTCTCTGGAGATAAAGGAAATAAAATCTAGTTATGATGAAACTAAAAATGTAACTGTGATGTAATCTCAAATGTATTTCGCGATGACAAGAATAGATGAAGCAGACCAGCGAACCAGTGATATAGAAGACCAAATTATGGAGAATAATGAAGCAGAAAAAAAGAGGGAAACTAAGGCAAAAGATCATGATATAAGAATTAGAGAACTCAGTGACTCATTAAAAAGGAATAACAGGGGCACCTGGATGGCTCAGTCAGTTAAGCAGCCAACTTTGGCTCAGGTCATGATCTTGCAGTTTATGAGTTTGAGCCCCACGTTGGGCTCTGTGCTGACAGCTCTGAGCCTGGAGCCTACTTCAGATTCTGTTTCCCTCTCTCTCTCTGCTCCTCCCCCACTCACGCTCTGTCTCTCTCTGTCTCCAAAAATGAATAAACATTAAAAAAAAGGGGGGGGGGATAACATCCAAATCATAGGAGTTCCAGAAAATGAAGAGAGAGAAAAAGGGTAGAAGATTTACATGAACAAGTCATAGTGGAAATTTTTCCTAAGCTGGGGAAAGACACAGATAACAAAATCCAGGAAGCACAGAGAATTCCCATTCAACAAAAATGGACCATCACCAAGGCAACATGATAGTCAAATTCACAAAATACACAGACAAGGAAAAATTATGACAGCAGGAAGGGGGAAAAAAGTCCTTACCCTATAAGGGAAGACAGATCTGGTTCACAGCAGAACTATCCACAGAAACTTGGCAGGCCAGAAAAGAAAGGCAGGATATATTCAATGTGCTGAATTAGAAAAATATGCAACCAAGAATTCTTTATTCAGGAAGGCTGTCATTCAAAATAGAAGGACAGATAAAGAGTTTCCCAGGCAAACAAAAACTAAATGAATTCATGACCACTAAACCTGCCCTGCAAGAAATTTTAAGGATAACTCTCTAAAGGGGAGAAAAGTTGAAACAAACCAAAAAAGGCCAAAATCAACAAAGACTAGAAAGAACCAAATAATATCACCTGAAACTCCAACTCTACAGGCAACACAATGGCAATAAATTCATATCCTTCAGTACTCACTCTAAATGTCAATGGACTAATTGCTCTAGTCGAAAAACATAGGGCAACCAAATGGATAAGAAAATAATAGCCATCTATGCTGTTTACAAGAGACCCATTTTAGACCTAAAGACACCTTCAGATTGACAGTAAGGGTATGGAAAACCATCTATCATGCTAATGGTCACCAAAAGAAAGCCAGAATAGCCGTAGTTATTATCAGACAATCTAGATTTTAAAATAAAGACTGTAATAAGAGATAAAGAAGGGCATTATATCATCATTAAGGGCTCTATCCACCGAGATCTAACAATTGTAAATATTTATGCCCCCAATGTGTGATAACCCAAATATATAAAACAATTAATCACAAACATACAGAAACTCATTGATAATAAAACCATAATAATAGGGGACATCAACACCCACTTACAACAATGGACAGATCATCTAAACAGAAAACCAATAAGGAAACAATGGCTTTGAATGACACATGGACCAGATGGACTTAATATATATATTCAGAACATTTCACTCTAAAGCAGCAGAATACACATTCTTCTCAAGTGTGTATGGAACATTCTCCAGAATAAATCACATATTGGGTCACAAATCGGTCCTCAAGAAATGCAAAAAGATCGTCATATTTTGGGGCGCCTGGGTGGCTCAATCGGTTGAGCATCTGACTTCAGCTCAGGTCATGATCTCACAGTTTGTGGTTTCAAGCCCCACATCAGGCTCTGTGCTGACCACTTGCTCAGAGCCTGGATCCTGCTTCAGATTCTGTGTTTCCCTCTCTCTCTCTCTCTGCCCCTCCCCTGCTCATGTTTTGTCTCACTCTGTTTCTCAAAAATAAATAAATGTAAAAAAAAAATCGTCATATTTTAAGATCACAATGCTATGAAACTCGAAATTAACCACAAGAAAAAATTTGGAAAGGCCATAAATACTTGGAGATTAAAGAACCTCATACTAAAGAATTAATGGGTTAAACAAAAAATTAAAGAGGAAATTAAAAAGTACGTGGGTGCCAATGAAAATGATGGGATGCCTGGGTGGCTCAGTTGGTTAAGTGTCTGACATCAGCTCAGGTCATGATCTCGTGGTTTGTGGGTGCAAGCCCCTCATCAGGCTCTGTGCTGACAGCTCAGAGCCTGGAGCCTGCTTCAGATCTGTGTTTCCCTCTCTCTTTGCCCCTCTCCCCCTCATGCTCTGTTTCTTTCTCTCTGAAAAATAAACATTGAAAAAAAGAAAGAAAGAAAATGAAAACGAAAAAAAAAAAGAAAAAACACAGCCCAAAACCTCTGGGATGCAGCAAAGGTGGTCATAAGAGGGAAGTAATTAGCAATCTAGGCCTTCCTAAAAAAGGAAGAAAGGTCTCAGATACACAACCTAAACTTGTGCCTTAAAGAGCTGGAAAAAGAATCACAAATAAAACCCAAAAACAGAAGAAGATGGGAAATAATAAATTAATCAATGCTATCAAAACCAAAAAAAAAAAAAAAAAAATAGAGCAAATCAATGAAACCAGGAGCTAGTTCTTTGAAAGAATTAACAAAATTGATAAACCCCTTGCCAGTTTGATCAAAATGAAAAAGGAAAAGACCCAAATAAATAAAATCAAAACTGAAAGAGGACTGTTCCTAACCAACACTGCATAGTAAGAAAATATTATAAGCAATTATATGCCAGTAAATTGGGCAATCTGGAAGACATGTATAAATTCCTAGAAACATAAAAACTACCAAAACTGAAACAGGAAGAAATAGAAAATTTGAACAGACCCATAACCAGTAAGGAAATTAAATTAGTAATCAAAAATCTCCCAAAAAAAGAAGAATTCAGGACCAGATGGCTTTCCAGGGGAATTATACCAAACATTAAAGAAGAGTAAGTTAACACCTACTTTTGTGAAGCTGTTCCAAAAAAAAAAAAAAAAATAGAAATGGAAGGAAAACTTCCAAATTCATTCTGTGTAGCCAGCATTATCTTGATTCTGAAACCAGACAAAGACCCCACTAAAAAGCAGAACTACAGATGAATTTCCCTGATGAACATGGATGCAAAAATTCTCCATAAGATACTAACAAACAGGATCCAAGAATACATTAAAAGAATTATTCATGGGGTGCCTGGGTGGCTCAGTCAGTTGAGCGTCCAAATGCAGCTGAGGTCATGATCTCACAGTCTGAGTTCAAGCCCCACATCAGGCTCTGTGCTGACAGCATAGAGCTTGGAGCCTGCTTCAGATTCTGTGTCTCCCTCTCTCTCTGACCCTCCCCCTGTTTGTACTCTGTCTCTCTCTCAAAATAAAAGAAAGACATAAATTAAAAAAAAAAAAAAAAGAATAATTCACCACAACAAAGTAGGATGTATATCTGGGATGCAGGGCTGGTTTAATATCCACAAATCAATCAATGTGATACATCACATTAATAAAGGAAAGGAAAAGAACCACATGATCCTTTCAATAGATGCAGAGAAAGCATTTGACAAAATATAGCATCCTTTCTTGATAAAAACCCTCAAGAAAGTAGGGATAGAAGGATCATACCTCAAGATGATAAAGCCATATATAAAAGACACACAGCTAATATCATCCACAATGGGGGAAAACTGAGAGCTTTCCCCCTAAGGTCAGGAACATGACAGGGATGTCTACTCTAAAGTTCTAGCTTCAGCAATCAGACAAAACAAATAAATAAAAGGCATCCAAATTGGCAAGGAGGAAGTCAAACTTTCACTCTTTGCAGACGACATGATACTCTATATGGAAAACCCAAAAGATTCCACCAAAAAAAAAAAAATGCTAGAACTGATCCATGAATTCAGCAAAGTCACAGGATATAAAATCAATATACATAAATTGGTTGCATTTCTATGCACCAATAGTGAAGCAGCAGAAAGAGAAATCAAGGAATCAAACCCATTTACAATTGCCCCCAAAACCATAAAATAGCTAGGAATAAACCTAACCAAGGAGGTGAAAAACCTATACACTGAAAACTATAGAAAGCTTATGAAATAAATCAAGGAAGACTTTAAAAAAATGGAAAAATATGCCATGCTCCTGGATTGGAAGAGCAAATATTGTTAAAATGTCAGTAGTACCCAAAGCAATCTACGTATCAAAGCAATTTCTATCAAAATACCACTAGCATTCTTCACAGAGCTGGAACAAACAATTCTAAAATTTGTATGGAACCAGAAAAGATCCTGAATAGCCAAAGCAATCCTGAAAAAGAATCATAAACCTGGAGGCATCACAATTCCAGATTTCAAGATGTGTTACAAAGCAGTAATCATCAGGACGGTATGGTACTGGCACAAAAACAGACACTTAGATCAATGGAACAGAATAGAGAACCCAGAAATGGACCTACAAACATATGGCCAACTAATCTTTGACAAAGCAGGAAAGAATATCCAGTGAATGAAGACAGTCTCTTTAGCAAATGGTGTTGGGAAAACTGGACAGCAACATGAAGAAGATTGAAACTGGACCACCTTCTTATACCATACACAAAATAAACTCAAAATGGATGAAAGACCTAAACATAAGACAGGAAGCCATCAAAATCCTAGAGGGTAAAGCAGGCAAAAACCTCTTTGACCTCGATGTAGCAATTTCTTACTCAACATGTCTCCCGAGGCAAGGGAAACAAAAGCAAAAATGAACTATTGGGACCTCATCAAAATAAAAGCCTTCTGCACAGCGAAGGAAACAATCAGCAAAACCAAAAGGCAACTGCCAGAATGGGAGAAGATATTTGCAATTGACATATAAGATAAAGGGTTAGTATCCAAAATGTATAAATAAGTCACCAAACTCCACACCCAAAAAACAAATAATCCAGTGAAGAAATGGGCAGAAAACATGAATAGACACTTCTCTAATGAAGACATCCAGATGGCCAACAAGCACATGAAAAGATGCTCAATGTTACTCCTCATCAGGGAAATACAAATCAAAACCACAATGAGATACCACCTCACACCTGTCAGAATGGCTAATATTAACAATTCAGGCAGCAAAAAATGTTGGCAAGGATATGGAGGAAGAGGAACTCTTTTACACTGCTTGTGAGAATGCCAACTAGTGCATCCCCTCCAGAAAATGTATGGAGGTTCCTCAAAAAATTAAAAATAGAACTACCCTACAACCTAGCAATTGTACTACTATTTATCCAAAGGATACAGGTGTGCTGTTTTGAAGGAGCACATGCACCCCAATGTTTATAGCAGCACTTTTGACAATAGCCAAAATATGGAAAGAGCCCAAATATCCATCAATGGATGAATGGATAAAGAAGATGTGGCATATCTATATAATGGAGTATTATTCAGCAATCAAAAAGAATGAAATCTTGTCATTTACAACAACGTGGATGGAACTAGAGTGTATTATGCTAAGTGAAATTAGTCAATCAGAGAAAGACAAATATCACAATATCATGACTTCACTCCTATGTCAAATTTAAGATACAAAACACATGAACATAAGGGAAGGGAAACAAAAATGGGGAGGGGGGCAAAACATACATGATTCAAATATGGAGAACAAACTGAGGGTTGCTAGAGGGGCTATGTGTGGACAGGTGAACTAAATGGGCAGGGGACATTAAGGAAGACACTTGTTGTGGTGAGCCCTGGGTATTATATGTAGGGGATGAATCACTGGAGTCTACTCCTGAAATCATTAATGCACTATATGCTAACTAACTTGGATGTAAATTTTAAAAAATAAAACAAACACACACACAAACAAAACAAAGTCATACTGTAATTAAATGGTAAAAATTAAGATTAAACTCTGAAGATTAGCTCAAAACTTAACAGTCATGTACATCTAAAGCCATTACTGTTCCTAGGAATCCTCGTTCTCCGCAGTCTCTTCAGCTTTAGCAGAAGAATAAGTCCTGTGAGGATCTTGATGTCATTTGGAACTGGGTCTGTGCTGAGAGGCTGCACAAGGTCAAAGATTGTGGAGTCTTGGTTGTGTCACCCCTTAGTTGTACGTATTTGTTTCGTTTCTTAGCCATAGAGTCTTAGTTTACACATACACAGAATGGGGTTGTATTAGCTGGGGTCCTTCAGAGAAATGAGAGAGACAGAGACAGAGCAAGAGAGAGAGGACACAGAGAGCAGATCTTTAAGGACTTGGTTCACGTGATTGTGAAAGCTGACAACTTTAAGTTTTTAGCCTCTCCATACTCATGAGGATTAGATGAGATAATGACTCAAGTAAGTAGCATAGTGTGAGAGACATAGTAGCTACTTAGTAAATGGCCGTTATTTTAATTGTTGCTACTACTATTACATATTTCCATGAACTCCATGGGTATATGATTATCCTTATCTATAAATCTCAAGAGAAATGCTCAGTTTGTGGTGGTGTTTTTGGCAAATGCTAATTTTTGCTTTGATAAAAGTTATCTGTTATATAGCTTTACAAAATCTTTTGACAAACATGTCAAGAAAAAAATTGCTTTATATGTACTTAGAGCATAATAAATTTAGGAGGCCTGAAAAAAATATGAGCAATACTGTAAAACAATGAATGCCTAATAAAAATTTTAAAGGAGGAGCACTTATTTCTATTCTGTAAGTAATGCAAGTGTCATATGAAAATCGTCAAGTTTTGATTATTAAAAACTATATAAGGTAAAAGTGCTTTTGAAGATGAATGTAAGGTATTATGAAATTTCATCATCCCTGAGGCCACATCATTAAAGTTTCAGGACATCACTGGGAAAATGTGGTAAGTAGCAAGTTCCTATTGCTTCTTAGCTAGGGGGGGAAAACCCATATATTTCTTGAAAAGGGTAGAGAAAAACTAATAATCAGGGAAGAATACAATTATGTGATTAAGAAATAGAAAACTCAGATGATTTAATAATGTAGGGCCATTACCCTAACTTCATTCTCATAGATCATAAGTTGGTTATAGCAGGAGATAGCGGGGCCGGCAGTAGTTACCCTCTAAACGTTTGGACAACAACATCACAAGCCCCCCCTTTTTTTAAATTTTTAAACTTTTATTCAGTTTTGAGAGACAGAGAGACAGAGCGTGAGCAGAGGGGCAGAGAGAGAGGGAGACACAGAATCCAAAGCAGCTTTCAGGCTTCGAACTGTTGGGGCAGAGCCCGACGCAGGGCTCAAACTCACAAACGATGAGATTGTGACCTGAGCCAAAGTCAGCCGCTCAACTGACTGAGCTACCCAGGAACCCCACAAGCCACTTTTTAATATCAAATAATTTCATAGATACCTTTTGATTATCATTTTTCATTTTAAAAGAAAATTTTCATTAGTCATAAAAATTGGTTTGTATAAGCAGAATATACAATGTATTTTTCTTTTTGATCTTACATGTAGGCAAATAGACTCATAAACTACTTATCATAATTCCATAGGCCACCAGAAGTCCATGACTCAGAGGTTGGCAGTGACTGGTGTAGGGGAAAGAAGAGGTGGAAAGAAAACTGTGTGGTTGTAAATAAAGATCATCTATCATATTGAGTAAGTGACTTAGACTGAGGTTGTATAGTTTGGTTTTTAGCAGTTTTTGGGTTTTTTTTTTCAGTAATTTTGCAGATGTTTCCCCAATCCAGCAGAGTAGAACTCTTTGCAAGAGTGTAAGTGTGAATCATAACTTAAAAGGAAGTATTATTTTATAAATTAGAATATTAGCTACATAGGGTAAATCTCTCTCTCTCCCCCTCTCTTTCTCTCTTTTCCCTCCTCTGATTCTCTCTGGGGTTCTGGGATTAAATGCATGTTTTATCAACTTTTGGGAGTGTATGTGGTGGGAGATAAATATTTAACTTGCTAATTTATTTAACCTATGTAGACATTGCTCCAGTGAACAGGTCCTTCCACGTGAAAATATATACTGAATATTTTCTTTACCTTTTCATTGACTGTCAGAGTGATTCTTGGTTATACTAAAATTTATAAAAATACAAAACTTTTTTGGTGATTTTTAAATCCTGAGTTTTAGGATCCTTTAGATTTCAGCTATATGCCCTAAGTATAAATGAAAGTCTTATTGAGGAAATGGGTATGTATTTTGGAGGAATTATTGTGAAACTATGAACAGACAATTGGACACATATGGGTTTGCCCACAGTTTAACAGTTAAACGGTGAACACATTTTTGGTAAACATGAAAGCAAATTCTAGAGGGAGAGGAAGAGAGAGACCCTAGAAAAGTGACACTTTTTAGAAAGTGAAGCCTTCTGAGATTTTTTATTTCTTTTATTTTTTAAAGTCTATTTATTTATCTTGAGAGAGAGAGAGAGAACAAATGGGGAAGGGGCAGAGAGAGAGGGATAGGGGATCCGAAGTGGGCTCCATGCTGACAGTAGAGAGCCCAATGTGGGGCTTGAACTCCGATGCCCTGAGCCAAAGTCGGACGCTTAACCAACTGAGCCACCCAGGGACCCATAGAGAGTGAAGACTTTTAAATCATGGAATTAAAGGTGAGAATTAATGACTCAAGATGATGTGCTGACCTTTCAAATGTGAAGTTTCAGCTTTCCCCACTCTCCCTCTATCTCCCTTCAGTTGGATGATGATATACTTTAAAAATATGACACCTGTAATTTAAAGAACATTTTAAAACTATTTCATGCTTTTCTACCCTGAGTCAAGTGAAAACTATGTCATTTAGAAACTTACCCATCACTTTTTCATTTATATAAATTTATATACATTATGTAATTTTGTACAAGGTAGAAAAAGAAAAAGCAGGAAAACCCAAAATAAAACTTAGGTTGTTGCTTTCTTCATTTTTTTAAAACACATTGCTGGAGTGCCTGGGTGGCTCAGTCAGTTGATCGTCCAACTTCGGCTCAGGTCATGATCTCATGGTTTGTGAGTTTGAGCCCCACTTTCAGCTCTGTGCAGGCAGCTTGGAGCCTGGAACCTGCTTCAAATTCTGTGTCTCCCTCTCTTTCTGCCCCTCCCTCACTCACATTCTGTCTCTCTCTCAAAAATAAATATTCAAAAAAAATTTAAAAAACACATTGTTAGAAAAAAATTAAGAATCAGAGTAACTCATACCTTGAATTTCATGGCACTCTTTAGTGTTGGCTATTGAAAATTCTTTTTTACAGAATTGTTTAATTTACCTCATTTTTCCCATCAATAAATCTGTATTATATACATACATTGGAAGCTAACTGAGTCATAGTCCAAGATGTACAAATGAAAAAAAACAGTGTTTGGACCCCTGGGTGGCTCAGTCTGTTAAGTGTCCAACTCTTTTTCAGATCAGGTCATGATCTCACAGTCATGAGATTTTGCTCTGCTTTGGAGCCTGTTTGGGATTCTCTCTCTCTCTCTCTCTCTCTCTCTCTCTCTCTCTCTCTCACTCTTACTTACTCTCTCCCTCTCTCTGCCCCTCTCCCACTCATCCTTGCTTTCTCTCTTCCTCTCAAAATAAATAAATAAACATTTTTTAAAAAGTATGTATCCCATATCATGTAATACTGGGCAAGTGTCAGAGTCTCTAAGCCTCAATTTTGTTATCTGTAAAAGGGGAATAAAGTCTGTGCTACTATGTCACAGTGAGATAATTAAAAAACAATTAGAAAACACTTAATTGGCTATAAAGCATCATAAAAGCATAGGAAGTTCTTGGCACTCTAACTGTGATAAAGACATACAGGGTGCTATGAGAGGCAAAGATACATAGAGTATGCTTCCTGCCCACCCAGATGTTCACAGTCAAGTAAAAGAGGTATATAAATGGCCACAATGCCATGCTGTATGTGATGAGCATCCAATGGGCAATAGACATGATTATGGGAGTAAAGGACTTCAGAGGAAGAGATCACTTCTGTTTGGGAAGTTTATGACCGCTTTAATGGAAGATGAAAATGTTAAACCAAACTAAGATTATTGACAAACATTTATTGAGTGCTTACTATGTATTCGCCCAATACTCACTAAGAACTTTACATTGATTACCTCATTTAATTATTAAAAATATAATGAGACTAGCACTATTTTTGTCCTCACCTTAAAAGTAGGAAGCTGAGATCCAGGGAGGTGAAGTGACTCTCCAAAGTCACATAGTTAGTAAGTAGCTGAGTTGGGATTTGAAGCCAGGTGCATTTGTCTCCAAACATCATGATTCCAGGTACCATGATAGGGTGGTAGTAAACTGGAACTGATGCTTGGATGGGACAGGAAGAAGGCAGCCCCATCACAATTTTTTTCTCCTCTATGTATACAATCCACCAGTTTTGTTATGTGTCTTATACTTTCTATCATATAAAATCAGGGTACACATCCCTAACTCCTGAGTCTGATTTCAGCCCTGTGCTCTGCTTGAGTGAATAGCATGAAGTGAACATTTTGCCTCCTCTAAGGCTCGGCTTCAGAGAGCTTTGCATGTTTCTATTTTCTCTCTTGTGTTCTGCCATTGCCACAAGGAGGACAGCTTGGGCTATCCCACTGATTCCTGAGGAGGAAGAGAAAAGTGTAGAGTACAGCTGCCCCATAAGCAAGCCACTTCTGGAGCAGAACCCTTAGCCAATCCACAGATGCATGAGTGAACCTAGCTAAGAGAAGTCAATTAGCATATTCATGAGCTTGATAATACATTTTGTTTCAAGTCCTAAAACATGGATAGTTTTTTAGGCAGTAAGAGCTAACTGATAAAGATTAAAATTTTTTTAAAATTTTTTATTATTTTTTTTAGTTTATTTATTTATTTATTTTGAGAGAGAGCAGGGTAGGGGCAGAGAGAGAGAGAGAGAGAATCCCAAGTAAGTTCCACACTGTCAGCACAGAGTCTGATGCAGAGCTTGAACTGACAAACTGTAAGATCATGACCTGAGCCAAAACCAAGAGTCAGATGCTCAACTAACTGAGCCACCCAGGTGCCCCAAAACATTTTTTTAAAGAGGGGGGGGGGCAGAGGTATGGAGAGAGAGAGAGAGAGAGAGAGAGAGAGAGAGAGAGAGAGAGAATCCCAAGCATGTACCATGCTCAGTGCAGAGCCCAAAGTGGGTCTTGATCCCACAACCCTGGGATCATGACCTAAGCTGAAATAAAGAGTTGGACACTCAACCGACTAAGCCACCCAAGTGCCCCAAAACATTTTTCATATATACTATTTTAACATAAAAGTAACATGTAGTTACTTTTTTTCGAGAATTGGAAAGAGGCAAAGTATGTATTAAGAAAAAAAAAAAAAAAAAACAAGTTCCACATACCTGAAGTAAACATTGTGATGTAAAAATTATACTGCTTATATACTGTTTTTATGTATCAGATATTTTTCAAAAAATCAGATGCATCAAAGAATTTAATACTTAGATGGCCCTGTACAGATTATTAGCTAGATTCTAAACATGGGAATCAAACTAAGAAAGAATGGCTCCCACAGCAGTATCTTCAACCACTTTGTTGTATAACCACTCTGACCAACTCAGACACTGTGCTTCCTTCTCATCTGTATTATTGCCCCTTGGTCTCTATTTATCACTATACCAATGTAGAATGTAGGTGAATGAAGATGGAGGGATTGCATTCCAGGGGGAGAGTAGAATGAGCAAAAGACTGAAGCAAGATTAGAGAAAAAGAGAGAGAGAGAGAGAGAGAGAGAGAGAGAGAGAGAGAGAGAGAGAGAGAGAATCATGGCAGTTTTGCAAAGCAGAATAAATGGGTTGACGGGTGTGGCAGAAGCCAACCTGATGAACTCATCCAACTACTTCTGGGAAAGGTTCAGCTCAACATTAGAAGTAAATATGCTCCTGTTGTTTAATTGTCATTTCACTTTTGCCCGGTATCCCAGTTTATTTATACCCAGGGATTTGAAAACGAAACCTCTTAAAGACAAAAGAAAGAAAGAAAAGAAAGAGAAAACTTGTATCTAGTGGCCAGGAGAAATACAGTTTGGAGTGATAACCAGGGAGCTGAAGACACTTGTACATTCAAGTGTTTATGCGTTTATGCACACAGCCTGCTTCAAGATTTGTTTATGTCAGCCGAGCATTGTTCAGGAATAGCCTATTGTGCAGGTGGCAAAATTACATATTAGGACAGCATCGCATTCCTTGACACTCCTGTGAGAATGAATTATATGGATATCCTGTGCCCTACAACATTGCTATGAACGAAAAAAAAAAAAAAAGACAAACAGCAAGGATCCGGCTTTTGGGGATGATTATCATTTGTAATGTAGGAGAATAATTCACTGCCATTCACAGGTGTCTCTCTCTCTAATGGCTGTAGTCTCCTTGGCTTCTCTGCACTGTGGTCTACAACTTTTATGCTTTTTTACAAAAAGGAGCTGAGTCCTTATGCTTAAAAGCTGAGCCTTGGGGCGCCTGGGTGGCTCGGTCGGTTAAGCGTCCGACTTCGGCTCAGGTCATGATCTCACCGTCCGTGGGTTCGAGCCCTGCGTGGGGTTCTGTGCTGACAGCTCAGAGCCTGGAGCCTGTTTCGGATTCTGTGTCTCCCTCTCTCTGTGACCCTCCCCCGTTCATGCTCTGTCTCTCTCTGTCTCAAAAATAAATAAACATTAAAAAAAAAAAAAAAAAGCTGAGCCTTGCTCTTTTGTGCTACAGAAGATGATCATGGGCATCCTAAAGTAAAATAGCTTTTCATTGTCTCTCCTGGGTCCCATGCAGGCTAGTGCCATGCCCTCAAATATAAAAATTAAAATAAAAAAAAAAGTCATCTCCTATAACAGTTCCAGAGGGAGGAGAGGCAGATGTCTGATTTCAGATTTTCCTTTAACTGCTACCTCTTACCTAATCACATTTGGCAGCCTGTCTTCTAAGCTAAGGTGAGATCTGTGTGTGAACACTTATGTTGGCCTTGCAAATAACATCAGTCTGAATTTAACCAAATGTCCCCTACCAACAGCCCATAGGCAGTCAAATGGAATAAACCTTTATGGCTATTCTAGAATTTCTCAGCTGTGAACCTCAGATTTTTCTAGTGTGGTCCACCTATCATACACTTTCATACACTATTGCCCAGAAATAGGCTCTCTGTAATACTCAACAATCTGAGTTGAATGGACAGTTATGAAATACCTACTCTGGGGTGAGCTGTTTTCTAGTTCTTCATAAAAACTTCAGGGCCAGGGGCGCTTGGGTGGCTCAGTCGGTTGAGCATCCCACTTCGGCTCAGGTCTTGATCTCGCGGTCTGTGAGTTCGAGCCCTGCATCAGGCTCTGTGCTGACAGCTCAGAGCTGGAAGCCTGCTTCGGATTCTGTCTCCCTCTCTCTCTGCCTCTCCCCTGCTCATGCTCTCTCTCTCTCTCTGTCTCTCTCTGTCTCTCTCTCTCTGTCAAAAATAAATAAACATTAAAAAAAAAAAAGTCCAGGGCCAGTTGAGAAACCAGCCATGCACCAAATTACAACCGCTATCGAAATTGCTGTGGTGGAAACATGTGCTCTGGAGCCCATGATGTTGAGCCTTGTAAATCAAAGTGTGGTCCGTGGACATGCACTATTAGCATTATCAGGAGATGGTAGAAATGCTACTAAGTGAATCAGAAGCTGCAGGTGATTAACCAGGTCCCCAGGTGATTTGTGTGCATGTTAAGGTTTGAGAAGCCGCTGCTTTAGAGCAATACTTCTCCAACTTTGTTCATACTGGAATCCTGTAAGCCTTCAAATTCCTGACATCCTGGCTGTGCTCAAGCACTATTGAATTAGCATCTCTATGAGTGGGTCCCACCCAACCTCAGTATTTGATTTTGGGCCCCTACCTCCACCCAGGTGGATCCACTATTGGTGTTGCCAACTCTAAGAACCAATCATCTTGCAAGGAATTGCCTCCTTAATACCCACATACATCCATTTTTAAGAACACATGTTATTCAAATAAAAACACTGTTGCTACCCAGCAACCGGTCCTCCCATTTCCCTGCCAATACCCAGAAAACTTTCTAATGTAATCAGAGGCCTAGAGTCTGGATCTCCATTCACACTCTAAACCAATGATGGTAATTCTATTCCTCTGCCTGTGACTGGCTTAAAGATTGATACATGGCGTCCTCTGGTCCCAGTGAAAGAGGGGATATAAATTCAGGATCTCTGGGAAAGCTTTCCTGACTGTTAAAGAGGAACATCAGGAAGGGATGCATTATTTGGTTTTTGTTTGTTTGTTTTGTTTTGTTTTCCAGCCTTTAAGTGTTTTTGTGTGATACCTGGAGCCATTGCAAATAGTTCATGAAGATGAGAATTTGGGGATTTGTGGGGAGAGAAATTCAGAGCAGAAGGTAGGAAAGAAATTGTGTACGGTTGACCCACTCAACCTGCCTTGATAATTGTTCTTTTATCTGATCTCTTATCTGAAAGATTAGACTTTCTTATTAAGACATCTTTCACTAAGTCTTCTTTTACTTTTTGGCTGAAAGCATCCTATCATCTTTATCTCATAGGAGGGGAATAATAATATACACTATGAAAAACCCTAGAATAACAACACAAATCATAGACTTCTGATATAGAAAGAGACCCCAAACACCATCCACTCCAACTGTTCAAATAGTCTCTGGACAACACTGAAATATGTCTTGCCTCCAGCAGAAGGGCAACAACATTTAGAAAACTTGCTGATGTGGTGTTTTTGTAAGTGTCTTCTCATTTTCTGTCTCCAACTTGACAGATGAGGAACATGCAGAGAAATAGATTGTGTTTGTGCCTGAAGGGGCACAAAATGCACTGCCCATAGACACATAATCTTATGCACAAGGCATGTGTGTGCCTGCGATGAACATTGCGGATTTGAAAATAGAAGAACAATGAGTATGAAGTTATCCTCGAGGTTTCTTTTGCTAACCATTCTTCATATGACATCCAAATCTAGAATTATACTTAAGAGGCTAGTACATTTAAATTTAGCAGTGTTGTTAAATTTAGCAGAAGCAGTTACTTCTTTCAATTGGTTGTGATTAAATTAGGAAAAAATAGTTGCTTGTGATCTGACTACAGAGTTACTTGTGATCATGTCCCATGAGGGCAGATATTTTGTTTCTCTTTCATTCATTGAGGTACCACTCCCCGAGCTTCTCCCCCCTTCCCAGAATGGTGCCTGACACATAGTAAGCACTCAACAAATACTGGTTGATAAAAAGCGAATAAATGAGTAACTTCCCTAGTCACTACTGTATCTCAGTTTCTAGCTTAGTTAGTACTTGAAAGAAAACGCATGCATAATAATTGTTAAATAACTTAAAGAATAAATAGAGATTATATTTTAAAGCAGATATTAGAAGAGTAATCATACCTTGGCTCAGAAGGCAATATGCTTACAGAGAGATACTGAAATATTTTCAGTTACTGGAATCCAAAGTTGAGGTTATCATATTTCAAGCTGATGTATCACATTTGACTTTTCTGATGAAGATTACTATGTTTCACTTCAAGTATAATATTCATGTTCATGCTGTGCTGTATTACTTTCTTTACACTTAGATTCATATCATTTCCTAAGTTGAAAAAAAAATGTTTACTTAGTGTCTGTTTAAAGAAACATTGGGATCAATGTACAGTGTAAGTGAATTTTAGAAAGACCCAGCTCCTGAGTTTGCAACTCAGGGATAGGCATGTGCTTACTGAAGTCTTAGTAATGGTGGCATCCCCTCTGGATTAACTAAGTGTCTGGATTAACTAAGTGTCTGGCAAAAAGTGCCCAGCACATGGTTGTTGCATTGAAAACTACTAACCTGGATTACAAGGCAATGTACTGACCCTAAGGGAAATGCGGAAAGGTGTGTGTGGTGTCCAGAGAGCATTCTTATCTACTTGGGACCCCAGGAGAGATTTAGAGAAGGTGGCTCTTGAAAGACAGAATGCCAGGGCACGTGGGTGGTTCAGTCTGTTCAATATATGACTCTTGGTTTGGCTCAGGCATGATCTCACAGTTTGTGAGATCAAGCGCCACATTGGGCTCTGTGCTGACAGCAAGGAACCTGCTTGGAATTCTCTCTCTCCCTCTCTCTCTCTGCTCTTCTTCTGCTTGGACTCTCTGTCTCTGTATCAAAAATAAATAAATAAGCTTAAAAAAAAAAAGACAATGCCAATAGGTGCATTGATGGGAGCACCTACACGGAGAGATCAGCTTGATTGGCAGAATTGCAAGAAATATCTTCATAGAAAAGTAAATAGTTCAATTTATCTGCACATAGATTATAGAGAATAAATCTCCAAAGTTAAGTGAGAGATGCCAAGTACAGTGCCTTGAATGTCCAAATGAAAACTTTCTACTTCAATCATAGGCTAAAGTCAGTGTTTCCTAAGCTTTGCTATACATTATAATCCCTGATAATCACTAAACAAAACAGATGCCTGGTTACCATCCTCAGATATTCTAATTTAACTGGTATGGGATGTGACAAGAGCACTGAGAGTCTTAAAAACTCCCCAGATGGGGTGCCTGGGTGGCTCAGTCGGTTAAGCACTGACTCTGGATTTTGGCTCGGGTCATGATCTCACAGTTTGTGAGTTTGAGCCTCATATTGAGCTCTGTGATGACAGCACGGAGCCTGCTTAGGATCCTCTCCCTCTCTCTTTCTCTGCACCTCCCTCCCCCACTCACTCTCTCTTTCTCAAAATGAATAAACTTTAAAAAAAAAAAAACCCTCCCAGGGCACGTGGGTGGCTCATTCAGTTAAGCGTCTGGCTTCAGCTCAGGTCATGATCTTGCCGTTGGTGATTTTGAGCCCTGAGTTAGGCTCTGTGCTAACAGCTCAGAGCCTGGAACCTGCTTCGGATTCTGGGTCTCCCTCTCTCTCTGCCCCTCCCCCGCTCACACTCTGTCTCTCTCTCAAAAATAAATAAACATTTAAAAAAATAAATAAAATTTAAAAATAAATTTAAAAAACCCTCCCCCAGATGACTATAGCATGCAGCAAACTTTGGGAACCGATGCTGTAAGTAGTCAGGAGTGGTATGACAAGGAGGATGAGTGAGGTGGGAGCTGTCCTTCCTGTATGAAGAGTCATTTTGGGGTTAGAACTTTAAGGTCTAAAAGGAAAGCCTTGCAGGAAATTCATCCTGTAGATCTGAAAGCCAAGAGCACAGTCAGCATTTCTTACTTAGATTTGAAACATCCATATAGGAGAACCAATTTCACTTAAGGAACTCCTGTTTATCCTTCACATTTCAGTTCAAATTTCTCTTCCTTGGGGAAGCTTGCCAAAACTGCTGACCAAGTCAGATACCCATATTTGATGTCTCACAGCCACCCGGACTTTGTCACAGTACCATCTACAACATATAGTATGCAGAATGCTCTGTTACAACATGTTTCTACATGCAAATAAGCATAAATATGGCATTGGTAAATAGGGGATCTATATAAGTGTAACACAAAGTACAGTAACTCAACTGAATGTAGCCAGCTTGCAGAAAGACTATTTAACAGAATGACTCCACTCTTTACCATTTGGCTCTGATTAGTCAGATTTGCTCTCTTCTAAGTCTTTACTGCATGCCCCTATTTTAGGGGCATTTCTGCCCTATTTTCATAACTGAATTTTAAGAGACTCAAGAGATAGCAAGGTTCTCTAAGAAACAGAAACAATAAAATGTGTGTGTGTGTGTGTGTGTGTGTGTGTGTGTGTGTGTGTGTGTGTTTCAAGGAATTGGCTCACACAATTGTAGGAGCAGCCAAGTTTACAGGACAGGACAGAAACTCAGGTAAGGGTTGATGTTGCAGTGTTGAATATGAAAGCTGGAAATGGGCAGAATTTCTGTATTGTAGTCTTGAGGCAGAATTCCTTCTTCCAGAAACCTCAGTCTTTGATCTTAAGACTTTCAACTGATTGGATAAGACCCACATTGTGAGTGTAATCTGCATGGAAGTTTACTGATTGTACATATTAATCATATCTGCAGACCTTCACAGGAACATCTAGTGTTTACCAAACAACACTCCAGAACGTAGCCAAGTTGCCCCATTAAATTAACCATCACAGAGTTGTTGTTTTCCTTCTTATGCCGGTGAGAGAAAAAGTAAAAATAGTTTTGGCATTTATGACTCTTCTGACTTATAAAATTATTTTGGGTCCGGGGACAAGTTATAACACATTTGATAATGTATTTTGCTTGGTTGTTATTATCAGTTTCACATGGAACCCTCTAGGCTGGGTTCAGTGTGCGTTCACCTGGGGAAGAACTTCCTAATAATTTCTTCCATTTGTTTGTTATTTGCAGACTGTCCTTGCCAAAGCTTACCCAATTATGAGATAGATAGTAATCACTGTCAACTCATGATCAGGCCGCTTGTTCCTGGTCTTATGAGGCTTATAAATTTCTAGTCACAGGAGAGAGAGAGAAGCTGCTGATACCAAACAGGAGTAGTAAAATGAGAATTAGGTCATCACCACATCCACCTGACACTAAGAAACAAAATGGCTTTGCTGAGCTCATCTCTGAAGGAATACAGTGAAAGAAAAGATTCTCAGCTCCCCTAATTAAGCATGAGTCCATAGTATCAGCATTTTTGGCTTTTCCTGATGCTAAGGGATCGTGGGTGGATTTCTCAGGAACTTGTGCTTCCTGATCACCAGGTATCCTATCTTGTTCTCTCTCTTCATCTCAAGTGCAGCATGGGGGTGGGAGTTAGGCAGATTGCCTCTGGCCCAGAAGCTTCTCTGAAGCCCAGCCTGTTCCTTGCAAATGTAGATGCATTTTATTGAGGGCTCATAAGCTGAGGATCATATGCAGTTTAAACTAAAAGATGGTATGTTTTCTGCAAGAAATGTTATCTAAATTTAGCAACCTAAATTTAGAAAGAAAACTGATTAAACAAACATATTCAAAAACATTTTTAAAGGAGAAAGTTGTACTTTTCCACTTTAAGTTCCTCCAATCTCTTCTAATATTTTTCTTCTGTTGTGTAGTTTGCTGCTTTGTCCAGTCCTTGACTTTCAGTAACTTACTCATGGTTCCTCCATTTTTTTTTAATTAGTTGTCCTCTTTTTTTAAAGTTAGTACTATCCATGTTTCTTAACTTGTCCCTAGTATTTATTTTGAAGATCCTTCTCTCCTAGACTTTATCATATTGAGCAGGCATCAACAAACTTTTGCTTAAAGGACAAGATAGTAAATATTTTAGACTTTAGGCCAAGATGCAAAATTGAGGCTATTGTGTAGTTACTTATATAGCTTTTTAAAATGTAATCCTTTGATAATTTAATCATTTTGAAATGTAAAAACCGTTCTTAGTTCACTGCAGATTGGATTTGGTTCAAGGACCAGCTGTTTCCCAGCCCACTATATGGAAAGGGTATGAACTTTAACAAAGTAATGAAGGAATGTTATCTTTACACCTGCCTGTAATGGTGTGTTACTGTCCCCTCTTTGGGCCTGGTGGGTTTTTGTTGTTGTTGTTTTGCTTTGTTTTGTTTTTTGATAAAACAATTGCTTACTGCATAGGATCAAGCTGGGGATACAGTTGGTTGCAGGGTAGAAAAGGACCTTATAAACTCTAAAGGGTACACACACAAGAGAAGGATGTATGGCAGAGAAAACAGTGTCCTAATTGTGATTGAAACCAAACAGACCTTAGAAAAAAAAAGGAGGAGCCCTAATGCTTGGAACAGATGGTAAATTTAGAGCAATAAACAGAGATAAACAACAGTTATTCAACTTGTTTCATTTTCTGCCTTCTCTGTTCAAAAGACTGTCACATGGGAAAAGAGAATGGACTTTGATGAGAAATAACTTGATATTGAAGACAGAGAAGAATACAGTGGAAGTCCTCCCTATTAACCCACAAAATTAATTTGCCTAAATCTCTCATTGTTTTTTGGGACAAGGTTGAAGAAATCCAGGCTATATGAAAATACATGTAGGTGTTTCTAAAATTCCCTGAATGATCAAATCCAAAAAGTAAATAAATAAACAAAAAAACAAATAAATAAAGTACATTATCAAGGACAGAGCTCTCTAGTGATACACCAGAAGGCTCTGCCTTCATCCAAGTCTTTGTCAAAATATTTATGTGAAATTGAAGGTCTCAATTATAGGTTACCCTATTTTACAGATACTGAAAGTTGGAGAGAATAAATGATCTATAATATTGTTCCAGCTCTAAAATCCAACAGTTTTAATATTGTTAAAAACAAAAAAAACACAACATATTTGTATCTGACCTAAAATCTATTCTGAAATAGATAGGTAAGTACTTGAAAATTGCTATGAGCTGCTATGTTAATTACTGTCTATAATACATGAGCATTTATAAGGAGAACTTAAGATGTGTCGCCTGCTGTAAATTTGAACAGATTTTGTTTGCAGTACCCAATCCTAAGAATTTATTTGGTTCCTACTTAAATCACTTCTTCATTTCCAGCATTATATAGGCAGACCTGCCAAGATTGCTTTGGATTATAATTCTTTATTAACAGAGAGATCCAGAGAAAGGGATGATTGATTTATCTAAGGCAAGAAAAATGACTTAATGGCAGAGGGCAATATAGTACTGAAACTTATTCTCATCGGAATTAGGCTATTATGGCTAATTGTGGAACACAAATAAAATCAGTGGACAAGAATTGAGGTATTTGGGAATCAATTTTAACTCAATACAAAGATTTTCTTCTTTTTTTTTACATTTATTTATTTAATCAATGGGTACTTTCCAAGGAAAGATAAAATACCGTATATGGTTGTTCTCTAATGTAATAAAAATAGACTTGGTTGTGATTTAGGAACTTAGCTTCTAATATCAGCTGTGAGAGACCTGGGTCTCCTTTGTTGATATCTATAATAGAAGTTAATAGAGAGTCAACAGTCTCCAAACTCACAGAATGCTGTATTCAATCTTGCTTTTCCCTGGAGAATTCAAACAAAACAGGGGCCCTTGAAGGTCTGGCTCATTGCCTTGACCAAAAAGCTTCCTGTTAGGATTCTAAGCAGGTTCACTTCTTGGCCAGGTAACAAAAACCCTTTGCTCTTTTCACAAACACATTGTACAAGTGCAGTTTATTTAAAGACTGGTGACTATTAACATATAAACTAAAAACCTTGCCCAAAGTAAAAAAATCTCTTAAAGGGGGAAAAAGTGAATGACAAGCTGGTAGCCTTAGAATGGATGAAAACTTTGCTCTTCTACCCCTAATTAAGAAAAGGTAAAGTAGGCCAGAGTTAAATTTGCATGACAAAGAAAGCAGTGCAAACAGAAATTGGCTCCAGATTAATCTCCTTTTGAGATTCAAAGTTTAAAGGAGAATATAAAACAGGGAGACTCTTAAATTCGCTCTTGGAAGAATCTGTGGTCTTCAAAACTTAATCCTCCAGGGGAAAGTGGTGTGCTTGTCATTCAGACCTGCAGGACTTTAAAGGGCAACACCTTGCATTTATCTTTGCTCTAGCATATGTCAACCACCTTCCTTTCTATTCCAACTTTGTAGTTTCAAACTGGAGAATATGTTGCTGCTGATATATGGGCTAATTTCTACTCATCATAGGCTTCCAAAGTAGCTGCCTGTGCCAGTATTGAAATTCAGAAACAATATAATGATGCTAGCATACTGAGTTAGTGTTTGCTGCAGATAGATACCATGTCATATAGCTGATCAGTTTTTCTTAAGGAACACCACTTTGTTGTCATCCCATACTTCATATGCCATTTCTACTCCAAGTGTATTCTATGATCCAGTCCTAGTTCCCAAGCCGTTTGCTTCCGGTCTAGGGCAAGAGAAATGAAGAAACTGAAAGAAAATGTTTAGAGATGTATAACAAATTGACAATGGTTTTATGTCGAATGAACAAATTAAAAAAATAGGAACATGGGTTTGTGTTTGTTTTTATCTTGTTTCCTAGTCATTTATTTTTATTGTATTTGTCCAAAATCACCAAAGATAGAGTAGGATTTATTATTATTGATCTTTTACTACCAAGCATTTGAGATGTCCTGCCTGAACTATCACAGAACTTAAATTTAGTGTCTTTTTATGCACCCAATTAATTCTCAGTAAAGATGTATTCATTCAAACCATCAGTATACACATTTTTGATATATTGGTCTGTAAGTTTTCATGGGAAAAATAACAAATGCAACAGGAACAACTAAAACCACAGTCATAACTGTTGCTGTTAATATTGTAATTTGAATGATATTAGTATATTTAATGAGCACCTACTACTGAATCAGAAACGTCTTTCATTAAAAATCCCAGGCAGTTTGAGGAAGTTATTATTATTCCTACTCTACAAATTAGGAAACTGAGACTCAGAAAGTCAAATCATGTCAATGTAAAATTTTCAGAAATTTGAAATACATGTCTTTCATACACGTATGAGTACCTGTTAAAGATTTTTAATATGTTAATAAAAGAACCCATAGAATGATAAAGCTAGTGCAAAAAAGGATTCAAGAGAGCAGTCATTAGAATCGGTAAGAGTGTTAAAAAATGGTTGTAAAAAAAGATACAAAACTGGTTAGTATCCTACAAGACTGTAGGACAAGACAGCAATATTCAGCGAATCTTTTCTAACAATAGAAGTCATTTCCTTTTCTCTTGGATAAACATTATTTTCAACATGTTGATATTCTACAAGTTTAAATTGACTTTGCAGAGTATAAGCTGCAACCAAGAGTAGATAGGAAACCAAAAGAAAACATAACCCTTACATAGGTCTGTTGGGTGTAGGTGTGGAAAAATTTTCCCTTCTTCCCTTTTAGATTGTTTTTGTTTTAGTTTTTTGTTTTTTGTTTTTTTGCTGGTCTAATAATTAAATTGATCTAAGGTTAAAAAATCCAATTTAATTTTGTATATAGAGGAGCACCATAAAAATATGAGACTCAAAGAAGTGGCCAAAGCAGGCAGTATTTATACCTTTTATATAAGGAAACAAATATTTGAGGAATTGGCAAGACACAGGTTTTGGGCTTGGAGTGGTAAATCAGTGAGGAAGTAACAAGGTTGGTTTATATAGCCTTCCCTAATTTCCCTATCTCCGTGATAAAGATACCTTCTACCAGCCAAGTCCAAGGACGGTACTTTTCATGTGGGACACTTATTTCCTGGTTTCTGGGGGCTAGAGCTAAGTCAGAATGTCCTTTCTGCACCGGAAATGTCTTAAATAACTTTATTTCAACGTAATCAGTAGGCCAAAGTGGCCTCTTAGAGGGTGGCATATTCTGTTCTTCACCAACAATACTCCTATAGGACAATAAAAACGTGGATAGTGATATTTTCCCTTTATTTGCAAGTTTTGAATATTTTATTGCAACACAAACTTTTCTTTAAAAGTCTTCTAGTGGGGCTCCTGGGTGGCTCAGTTGGTTAAGGGTCTGACTCTTGGTTTCAGCTCAGGTCATGAACTCACGGTTCGAGCCCCACATTGGGCTCTGTGCTGGCAGTGCAGAGCCTGCTTGGGATTGTCTCTTTCCCTCTCTGCCCCTCTCCCATTTGTTCTATCTCTGTCACTCTCAAAGTAAATAAATAAACTTTAAAAATTTTTTAAAAATTAAAAAAAATAAAAGTCTTCTAGTTAGTGGCAGATTTGAATTCATGTTCCTTTTGCTCCCTCCACACTATCACTTAAACTGTCTGTCAGCTCATTGATAGAGGGCTGCAGAGAAACTGATCAGAGATTCTGCTTTAATTCTTTGTTTTTGATGGTAAGTGATGATGGAGCTGGGGGGGGGGCGGGGAGAAGGAGGCAAGCTGAGATCAAAATGCATGGTTAACCCCACCACCACCAACAGGTGGAACATGTATGATATTCCTTGCACACTCCCGGCTACCCTAAAACAGGAGTGGACAAAAACAAATGCTTGAATTGATAAGGGTCTCCACCGGTATACCAGGAAAAGGCAATCCAATCAATGACCTAAAATCCTGAAACTCCGCACTGTCTTAATGTTAATGTTTGCTAGAGGGAAAAACAACATTTGCTTGACAATAACTAGGCCTCCAGTATGTCTTTAGCATGTGAAAGTCTCTTTGGAAACTCCCTCTTGACTTTATCTCCCCAGACTCCATAAAAAAAAAAACGGTCACCCCACCCCTACTTGCAATGCAGCTCTTTCTGCCCACAGGCTCTGTCCTGTGCTTTACTAAATCACTTTTTATTTATCAAAACAAAAATTTTTTTTTACTGTTTGTTTATTTGAGAGAGACAGACTGACTGAGTGTGAGCAGGAGAGGGGCAGAGAGAGGGAGACACAGAATCTGAAGTAGGCTCTGGGCTCTGAACTGTCAGCACAGAATCCAATGTGGGCTCTAACCCTCGAAAGGTGAGATCATGACCTGAGCTGAAATCTGATATTTAACCAACTGAGCCACCCAAGCACCCCAGTAAAATCACCTTTTTGCACCAAAGATGTCCTCAGGAATTCTTTCTTGGCTGTCAGCTCCAGACCCCATGAACTCCCTATCACCCTGAAGCATCATCAGTAAGTATAATACAATACCATGTTACTGAGTACCCTCACATCACATCCTAGTAGCCATGTGATGAAATATGGGAGCACTTATTTTCATATGTATCTCTATAGAATCTATAGTGTTGATTACATACCTAACGATAGGTTTGTGGGTGGATGGATGATTCTTCCAGATGCTACTTAGTGTTATTCCACACATTCTCTGATTTTAAATACTTCTTTGGATGCCGAATTGAAAAATCCAGCCCCATTATTTAGCAGTAGTATTACTTGGGGTAAATTAGTTAACCTCTCTAAAGTTCTTTTTTCTAATTTATGAGTGAGATAATATTAGTAATACCTCATGGAGCTTTGGTGAAGATTATATAGAAGGATGGTATAAAAGCTTAGCATGGTCTTCCTCCACTCCTCTTGTTTCATTCCTGTGGCTTGTCCCCTTAGCAGAAAACTCCTGGCCTTGCATCGCTCCCTACCCACCCCCCCCCCCCACTTACATAGTATACCATAGCAGCAGTGAAAGTATATATATGTCTGAATGGTAATTTTGAAAAGGAGAAACTGGACATGTGTATGTGTATATGAACCCATCCCCACCCCCTTTTTTTTTTTTTTGTGAAGTTGCCTGCAGGTGATGCAAATTCTGATTTTTTACAAGGAGGCCAGTTGCCTACAGATTCAGACCACTGTTTCCAGCAATCATTTCACTGATATTGATACTGATATTGATACCTGCTATTTTGACCTTTTTTTAAATTATTATTTCTCAGAAGATTTAGAAAATGCTATAAAAGTTAGCTTTTACTGGCTTTGTAGTGTTTAGGTGTTTTTGTTTGTTTGTTTTGTTTTAAATATGTTACTTATCTTCCCTGAGCTTTATTTCTTAATGGGATAATATTATTAACCTCTAGAAGTTTTTATGAGCCTGAAACAATATTCTGTATGTAGACCGACTGATCCCTAGCCAACACTCTATCTTGTGGCCAGAATTTGTGTCTCAGGTTTTTTTGTTGTTGAGAATGAAGTTATCATTGATATAGGGCTACTTAAACATAATAACTAAATACACATTTTGCATGAAAAATACCAACTCTTAGACAAAAAGAAACCAAAAGGAAACCTTTATTGCTTTTGAATAATTATGATAGTAATTGTCAGTCTCTGCTTTGTCTTTGTAAAAAATTTGAAAAGTACATTTGGACTCAGAGAGTTCTTTTCTGATGTCTAATATTAGGGGAGATTAGTTTTACTAAATCAAATATTCAAATTTAAGATCCTCTGCTAACATTAGAGATATGAAAAACAAATTGTTCCTTAAAGTACCAACTGAAAAAAAAAGCTATCATAAATGTGAAAAGACTTTTTCAAAAAAGGACTTCAATCAAAGAGCTGGAATTTATTCTTATGGTGAACATCCATTAGAAACAAAATAGACGTGTTTAAGAAAAACACATAAGTGTCTTTCATTATGGAAAAAAAATTCTTGGATAATTTTATTTCGGTGTGTTGCTGATTTCTAATTAAACCCAATTAGAATCAATTGAATTTATCAAACACAGTTCATTTCTGTACTGTCTTTATTTCAAAGCATCTTTTGGGCCCACAGTTCTAAACACTGTGGTCTGTAAAGATACATATTACAAAAACTGTTAAGGCTGGTACTTATATTGATTTTGGTGATAAAAAAGAGCAAGGAAAATGGATTTTTTTTCTTTCCTCTAAGCTGATGAGTGTTATGTATGAAGAATGGATGTGTATTAATGGGTCTGTCATTAATTCTATAGTTATGTCTTTGAAGCAGGCACCATTTTCTTACATTCCTGGGAAGCTATATTTTATGTTTGCTTTCTTTGGGCAATGGTTTTGTTAAAACTGGGTTGCTAATAACTCTCTAAAGTAAGCTAGTTTGCTGAGCAATACAGTTTGACAAATGCTTATTAGTAAATGCTATACTCTTAAGATTTACTTGACCGAAACTGTTCCATTGATTGTCATTAATTATCGTGTTTATTCGCAAACAAGTTTCTATATTCACTTGTCACTTAAGCAATTTGGATATTGATTGGATCTATTTGGATGTGTAACACCCAAATTGAGGCCCTCTTGAAAACTTGTCAAAAGGTACCAAAGAATATCCTGACAGTCAGCAGAACAGAACACAACAGCATTTTATTTAAATAGTCCTTTCTGGAGAAGAAAATGCAGTGGTTTCCAAAAGGAATGAGCCAGAAGAATAGAAATCATTTGCCAGTGGAAGGCATAAGGATGTATACTTGAGATTTCAAGTACAGACATTGATAGTCAGTTAATAACATTTTTTTTTTTAAGTAAATTCACCTCACCTAAAATCTCAAAGAACAAAAAATACACTTAAACCTGCCAAGCTTCAGGCATGGGGTTGCAGGTCTTTTAGGGTAATACCCTGTCAGCATTAGCTCTTAGCAAGAACCTAGCTTCTGGCAAGAAGCATTTATCAAATGGCATTGCTTCCCACAGTGGGGAGATTGAAGGAGCACTGGATGAAAGTCACATGTCATGCCCCAGGCTTTGTCTCTTAGCTCTGCTCTTATCAGAACCTTGGGCAAGGTATTTAGTGAATTTTATCTCACCAAAGACACCATTAAAGGCAAGGTGCACCATTATATCATGTGCCACTGAGAAAGAAAAAACCCTTACAAACCTTAGCGCATTATCAATTGTAAAGTGAAATTTCTGAAATGCTAAACTTGTAAAAATTAAAATGTCTTAAAAATCAAAGAAATATGGCTATTCCTTTGAGCTTTAATTATTTATCTGTAAAGGGATATCTGGTTGGCTCAGTGACCATTTAACATGAATTCCTTGGGATGTTAATAGGTATAGTGTCAAAAATAAAGTTGTAAACAAATAAGATATCCAAGAATATATAGATGTTTATTTTCATATACAATAATAATAACTTGTTACCTTATAAAAATAATAAAAGCAAGATTAAAGTAAATCTATGATATCTACTTTGGTTGACTCTGAGGACAAATTCACAATTACATAGCTTCAAGGCTGCTAATAATAGTCTCTACTCTCCAATTCCCACTCTCTGCCTTTATACTCTGCTACCAAGGAGTAGAGCTATATAACTCTGGCTGTCCAGTCAGAGTCTCCCTATCCTTGTCTACAGTGACGATCCAGAGATGGGCTTATGAACCAAACAAATCTATTTAGGTCTTTTCCTGAGATTGTATGTGACTTCTAGGAGAGAGAAAGGTGCTTTGCGGTTGCTTTTCTTAACTGGGAATATATTTATCTGGTGGTGTTACCTGTCATTTTATATAGCAATTGGAAAAGCCTGATGGGGAAATGAAGTCAATTACGTATAAGAAGGACGAAGAGGAAGCAATTGCTTTGAAGGCATCCTTTGCACCGTGAATCCTGCCTTCACGAAGGTTAGACCAACACTGGTCAATGCATTATATGAAACAATAAATTTCCTTTTTGTTTAAATGCACTTGACCTTGTTTCCCCTCCTCCTCCTCCCTTCCTCCTCCTCCTCCTCCTCCTCCTCCCCCTCCTCCTCCTCCTCCTCCTTCTTCTTCTCTCTTTTTAACAAGGCATTCTGACTAATATAGAATTGGATGTAAAAATGTGTTCAACAATCTCTGCATGGGGGAAAGTCAATTCTATTTTCAAAAGGACTGGTTTTCAAACTAACTTTTCTTTTACACATGGACATTACCTAATAAATTGTTAGGTCATGAGAGTTGTGATAACTAGTTATCTGTTTTTATATATGTGCTCAGCATACAATGAACCTGGCATACAGTCATGACTCCATTAATGTTTTGGTGAACAAAAGAATTGCATGAATTTTTAATGTTTGAGTAGGAGAGAGATAGATCAATGAAGAGCGTATAGGATGGTGTGATTCATTTTATTTGAAGAAATTGAGAAATATCCAAAGATAATATGTTAAGTGGCATTTTACCAGAATCTCTAATTCATTTGGAGGCCGATAGGTATTTTTTCGAAATAAATGATACAAGTACATTGCCAAGTATACTGTGCAGCTTATAGTAAATGATCAGAATATAACTTCCATGCTTGAGCTCCTAGTGTTCATTCCTTCTTGATTGCTTTCTTGAGACTAAAAAGAGATCAAAGGTTAGACTTGTTTTATCCCATACTGTTCATTTTGTACCCAAAATCTTCATAAATTCCCAAAATCTTCATAAATAACAATGTGGATCATTTATCCTCAAATCTATTTTTTCTCTGACTTCTGCTTAAATAATCCAGTGTTTTGCTATTCAAAGTGTTGGTCCTTAAACTGTTGCTGGTCTACTACCAGATAAAATACTTGAGTCAAAATTGAAATCAGTGCTATATATATATATATATATATACACACACACTTCCTCTGTCATCAGGAAAAATGCCAGTTGAACTAAGTAGTGTGCTTAGTGATGATGTTGACTTACCTTCTCACTGGAGCTTCTTCCTGTCAAAGACAAGTAGCAAGTGATTGGTGGATCTGTACTTAAAGTAGCATTGATCTATAGAACAGTATCAAGTTATTATCAGGAGCAGCTAGGGATAACCTGAGGACTTGAGGCTAAGACACTTAGAAATATCTATCTTGCGAACCTCCTCCTTAGTGCTCAGAACCTCCAGAGACAATAGGTATAGTGTGTGTGTGTATGTGGATGTTAAACAGTTAAATTGTGGATGTTAAAGAGACAGGTCACCAGGACCCAGAATCTACTATCCCTAATTTGTTCACATTATTTCTGCATATATGTGACAACTGTTCCATGGGTCATCTCTACTAATACCCATACACCCCGAATTACATTATGTCAACTTCCCACAACAGGGCATGTTCATTCCTATGCATTGCTTGTAATCTATATTAGAGCTAGACTCATTCATACTATTTATTCAAACTTCCTTTATTCACTGTGGATTAATTTTTTTCAGAGAAAACATTGTTAGGTAGGTCTTCTTTATCCTCAAACCAGGCAGAATCTTTAGAAATTAATGTTGCTGGTGACCTTCATAGCCATGTGATAGATCAATGTTCATTTCCTGTTTAAGAGAGAAAGGTCTTCTTCAGCTAGAATAAGAGGAAATGCCCATATGGACTTAGCTGTCTGCCCTTAGGAGGAAGTTCTGAACTAAAACCAATAAACCATTTCATTTTACATTAGTAGTTTGTCCTATACACATTGCCCTTATACTATCTTTAGACGTGATTTCTCAGTCCCATTTATGTACAAGTAGAACGATCTGGCCCATCTCCATTCCCCTCCCTTGTTCTGTCTTCCAGCTGCCTTACTATCTATTGATGTGCTTAATTTTCCATCTTTGGCCATTTATTTTGTTCTTACCTAAAGTCAGTTATTCACCTTCAAATTCTTTCAGGTATTTGGAATGTATGTAATATGTCACAAAATAGTAAAGGGGAAAAATAATCATATATACATACATATATATGTATGTATATATGATTTTAAAAGACCCAAGCTTGAGAAAGAATGTTTTTCTTTGGAAAAAGGTCATTATAATTATAATGAGCATTTATTATTAAATGATTTTTCTATGCCAGTACCATGCTGAGTGCATGGATTATATCATTTATTTTGATATTCACAACAAAAACTCTACAGTGCAGGTTTTATTATCCTCATTTTACAGATAAGAAAACTGAGATTTGCAGGTTAAATAACTTGCCTAGGTTTGCTCAGGTAGTGCAAGGTAAAGCTGGGGTTCTATCCCATGTCTTTGAAAGTCCCAGGATAATATTCTTAACTATCAATCTATGTATACCAATGATATCAAATGAGTGAATGAGAAATGCATTTTCTTAGCCAACTTCATGTATGCAATCTTCTCTAACTCATTCTAGATTCACAGCCAGGTATTTCCTGAGGAAGCCTGTATTTAAGAAATATTATGTGTATATGTCTAAATGTCTCCATCCTACTGATCTGATGTTACAGACCATTCCTGCGGACTCAAGGTAGGAAACCTAATGTACAATTCAATCATAGTACTACAGAAAATGAGAACAAATTGGTATTCAATCCAAAGAATATTCATTCAATAATAGACTTTTTATTTATTTGGTAGCATAATGGGAAAATAATCAATATGTCACCTTTGTGGGATTTTTCACGGCTGGATGATTTCTGAAATACAAAATTTTACAGGGATTATACTTTTCCTATATACTCCCAGTTAACTATTTACACATAAATACCAGCTTTGGGATGGTTGAGGGATTTCAGGGTAGAAGTCTGCTATCAAGCATATGCAGAGCCTCCTTTCCCTCATCTTCCTTCCAGGCCTTGGTGCCATATTGAGAACTTATAATTAGGTCCTAACGACAAGCCTGCCAAGAATTTATTTTCAATTTCCGTGCTTTGCTATCTCAGCTGTTTCAAATTACATATCTCTAAGCTGTAGGAAACGTGTTATCCTAAATGTTCTGGGGATTGATTCTCCCAAGTATTTCCAACCTTTTGTTTAGGCATTATAAAAGTTAACTGAGAGAATCCCATCAATGATTGTGGCCATTCATCATGCTTTTATATACGTTGGCACTATACTAGGCATTTTTAGTATTCACTTCATCAAATCTTCATAATAATTCTACAATTCAGGTACCATTTACCTCTTTTTAGGGCTGAAGAAACTAACCTAGGACTGCTAAATAAATTGCTAGTTATTCCACCGTGTGACTTGGTTTGTCTGACTCCAAAGCCAAGCTTTTATGTACTGCAGTATGCTTTTGCAGAACATATTTCAGACTTCTGGCATTGGCTTGCCATTCTTTTTTTATTTCTGGAAGGAGTTAGTATTATCTCTCTTTTGTGAATGAAGAATCTCAAATTTTGCAAGAATATGTGACCTGCTAAAGATCACATATCTGAGACATGAGAGAGTTGGAAACTAATTTCATTCTACTTTTTAATTTTTTTTAATATTTATTTATTTATTTATTTATTTACTTTTGAGAGAGACAGAGACAGAATGCGAGTGGGTTAGGGGCAGAGAGAGAGAGACACTTACAGAATCTGAAGCAGGCTCCAGGCTCCGAGCTGTCACCACAGAGCCCGACGCGGGGCTTGAGCTCATGAGCAGTGAGATCATGACCTAAGCCGAAGTCAGTCACTCAATTGACTGAGCCACCCAGGTGCCCCTCATTCTACTTTTTAAATATATGTATATAATATAGTAGCTTGTTGGTTATTGCATTCTTTGCAAAAGAAGTTAGTCTGTATCTGAAAAACATCATAGGGTTAATAAGGTAAAACACACATACCTGAATGGTAACCTTATAAAATATGGGCTTATATATTAGTCTTGGTGCATACAACTAGCACACATACATACCAATAGGGTGATCCAGTAGTGTAGTTAACCCTAAAGCCATCGAGAATTAAACAGGTTTTTTTTTCCTTTTTGTTAGGAATGCAAGGTTGAAATAGCACGATTGGTATTTTGAAAACCAAGTGAGTTTTCTTATTTCTCTATAAGGAAGTATTGATCCTATGGATCTGAGTTCCCACTGGAGTCAAGTTGGTGTGCAAACCCAGTCCTCCATGCAACAACAGCTCTCCTTCCTTAGCATCTAATAGAAGGCATCTCACCAGAGTCTCTGAGAATTCCTGGGATTTGGGTATTAGAGGACACATGACTGCCATGTGACTAGGGGAAATTGGGCTGGGTGGAAAGTCCAGAACACAGACGTTTGGGGAGCCTTGTCTTCACCAAAAATGGTCACTGCTTCCCTCTATCATGCTTCCTTCTTCTCCATTTTCATTCTCATTTTCTCTCTTTTTGCCTTCCTACAAAGAATAACAAGAAGAAAGAGAATGCCTTTAAAAACAAAACCTTTAGTGGGGTGCCTGGGTGGCTCAGTCCATGGAATGTCCAACTCTTGATTTCAACTCAGGTCATGATCTCACAGTTTGTGGAACTGAGCCCCAAGTGGGGCTCTGCACTGACAGCGTGGAGCCTGGTTAGGATTTTCTCTCTCCTGCTGGCATGCACTCACTCTCTCACTCTGTCTTCTCTCTCAAAATAAATAAATAAACTTAAAAAAAATATTTTTTAAAAATCCTTTAGTAAGTTAGGGGAAAATGTTTTATCTCCTTTGCTAAAATTTTTCACAATCACCACTTTGTATTGAAACTCTTGGCAATTTTCCAGTTGCTCACCTATAATTTCTTTTTCTTTTTTTTTAATTTTTATTTATTTTTGAGAGAGAGAGAGAGCACAAGCGGGAGAGAGGCAGAGAGAGAGGGAAACACAGAATCTGAAGCATGCTCCAGGCTCTGAGCTGTCAGCACAGAGCCCGACGTGGGGCTGGAACCCACTAACCATGAGATCATGACCTGCGCCAGTCAGATGCTAACGGACTGAGCCACCGAGGCGCCCCTCTTTTTTTCTTAATTCCTTTATCCTGCCTATAATAAAGGGTGTCCTGAAGCATATCAGAATGTGAGGATGCGATTTAAGTGTTCCTTTTCAGTCCCTAGTTGTTTCTTCTCTCCATGCTAACAAATCAAAACTAGTTGGGGGTACCTGGGTGGCTCAGTTCATTAAGCATCCAACTTCAGTTTAGGTCATGATATCATGGTTCGTGGATTCAAGCCCCACATCGGGCTTTGTGCTGACAGTGTGGATCCTGCTTCATATTCTCTCTTTCCCTCTCTCTCTGCTCTTCCTCTGAACATGCTCTCTCTCTCTCTCTCTCTGTCTCTCAAAAATTAATAAACATTTTTTTAAAGCCACCAAAATCATCTTTTACTTTACCAGTTATGTCAGTTAGGATTCTGTCAGCTCTAACCAAAAACACTACTTACAATGGTTTAATCCTTTATATGATGTGCCATTCCATATGAATTAACTTTGACTTTAGCATGACTTCTCTCAGGTATCAAGATGATTCCCAGTAGCAATTAAGGCAGCCTTCTGTATTTGTGTATCCTATTACTGATTCCATGGATCTGCATAGGAATAGATGCTGTAGATATGCATATAGTTAGACCATTGATAGATCACAATCATTGAATATATAGAAACATAAGTAAATAGATGAGAGAGAGAGAGAAAGTCATGAATATAATTATGTTTCAATTATGTTTATATTCAATACCTACCCTAATGTAGGTATAACACATCATGGGCCTTAACACATTCTTATTACATGAATAGACCACATTAGACTCCTAATCACAGAGAGTTACTAGTTTTCCACCTTCTGAGTGAAATCTGAGCCCTAATTGGAGTCAACACCTTCCCAATATATTGAAACACCCAGCTGTGTTGATTCAGACTTTATCTTCAACACATTCTAATTTTACAGAGCTCATCATTCCACTACTCTCTGTGTGAATACTGACTCCATTAGATTATCCCAAATACAGGAAACTTATTAGCTCAGGTATCTCTCAGAAACTTACAACTATTTTTTCTGTAACTTCTACCCACTTATTCTGCTTTTATACTAATTCAGCACTAATTCAGATGAATACTAACT